>NW_022995372.1:13963851-14563851 GCF_004354385.1 Drosophila innubila | reverse complement strand
CAAAATAGCATTCCGATTGAAAATCGGGTCAGTTTATTTTAAGTTATGACAGTTATTCCCCGATTTTAAGTTAACAATTCAAAAAAAGTACTCAAAATTTTAAGCTTGAAACTGAAGGAATAAAAAGTTAAAAAATCTGGATTTAAAAAAGTAGTTTAATTGATACTAGAATTAATTGCAAGAATTAAGAAATGTGAAAAAAATCAATTAGATCAATCAGTTTCACTACTAGTTTTAGTTGCTACAGATTAAGAAAAGTTGAAATTCGATTCTTAAGAGAAGATAATAACAGCTTTAAGAATAAAAAGAAAAGTCAACTCACCACAGAGATGACATGCTCCTGTTTGCTGGCCGTGCAACCTTCCTGTTCAATGAAGGGCAACACCTCTTTGCTAAAGGGAAAGGCGCTGCCGCTGCTGTAATCTCCAAAGCCACCGCTGCCCGTATCCGGTGTCATAGGCGTGGTACAAGGAGACAACGCCTCCGGCTGATAGCAGGCGAGACTAAAGATAAGTTTCTCCGTCACCTGCTCTGCTGTAAAACGTGGCTGCTCCTGCTTAGCGGTCTCATTGAGTAGCTCCCAGAGTCGTGTCCAGATATCCGTGCGATACGGCGAGAGTCGCTGCTGAGGTGACAACAACATCATGCTCGTATTGTGCAGGGATTCGTGTGAGAGTCCCACACTGATGTCGGCCACACGGGCCTGAATGGGTCGAGTGGCCACCGCAGTGGTCAGAGGAAGCAGTCGCAACAAAGGCTTCGCATCCTCGGGCAATCCACGCACGGCGGCTGCATAGCTTCCAGCAATAAGCGCCTCCTTAAGCAACGCCACGGTGTCCAGGGAAAGCGGACGTTCTAGAATGCTGCTCAGCAACTCGGCCAGCACATCCAAGTCCGTGGAATGTATCAAAAAATAGTGTATAATGCTGATGCGGTTATCCAGCGAGTTGTCATTGCGAAAGGCCTCGATTAGATGAGCTCTTGGAACATTCAGGGAGACCAGATCCAAGGTGGCAGCATCGTAAGCCAATGATCCCCATTTGCGTAATGGCACGAGGTGTGTGACGTCAGGACTGCGATTGTTGACAGCTGGACACACAATGTGGCAACTGGGCTCGTGCTGCAATCCCACGTCCAGCAGATGCACAAAGAAGGCGGAAGAGACCAACAGATGATGTGATCCCTGCATGGAAAATGTAGGACGTAGCAAACGTGCCTTCTGCCAGGGCACACCCGGCATGACGCAGTGCACCACACAGCCATGATGCAACAACGAAACGGAGTAGGCGAAATGCACATCCTGCTGCTCCTTCGAGGATTCCTGCGCATGCTGCGGCTGCATGGGCTGATACAGATAATAATGACATACAAAGAACATGCCCGAGCTGTCGGCCAAAATGATCAGATTCAAGGAACTGTCGTGCACACGGAGAGGCACTGCATCATCGTCATAGCTGGGCGGCTCCTCGCTGGTATTCGTTGGCAACTTGGGCAGATTGAGGGGAATGTTGAGCTGCAACAAAACAATATATGAAAGGGAGATAAACTACAGAAATCTATATCCATATACTGACCACCGTTTCCGTGGGTTGCTTCTCGTTGAATTGAAATGCGGACAAGGTGGGACTGAGAGTCGGTGCTGTCTGTTCACCAGTCTGCTCCCGTTCATCCAACAGACTGAGGCTCACCGCCTTAGGCTTCAGATGTATGTAGTAGAGTGCCTGGCACTCGGCGTCCCACTGTGCCCAGCTGAAATTCCTCGCCAGCGTTTCGTGTGTTAAAATGCTCGTATCCAAGTGCCAGGCGCTGCCTTCGGCGCATCCCGTTTGTGTCGTCGTGGAGCTCTGTTTTACTGTGCAACTGTACTGTTTGATAGCTAACAAGAAACAAGATTTGAAGGATTTAATACCCTGTATTCAATTAACGAATAGCCGACTTGGCCACTTACAATCCTCGTGTGTGAGCACCAATAACTTGTCCTGCCAGCAGGTGCGAGTTGCGCTCTCCACGCGCCACAGAAACTGTGTCATTATTTGGCGAGACGAAGGCTCCGCATTTAGGGGCGTTGGAATGCCGCCCTCACTGCTACGCACCTCCACAATGAAAGCCTCATAACGCTGCGCTGTCTTGACCACATACGACAGCAAGGTAATGCTGCTGTTGATGCTCGCCTGAATTATTTCCACACAACCTGGCAGAGTCCAGAGTTCGCGCAGTTGCTTCTTTGTGGCATGAAAGTGACCAACACAGGTCTCCCGCTTCTCGGTCTCATCCAAGAACTCAAATATCCACGATGTCAGCAATGAACCGTCCTGTTCCTGGCCCAAAATCCGCCATTCGTTGGCCTTCTCTGCACCACAGATAAACACAAACTTTATTTATTTAATAGCTCGCTTTGTAAGCAACCTGCAACACTTGCCTTTGTAGCCCTGGGTGGCGAGCAGACCGCAGAAATTGGCAGCCAAGTTTTCCTGACGCAGCATGTTCCTTTTAATTTATTTATTTAAGAAACAAAATTGCAGTTGCTGCATTGCAAAATCAACAAAGCCGCTCGAAAAATCAATAAATACAACAATCAGCTGTTCAAAATAATATCATGTCGTTACCAGTGCTGCCAGCTTCTTAGAGAAAAAATAGCTGGAAAGCATCCGAAAAATAGCTGAAACTGCGATGTAAAATAGCTAAATAACAAAATGGCAGCCCTGAACATAAAACCGAAAAAAATACCGAAATAAAAGTGCGCTCAATTTTAAAACTTAAATAATTGTTTAAAAAAGCAATTATGACTAATCCATTGAAAGTCGAAATTAGACAAAATAAAGGTCAATGATACTATGAAGGTTTAAGGGGGAGAGAAGTTCAAAAATTAATTCTCAAAAATACATAAAAAATTAATAAAAATTAAGGCAAATATTATAAATTTACCCATTTTTTTAATTTAAATTTTTTATAGGTTAAATCGAACCAGATCGGAAATTTTTACTTGGTGTCAACCTTCGGTTTATTTAGTAACATTTAAAAAATCTATTTTTTTATGTACTTTTAAAAAGATTACAAAACAAATATTTTAATTCTATTTTAATTTCATTCATAATTCCTCATATCTATTTAATAAAGCAGCTTACCTTTTTTTTACATAAAATCGTTTGTCTTACAACTTATTAATTTTTTGTATTTATAGAGGCCACTAAACTTTGCTATTTCTTTTGTTTTTTTAAACGTTTCATACGTCATAATCTATAAGGAAATCTGTTGATTTTGTAATAAGTTTAAAAGCGATTTGCGTTTTTTCTTTGTCCAAACAATTACTTGACTTATTGTGTGTTTCGAAGTATGGCGGAAAGCACAGTTATATTCGCAGTGATAAAGCAAACAGATAAAAATGCCAAGTGAGATAATTACGCTGCAATTGGGCCAATGCGGCAATCAGAGTAAGTAAATAAACATAATTAAATAAGAAATTAATAGTTTAGCATTATCTTCTGCCAGTTGGCTTCGAGTTCTGGAAGCGCCTGTGCCTGGAGCATGGCATTTCACCTGAGGGCGTCCTGGAAGACTTTGCGGCCGACGGGCACGATCGCAAGGACGTCTTCTTCTATCAGGCAGACGACAATCATTATATACCACGTGCGGTTCTCATCGACTTGGAGCCGCGCGTTATACACAACATTATGAGCTCACCGTATGCCAAGGTTTGTTGAGAAAACAATTACTTGTCCCACTGTACATTAGCTGGAATTCTTTTGGTTTCCTTTGCAATTGGCAGCTCTATAATCCGGAGAATGTCTACTTGTCTAAGCATGGCGGCGGAGCCGGCAACAACTGGGCTTCTGGCTTTAGCCAGGGTGAGAAGGTGCAAGAGGAGGTCTTTGATATAATTGATAGGGAGGCCGACGGCAGCGATTCCCTGGAAGGATTTGTGCTCTGTCATTCGATAGCCGGAGGCACGGGCTCTGGCATGGGCTCCTATCTGCTGGAACGCCTCTCAGATCGCTTTCCCAAGAAGCTGATCCAAACGTACAGTGTGTTTCCCAATCAGGACGAGATCAGCGATGTCGTTGTGCAGCCCTACAATTCGATTCTTACCCTCAAGCGACTGACCAAGTGTGCGGATTGTGTCGTCGTCCTGGACAACACAGCCCTAAATCGCATTGCCACAGAGCGTCTTCATATACAAACGCCCACATTCACCCAGATCAACAACCTGGTGTCGACCATTATGAGTGTGAGCACCAGCACCTTGAGATATCCCTCATACATGAACAACAATCTGATCGGATTGACGGCTCCGTTGATTCCCACGCCACAGCTACACTTTCTAATGACAGGCTACACTCCGTTGATCACAGATCCCGAGGTGAATAGAGGAAATTGTGTTAATCTTATCATCTTCATCATAAATACATATACTTCTCTAGACGAAGATCAATGTGCGCAAGACAACTGTTTTGGATGTGATGCGTCGCCTGTTGCAGCCGAAGAATATGATGGTCTCCTCGACAGCTGACAAGCGGCATTGTTTTATATCCATACTGAACATAATTCAAGGCGAGGTGGATCCAACTCAGGTTCACAAGTCGCTGCAGCGCATAAGGGAGCGTAAGCTGGCCCAGTTTATACCCTGGGGCCCGGCTAGCATTCAGGTGGCTCTGTCCCGTAGTTCACCCTATGTGCAGTCCGCACACAAGGTGTCTGGACTGATGATGGCCAATAACACGGGCATCAGTGCTCTCTTCAATCGCTCTCTGGCTCAGTACGACAAGCTGAGGAAGCGTAATGCTTTTCTGGATCAGTTTAGACGCGAACCCATGTTCCAGGATGATCTCAATGAGCTGGATTTGGCACGCGACACTGTTGACTGTCTGATACAGGAATATGATGCAGCTACCCAGATGGACTACAGGAACTGGAGTCCCGTTGCAAATGGTGTATAACTTCAACTGCGCCTCTTTGGTATTGAGTTCTTGTTCAGCTCAATAGGCTGTGCCTTTTCCTATATATTTATATCATCTGGACAGTAATTTCTATACTTGGTAAGTTTTTGTATTTATTTCTAGCATATTTCACAAATTTAATGATTTCCTTTCTTCTCCAACAGCTCTCTAATTTCGCTCAAGATGTCGTTAAAAGGTTTTACTAATTTCATGAAGCATTACATCAGATGTGGCATTCGACAAACCGTCAAGATATATGGATTTCTCACTGGTATCACGATTCAAAATTGAAATAATCATGAAGTTTTTTCACGCTTTATAAAATTGTCGGCTAAATCTCATTAAATTATAGCTTCATACAGTTCCTGCAATACTAAAGTGTCCACCTTTTAATGATATCGTATATTCTAAATATTGTAAATACTTAAATTAAAGTTGAATGAAAAAAAAAATGCAAATGTATTTTAAGACAAATGATTTCCTTATATAATTCTCTATCCACTGCAATGTTAATTTCTTAATTTAGTAAGTAGGAAGATTTTAAGTATTTGGACCGTGGGCTATTATAATTGGCATGAATATGACTGAGCTACGCTACAAATTAAGTTACACACAGACGTCACATATCAGTTATACTGATCATTATATTTCTTATTATCAGATCGGGAAGAACTAACACAAAAGACAACACGATATTTATTGAAATGGTAAGGGAAGCAAATATTTATTGATTTCAATATGTTTTCCCAGTTAAAATTATATATTAAAGTAGGCCATGTAAACTTTCGCCGGCAAGCTTGAAGCTAATCTGTAAAGATTTTCATTATTGGTTAGAAATTTGTGTAGTTAACACAGTGTTGAAAATTTTTACATTATTATTTTGTTCTCATTTTTCCAAATTTAACCTACATTATTAAAAGTTTCAGTATTCATATTATTTTTCTGTTGAATAAATTTCTAAATTGAAGAAGACGCTTTATAAATATTTACGAGTTTTACTCAACAGACTTTAGTATGTGTTAAAGAATTTTATTTACTAATCTTTTTAATATACAGTCTAATAAAATTTCAGAAAATGTGCTGTGGACCGGCTGGTTGGTGCCCATCCTGTGGACCTCCCTGCGGAGGACCTTTTTGCAAGGCCTGCTGTGTTGAGATGTGTGTTTCACCCTGTACTCCTGCATATTTGCAATGCTCCTATTGCTGTGGCTGTTGATAGTGAAAAATGATGATAGTCACATGGATGCTCCCTAGGGAGGATATCTCTGTGCTATGGATCTAATTGACCAATTTCAATGAGGAGGAATGAGTAATTTACCAATTTTGACAATGACAAAATAATAATGTAAAAACCAAAAAAAAAAAATCATAAATTCTATAAAATCAAAATCGTCTACGATATTTGAATATTTTAGTTGAGATCATCCCAAAAGCATGCAATGCTTATTGTACTAAGCTTGACCTTCGGCAAGCAGTTTACATTAGAGCAAGAAGCAGCTCAGTATAAACATGTAACGGCTGAAATATTGAAAATACATAAGTGAGTTAATGTTTGCTCAATTTAATTTATTTAACGTTCAAATTAATGCTACATATTTCACAAATATTTTATACCCCGTATGGGCATGATAACTTTCCACAATGATTAGACAACGACTTGGTATTGCCTTCATATTTATAATGAACGTACACTGATCCACTATTTAAATTTTACTAAACGTCAAACGAATCGATATGCATATTTTCTATATGATTTGCTTTTTGAGGAGAAAATAACATTTCCAACTTAGTTCCAATTTTCTTACATTTTAAATGCAAGTTTTCTTTCCAATGTAAATATTTTTCTTAACTTTTCATATCGTTATGTATAGATAATATCATCGCAAAAATGCTGCGGGCCTAAGCAATTTGATTTTTCTTCATATTATATATGTATATATATAGTAGTATAAGTATATATTTATAAAGTGCTCATGTAAAGACATACTTAGAAAATTTCAGTGTATAAAAAATAAAATATGAAAAATAGCCATTTTTAATGTAAATTAAGTACAATAACTTATCGAAAATAAATAAATATAAACATATAGAGAGTATACGTTTATGGAAAACATCTTAGTTAAATTTAAAGACTTTTGTCTTTCAACATGACAGCAGTGGGCTGTCCTAGGAAAGTATGGCCACGTATATTACAATATTGATTAGCTAAGATCTCTCAGAAGACGTTGTCCATTGAGTGAATTCTTATATTCATATCGTATATAGAATAGAAACGCAGTTATTTAAATTGTTTGCTTTTTTTTTTTTCTTTTATACTTTTAGAAGGATCTTTTTGTTTAGTACATCAGTTGTATGATCTTGGATCATTTATATAAAGAGAAGTTAAGGTGTCTAAAAATATTTTAACTTTTTTTTGTATTTTTATTGTTGAACAGAAAAGTAATGTTTTAAGTCAGGCTAAAATTGCGCTATTTCTTAGGTACCAAGTATGGGATATTTGACGATTCTATCTAACTTTGTTAATATCATTTTGGTAGTATAATAAAAAGAAACGTGGAGGAAAAAATTGAAAGAAAGTGTTTGTTTCAATTGCAGACTCGCACTTTAAGGATTTGGATGATGCTGAGTATTAGATAAGATGCTCAATCTTAAGGATAAATTGTTAAAATGCTGCTATCTAGAAATGTTTTCGTT
This sequence comes from Drosophila innubila, assembly GCF_004354385.1. Classification (NCBI taxonomy): domain Eukaryota; kingdom Metazoa; phylum Arthropoda; class Insecta; order Diptera; family Drosophilidae; genus Drosophila; species Drosophila innubila. The sequence continues at coordinate 14,556,223 of NW_022995372.1, read as the reverse complement.
TAGTTATATTTGTGGTTTATACGTAACATATGTGTATGCTGTGATTTCCCAATAAACATTCAAAAATTTATTGAAAACTCAGATATTAAGAGACTAACAAATGTTATGTAGAGACTGTTTGCTCAACGGAACGCATATTTATCTTGACGGTTAGTTTAACCCCAGGATAGATTTATCGTAAACTTTATCGTATGAGATAATAAAAATTTGTGATTTGTGACCTTGTATTTATCTTCTCTGCAGAGTAAAAACATAACAATTAAAATATTTTTATAAACAACAAAATATAAAAATGTTTTTTTTTTCAAGTATAATTTTTATTAATATATATATTATTTGTATATATATTTGTTTAATGTATACGATTTGCATTGATTTATTCAATATCTTTAATATAAAATGATTTTTTTTAATAACTTGCAGTTTATTTATGTTAAAATATGATTATAATTTAAGTATAATACATTTTGTACAAATTTAAAATTAAATTAAATTAATCAAATTGATATAAATCAAAACTGAAAGACAAAAAATTGGTCCTAGACATCAAGTACTGTATATTGTATGATATAGTATTGTAGGTAGGTAAATACACACATAAGAACATATACGTATAGATAAGTATTTAGTATTGGGATTGATCAACAAGTTGTGGAAGTCTGCATCCAAATATATAATAATAATATAATGGTATGTACATAGTATCTAATTAGTTAAAGATAGTTTGAAATCATACTTATTTTAGATACTGTAAAGTAAAAGTGCAATAACTGTTGTTGTTGTAGTAGTATAAGTTGTTGTTGTTGCTAAAGGTGGATTGGCGGGTAACTTGGTAGCTTGGTCAAATTTGGCGAGCTGCTTGTTTAAATTGGCAAGCAGTTCAGACAGTGAATATGTGTGTGTACGCGTACTGCTTGGCGAACTTGGCAAGCAGTGTATACAGTTTTATAATGCGTTTAAGCAGTGCAATTCCTAAATTAATTTGCTTAGCGTGCGTATGTACAGTTGGTCAAGAAATTGGCTTGACAACAATTATCGCTTTGTTATTTTAATAATAGTTAGACTACATAAATCTTGGAATTTATGTATATGCATTCTATGACAGAAAAAATAGGAAACCAATAAAAGGTATTTGAAATTTTAATGTTATCAAAACAATTACTTAACCAACTGTATGCGTGTGTTTTGCTTATATGCGTAGTTAACTGTACTTTATGCGCTGCGTAATGGTATTTACCGTTTATATTCTTCTTTGTTTATGCATTGTTTATTGTATAACATATATAGATGTGTATACATATATATTTATTTATATAATTCAACACTTTATGTTTGCGTTAAGTATCCGGAATCTGTTTCTATATATATATATATGTATGTATATGTATCTTTAAACTAACTCTCGATCTCTGTGCTGGCTGCCCCATTACACTAAGTTATGTTTTTCAAGTGAACCACACTTTGGACCGCCCCTCGCCACTATGCCCCGCCCCCTGTCTGCATCTTGTCCTGACCTGAGCCTACATCCTACAGTTGCACCTGGAATGTTTGCGCTGGCGCCTTGGGCGGTGAGATAAACGGATTGGTGCTGTGCCTGTTGCTGTTTCCGGTTCCGGCTCCGGTTGCAGTTGCTGTACCGCTTCCCGGCAGATCCGGTGACATTTTCTTGGCTGCTGCCACATTGGCCGCCCATTCGGCATCGAAAGGATCTGGATCAGTTGCACCTGCCGCTGTGGCATGCGCTGCCAAGGTCTGAGCACGTCCCACATTGGCCAAGTAGCTGGGCCTCTTGGGTGGTGCGGCGGGTGAGTTGCTGCGCACCACTTGACCCAACCACTGATCGGCATTGGGCAGCTCGGTTGCATCGACACCCGGCTCGGAGCGAGCTGGAGATGGCAAGGACGCCACACGAGGCGTCACTTGGGCGGTGGGCGTGCCACTTCCGCTGCCACTGGCACTGCCGCTTCCGCTGGCGCTGTACGAGATTACCTTCTGTTGCTTCTCGGCGGCAATGATGTTCTGGTTGATGCTATGATTGTTGTTGAAATTCAGATCATCGCCGGCGGCGAGCATCGTATCCGTCTGGCTGAGCAGTGACAGACCCTGGCTGAGCTCCTGGCACAGCTGACTAACGGTGTCGGCGGCCATGAGGGCCGCTTCATTCCCGGACTTGGCGGGCGACACCTCCGCAATGGGCGACACACTCCGCAGCGGAGTGTGCAACGAATGTGGATTCGGATTGCCGCCGGCAGCGGCCAGGAATGCCTTCTGCCGATCCGCATTGGACGGAAGATCGTTGACACGCAGCGACATCTGACGCTTGAACGGCGACTGGCTGCCAATGGTGCTCAGCCGGAACGAGCTCTGCCTCTCCAGCATATTGGGCGTGGCATGCGGCCTCTCGATGGCAAACGGATTGAAGGGCTTCACCGTCGCAGCCGGAGGTCCTGGCATCGCTGGACCATCGACACAACGCTCATTGCTGCCCACGGTGGCAATGGCCAATCTCTCGGTGAGCGTCTGTTGCCGGAACGATCCCGTGCGCGTAAAGGTCGAGTTCTTAGTGTCAAAGGTCATCGTGACGCCGCACTCCTTGTCCCTGCGCTGCTTCCTCTCGAGACACACGGCAAAAGCACAGCCCACAGCATGCGACAATCTCTCGCCAGAATCCTTGCAGGCCAGAAAGCCATGGCACATCCAGCGCCTTGTGGTGCCATCCCGACAAATGTAGCTGAAGCCACGCTCGTGGTTTCGATCCGGCGCACAGAAGCTCACCTTCTCAATGGTCTGGTCCACAATGAGACCCTTTGTCTCATCGTCCACCACGCGCAATCCATCGCCGCTGACATGCAGCAAGCCACGCACAGGACGACGTCGAGATTGCTGGAGAAAGAGAGGAAGATCAGGTTAGTAAATGGTAAGGGACCCATCAAAGTCGGGTAATTAATTAATTATTAATTATTATTATTACTAATTATTAAAATAAACTCCATTATAAAAATGGACTTTTACATTTGCTATTTTGTATTAATTAATAATGCTGAAATTAATTAATTACCGGAACCTATACGAAAATTAACCGAAATCGAATCCAAAACATTTCTTTACAAGTTATTATTATATGGAAAAGCTACTGCTAGAAATTTAAGTAAGGCCTATCATAATTATACTATAAACAATCAGTAAAATATTGTTTTGTTTTTTTAAATTACTGTTCTTTATTATCTTTAATTCTATATTTTCAACATGATTAAGATATATCTTTGTAATACATACTTTAAAAACAAATTCTCAAAAACGGTAAATTAGAGTGGTGAAAATTTTTAAAATTAAGTGTTTGAATATTTTGTATGTCCAATTCGTGTTCTTAAGTTCAATAAAAATGATACGCAATTTAATCTTTCCCGTCAAATACAAAATATCGAATAAATTAAGTCTTAACTCATCTTAATTTTGAAACATATATGTATACATATATTCGAAGTGTTAGAAATAGAATTTTTCAAAGATTCCATTGATGTACCGTTACAAAGCTGTACTGATACCGGAACCGATATTTGTTTTGGTATTAATCCCTGATCGAAGCACATTCAACTCACCCTCAGAACCTTGAGTGCCTCCTCGCAGACCTGCATGCCGCGCGACTCGAAGACCTCCACGCAGCCGAGATACTTGACGGAGAAGGAGCAGGTGGCGGAACGCACTGCTTCCTCGTCGGCCTGCCATTGATGCGGCTTCGAGGACTCTGGCACACGATCCTTGCGACGACGAAACGAATCGCGAAACGAGCGTCGCAGACGATCCATTTTCTTGGGCGACTTTTTGCTAAACCGAAACGAGGCCGATTTCTGTGGGTGGCAAATGCTTAAATTAATTATGGCCTAAATAATAGTTAAATAGATCAGTTAGCAATTGCCAGCTGACAGATGGCAAAGAGAAACAAGTGCTTGGGCTTTGTGTTCGATCAACCCTCGTTGTAACCTACCCCATTCTTAACATCGCCGAATTTTCCGCGTGTGAAGCCGCGCTCGAGTGGTTCGTGCGTGTGTGACGATGAGTTTCCCATGGCTGCGGTCTGTGTGCTCTCTCGCTCTCACCTACTCTCTCGTTCTATCCGGTTTGGCGTGAGTAAAACGCGTCCAATAACCGTTACAGCTTAAAACTGCACGACAGAGCGTTGCCAGATGTTCGAGCAGCTGGCCCAACTGCTTGCAGTTTCAATTCCTGCGCTCACTAAAGAGCCAGATGTTGTTGCAGTTTGTATCTCTCTCTCTCTCTCTCTAACTCTTCAGTTCTCTTTTGAGACTGATAGTTGTTGTTATTATGTTTATTGTTTGGTATTTTTATGATATTTAATTTTATTGATCGATTTATTGGCTTGTTGATCGCACAAATTATTTGTTCATTGAATTTGAGTTATAGATTTTGATTAAATTAATTGATGACTTGCTGCTGTCGATCTGTAAAGCGAGTGAATACTGTTTTAGCCAGGGGGGTGATACGTTATCTAATAACCATCGGGCAGCATTTGGACGTTTCTGATATGCAACACACATTCATAAATACCCAAACGCACACTCATCATTGATTACCATTGGAATGAGTCAGCCATGCGTCTAGGTTTTTTTTTTATCTTGAGGTTACGCCCCCGGAATCCACTTTAACCCAAATTCTCTATCGAAATGTATCCATAATTATTGTTGATATCTATAGTCTGACGTTAGCCAAATCTGTGGCGCTACTGGCCATCTAAGCACTCATTTGGTGGCTAAGAAACCTACCTACGAGAGTAGCCCGTTTAATCTCCAAACAAAAAAAAAAAGGTTTAGAAAAAATTCTCACAATTCGCTTATCGTAGCGTGCGGTCGTCTGTCTCACGTAATTGTTTACACATATTTAATTATATACGTATATATATATATATATGTTTTGTTTTTTTGTTTCGTACTTTTAATTTATTTATTTCTCCTCGTTTAGTTTTGTTCTTTCTTCTTTTGCTTTACGTTATTTTTTTTATTTATTTATACTTTGTGGGGCTTTTGTTTTCTTTGCGTTGCGGCAACACACGCTGACGTTTTTGTGACTTTATCACATGTCTCATATTGCGGTAAACTCTACTCACTCTACTGCGACTATGTGTACTTTAATTTATAAGTAACTAATACACCCTCACCCGGAACCTTACCCCTGCAAAACAAACCCAAGAATCTAATTTAAAATATTCCTAAAGCTAGAAATAAAACACAAAAGCTTTCAAAGCCACAAAACCAAAAATTATAATATATTATGAGTAGTTTTGCTAAATCGAAATAATATATATTGTCATATTTATAATTGTTATATATAATATTAATTAATAATATCATCAACGAACGACTCAAGAAAACAAGTTGAATCAGTTTATTTAACAGACACATTAAATGAAACTTAACTTTAAAATAAAAAATCTTTCCATGCAAAAATCTATTTAAATTTTAACTTTATAGCTCGTAATCACAACAACAATAAAATACAATAGATACGTCTTATCGGACATATAATTTTATCTACAATGTTTGCTAGTCACTGCAGTGTGGTGCAATGCTGTTTGTGGTGGCTCAATTCCACGAATCCACCGACTTTACATTGCAGTTTTACACATTTTCAAAAACCCTGTCGTCTTCTATTAGCTCAGGGCCGTTAATTGACCTGGCCAACAAGACTATCGCACTGTTGGCTAGTTACGGTGTTTGCTTAGACCAGAGCACGTATATTTTTCTATTCGTGGTTGGGGTTTGAGTGCACTAAATCCGAGTTCAACGCCATCCACAAATAAATCATGGAAAAAAAAGTATCTTTCGAATGCGGTTGCAGCTTCAAACTGGTAAGAATGTTTATAGCCGCTTTCTTCTTCGGTTTGGTGCTAGGAACCACCTAACTGTAAATGTTACAAAACCGGTTTGAAGCTTTTATTTACTGTTGGCCAGTCTGAGGTGGTGGTGGTGGTGGTTGTGGCTTTGTCGCTTCGACAAGGGCACTCGACAATTTGTTGCTTTGGGTTCTACACGGGATTAAGAGCCCTGAGTGCGACTCTGGGCCAATGATTCTATTTTTGGATGCTGTTTGAATGCATTTTCAATTTTGGTCAGCGAGGTAACTCTGTTTGTGGTCGAGGCGTGTCGTAAAGGGTCAGTTGGCTAATCAAATTGTGGGTCCAAAGGCGTGGGATTAGCTGGCTTCTCTTTTTCTCTTTCGAATGTGGGTCATGCATTATGCATTTTGTTAAGTGTTCAAAGAACTTGTTGCTTATCAAATGTAACATGAAATGGGTCATGAACTCAACGTGTAATTAATCATTGTCTCGTTCACGATCACGACTGTAAATCTTTCTTTAAAAGATTTCCCAAAACTATTGCATTCCCAAGAAGTACATTTCTATTGTAATCTATAAACAATCTGAAGCGACAAACAATCTGAAACTGTACTCGTATAGAAAAAAGTGCAAACTCTGGTCAACTTACAGACAAGTTTCAGTTGACTTGAAATGGGAAAATCCGAAACAAGCATTTATCTCGCATGATTCATGGATTGAAAAAGCAAAACCGTTACACGTTTTACAAAATGGAGGAAAAGACTATTAAGTCACGCATTAAAAGTAAATATGATATCACGAGTGACAACAATTGGGCCCAGAGCATAACCGGGCATAACTCACCGGAAGGGTTCATTCAACCAATAAGCCAAACACGAAACAGGTTCCACTCGACCAAGAGGAAAATCAAAATACAAATCGGATGGTGTGGTCGAGTTTTATGCTCATACATGGATATTTACTTACAAATATGTACACACTATAGATAAACCAAGAGCGGACGTTGATAAAGCCTGGTGTTGACTTTATCAATTCATATAATTTCTTTAGGTTTACTCGAAGCGTTAATTAATCAATCCAATCTACGTATTTCCTGATTTATGCAAACAATGCACGACAGGTCAGTGGGGAAATTAAATCAAATCAAATGCAATCAATCAATCAAAGAAAAATCAAATGAATCCATGAATTGTTCAAAGGGTTATAGGAATATAATACATTGAAATAAAATAATATCCGTAGAGCTACCTCTTAACCAGATATTCCAGTAATTAATTCATTACATCACAAGCTGAACACATCGCAATACATATACAAATCATATGGCGCTGATCTATAACACTTGACAATATACGACATAATGAAATAATTAACAATTGTAAATTAGCGTGTCAGAAAATGGCAATTTGTGTGCTTCATTTTCAGACAGCATTAAACAATTAACCCTAACATGAGCGCAGTCATTGACATCAAACTTGAAGCATATATCGATGGAACTCTATATTGTCTAGGGTATATAATATAAAATAAATGAAGAAGCATCTATATACCAGGTACCATGTATGTTAACTAAATTAATACCTCGATTCAGCTGCCTTGATACTATTCCAATTCTGCTTATTTTCCCCGCAATTAATGTTTAACTTTTATAAAAAAAACATAAGTATTAAAGAAATAGTCTTGAAATTCTAAAATTACTTATATATCTATGTTGTTTACCAGTTGAAAATATTTCGTTATGATAGCTTGAGAAACATCAAAAATTTACCTAGATTATCATGAGCTTTAACTATTTTGATAATTTCAAAAAAAAAAAAATTGTTTTATAAGGGGGAATTTTCTTCAAATTTCCTATGCAAAGAGAATTCCTCAGAGATTCAACCGCAATTTACTGAATTACCTAGTTTTTTCCTTTACTAAAAGAACACAAATATTTAATGATTATTTCTCCCGTTTACGTATTTTTTTTTTTTTTAAAAAAAGTAGTTGACATTGAAAATCAATCAATTCTCAAGAAATAATACTAAAATCCGTTTTTTTTTTTTTTTTGAAAACTTAACTATTATGAATATTTAAGAATGATTGCTGAAGACACATTACAAATATACAAAGTAATCTTATAAAGAGTATCTGTTCTTCAAACACGCTCTCTCTCTTAATTTGTATTAGTTATTGCATAACGACAATCAAGCTGGCACCCACAAGTTGCCTGCTCATGGAGTCTGTAATTAATTTGATGCCCCCAAAAGGCCAACGACACTTGTTGCACATTGCTGACCCGCCCATAGACCCAACCAATTGACCACCAACGAAATCCGAGTCTGTCCAGCTGTAGTCAGAATGATGACGCTCATCACCGTTGCGGTTGGTTGACCAGCTTATAAGTAGGAATTCCCAACTGGTTAACACCAAACAGATGCTACCATTTGAACATACTATGTATAATAATGAGACCGAGACCATATTGTGGTCTGTGGGATTAAGTTTGCAGGTACAGCTTAGATCTTGCTTAGTCTTCCAGATTACTTTATGAAAAGGAAACAGATTTAACGAATCCTTATCTATACAAATCCATTTTATCTACAGCTCAAGCCAAGGGAATGTCACAATGGATGCTCCGTTGCATTTCTGGCTGCATTCGCAGAGTTCACACGCTTTGTTAGCAGAAAGAAACGTAAAGAGAGGCATAGGAAAAAGGATACACATTTTATGGCTTCCTTTTTTCTCTTTTCATTTTTATATACTCATACTCGTATGTGTAGTACTTAATATGCAATTATAATTATGCCGCCCTGCGCTTTGTCTGATGATCGTGGAGGGGTGGGGGTATGCGGTGTGAAGCCTATCAACCACCACGTTCTCGTTCTCGTCCTCATCCTATTTTTCGTCGTCCTTTTGGATGAGTAGACCAGGCGTAGTACATTTGGAAGGAGGGTTGCTTGTCGCAGTGTCGGAATTTATAATTTTTTTTATCGCTTGAAGTTTGTGTCGGTGGTCGTGGGAATTTTCATAAAAAATGAATGTCAAAAAAATGTGGCATACAAGTATATACATAGTGTAATGCAGATAAATATATGGACAGCTTAGCGGATGTTTAGTTAGGTAATTAAGTCTGTGTGCGCTCCCAGTAATAATGAGCTCAATTAGTTTACAAGCTTCACAAAGGAGAATGTCAACAGCAGGAACTGCAGCCATTTAATTAGATGCCCAAAGCAGAAAAATAAACTTCCGCACTGTCTTCCAAAGGATCTAATCGAAGCACTTTCGTGTCTTAACTAACATGCTAGATTAATATGTTCTCCATTAGAAGTCAACTTTAAAGCAAAATTTAGTTGTGATATAATGCAGTTTATGCAATCTTGGCTTTAAATTTGGAAAATTATATAGACGTATTGCTATTTCTTATTTTATTTAATGATCTCGTATTTTCTTTCCTTTTTCTTTCTTTTTATCTCTACTTTGTTATATTATTCATATTTTTTTCTCTACTTAACCATAGTAATTGCAGACTATATCTGTGTAATAAATTCGACAAGTTTATCTTAAATCTGTAAAAGTAAACTAAAGATACTTCTCTATAAAATCAATAGGAGAATATAAAAATAATTCTCATTATAAAGTTTAATCGAAGTTCTCACAAAATGCGCACAGCATGCGAAGGTTTTGTTCATTCTTCTGAATATGTCTTCATCTTCGGAACTGAGGCTGAAAGGGTAGCTTGCTAAATAATTCGCAGACAATCGGGGAAATTCGCAAATTCTTGAACTCCGTGGGATTCGCTTCGTCTGGCCAAGAATGAGAGAGAGAGATTCAAGAAGAAGCACAAATATAGACAAAAATTCACACGCCATGGCGTTAAACGCACCCTTAACTACCTAGGAGGCCATAGGCTAGAACAGGCGAAAGGGCCTAGAGTGTAGGGAGTAGGGGCAAGAGGGTAGACATTCCTATGCACCCATTGCAGTCCGGGGGTAGCATTTGAGGGGTAGGGGCAGCATTGCAGCAGTTTGTACTGTTAAAGTGTGTAATTATTAGCTGTCAATTGGGCGTTGATCCGACCAGCATGGAGTTTACCTGGATGAAACTGCTTTCCAAATGGGAACACTTGAGCTGTGAGAAAATTAATTCTCAGCATCTTTGGATTGCGTGCAATGAGATGACCATCAGCAGCTGTCGATGCTAATTATTTCCCATGCGAATCTATAGAATACAACGATTCAAGGATTCTACTATGGGAACTCTATGATAGATACTAGATAGAATAGTATTCCTTGACTTTATTTCCTATACAATTATAGAATGTAATCTTTCACAATACTTTAACAAATTTTTGTATCTCCTAATCAAATCCATATTTATACATCGCTATTGTTCAATATTTTCCAAACTCTCAGCTTGGAATGACTTTAACTCTGTTAACTATATTCTCTACTCGTATGGATAACTTCTTTTGTGGTTGCCTTACCCATATCCTTTAACAAAACAAATATAAAAAAACCCTGAAAAAGAAAAAGGAGAATGAAACCGCTTGAGAGCAGTTCAAAAATGCAAACGGAAGTAAAAGAAGACGTCGAAACAAAGGCAAATGCGATGTAAAATACTCGTATAACCATATAAGCATACACTTGGGTAATTTCTTGAGTACATGGTACAGTGTGTCCTGCCTACACACAGATGGGAACTCACAAAATGCTCTAAATGAGTATGCTTGACTGACAGATACTCTCTGTACTTGGTATTTAATATTTACGAGTGTATTTTAAATAATCATTTAAGAAATCTAAAAAGTTGAAAATAATTACTGAATTATACAAATTTTTAATAAGATTAAGGGATGTGATCTAAGAGATTACAATCTTAACTTTCTTATCAATTCTTTTTCCTCTCTTTCTGCTTTATATTTTCCTAACTTTCCTTGTTGTTCAACTTCTCTTCTCTTCTATTCTATTTTGTTCTTTTTCAACTATCTTTCTTTTTATTTTTATTCTCATTGTTCTTTTTCTTTCTTTTCCTTCTTCCCTTTTTAGTTTGCCCACTATCAGCATTCACACATTTGCAATATACCTTTCTCTATCAGTGAAACAGTCACAGGGTATAAAGAAAAAACAAAACAAAAACATTTGGCGGCCATTTGGAATTGATGGCATCTGCCAACGCTGTGGATCCTGAGGCACGCTCCGATAATAACGCCACTGACATATGTTTGTTGCACGTGGAACGAGTCTGAGGTTCCACTTGGAATCAAGCACCAGCCACATGTTGTCTGTGGACTTTGTGAGTCATTTGATTTGCCTTTGGCACGTTTCAGGTAGACAACAAAAAAATCTTCGAACACTGCCTAAAAGGATGTGTGCATCTACAGCAGTTGGCAGCTGCTACTGCATCTGTATCTGTATCTGCATCTGTTTTGTTCAGACTTGCTGCTAAACTCCAATTAAAGTTATTAAAGGCATCGTCAAAGCTGTCAGTGTTGTTTTTGCATACCTAATGCAAATGACATAATGACTCAGCAACTGTTTGTAACCTGTTTCCATAGAACTCGCTTTCCAACACTGAACGACACATAATTTATGCCAGACGACAAATTATAAATGCAAACCAGACAAATCAGTCAACAACTCAAAACTGCCAAGATTTTCATAATTTATATGCGTTACGACAATTCGATACGACAAGTTGTAAGCACAACTATATGTTAATATTAATCACAAAATCCACGTTCTTAGAGAATTCAGTGGAATCGATAAGTAATCATATGCAAAAGAATTTGGAAAGTTGAAAAGCAAAATAAGAAAAAATACCTTTGAAAGGTGTGATGATAGAAAAGCATAAAAAAAGCTATATTTACGTAACTTGCTCAAGAGAGACACAAAGGCTGAAATTAATATTCTAGACAGCTCAAATTTCACGACTTTCATTCAATAAATTTGAGTTCTTTATTATGATAACTGTTTTGATATAATACTTTATCTTTTCAAAAACCAAGATAAAAGCTTGGGAAATATTATATAAAGAGTTTGGTAATGGAGATTTACTACTTAATATTTGTGTGTAAAAGTTAAGATTAAGAATTTAAACAAGCTCTGATTATTCCCTGACATTTTTTTTAGTTATTTTATATAATTGTATATATAATTTGATTCTCAGACTATTTTGGTTTTGAAATATATTCTTTTATCTTTTCGAGGAATAAAGCTAAAGATTTTCGTAGAACTATCAGACCGAAGAAGTGTGCCAATTAAGTTTTTAAAGAAAATAGTTATGTAGCGCAAATTTTAAATATTTTTGTAGTTTTCGGTTTCAACTCTCTACAAACTCGCTGAGCTTATCAGATTTCAGTTCTCCATCAAGAACTATGAAATGATATATGTGCGATAAATGTATGTAAGCAAAGTAATCCACATCTTACGTATATATAAGTATATATAAATATGCATATATTTTGCGCTGACATGGACAAACAGAAGTGTCGTGAGCAAGCTTTTTTATCTGGTATATCAAACAGAAATACTTAAATTTTAAATATTCTTGTTCCTCATTCTGATAAGAGATAAACAACAACAAAATGCCAAATAAATTCAGTTATGTAAAAACACTTGCAACGTCCCAAAAGATCTATAGTAAACAGTTTCAACAATGAGTTTTAGATAAAAGCAGATACCCTATGCAAATTATCATTGAGATACACTTTCCAAGAGTTATTCAGACTATGAGATGCGATTCTCTTGGCCAACGAAGCTTGACAATTTCCACAAATATTTTTGTTAGGTGCCCCATTCTCTGCTCTGATTGTCATTGTAGACAGAAGGCGGGTGGGGGGTGTGTTGGCTTTTTAGGTTCAAATCAATTTATTTGTGCGCGAGAGTGTGACAAAAAGTTGTTGTCGTTTGAAATTCGACTGCTCGCTATTGGGCGCGTTAACAATTTGTTTACTTGACACAAACATGAAATTTTAGCTACTCCCCAACAGCTGTTGCCATTATAAAGCTACTCAGTCGGTCCCCGATGTCCAAAAAATATACCGAACAATATAGTTGTCAAGCAGGGGGAATACGGAAGAAGCAAACCAATCGATAAAACGGCGCGGCAAGTAAACAAAACCGAAAACTATTCACGGAAAAGAAGCCCCTCAACAGGGTGGGCGGAAAAAAGCACACACAAAGTTCACATTAGGACAGTTGACAGGTGTGATACACTTTTCCTCCTCCTCTCTCTTCCCCTCTTATGACAATCTGATTAATTGCAATTTTCATCAAGTTTGCTAACAATTCAACAATTAATCGCATCAATCTGTAGCATTAAATTGAAACAATCAAATGAAATTTGATATGAATTGACTAGATCTCTATGATTTTCATCCATCGACCCAAAACAAATCCAGAAATATTCAACTGAAAGCCAACTTAAATTTGTTTTAACTCGAATATTCTGATTTTGAGAGCTCTAAGTGGAAATTGGCTCAAATTATAGCTAAAAGCGGAATCAATAATTAATTCAATTTAAAATTTGCTTGAAATTCTTTTTGAAAAAGACAAAAAGTTTCTTTTTGTAACCTGTAATTTATGTATTTCTTACAAGACTTTACTTTATTTTTATTAAAGTCAGGACAAAATAGTCTTACAAGCTTTTACATGACTTTAATTGTTAATTAAAATTAAATCAACAAGCCATAGCATACAAATTGATAGACTATCGAGTGTTTCAACTTTTCCCTTTGACATTTAAATCGAACTACGGCATGGACAACCCTTGAAGCTACTGACTATAGCTATACCGTTACAAAGCCGCAGCTAAATTCAAGGACAACAAAAGTTGAAGGGGAAGTTAAACTTGTGAAATTCGAGGAAGTTGGTTGTAGTTGTTGTAAATTATGGATCAAAGTCAATCTTAATTCGTTTAAAGGAAATTTTCCTAAGCTAAATTCACAAAAGGTCATAGCTAATAACATTGTATTTGCAAATGGAAACTTGACTGAATCTAATTAAGTTCAGCAAATGGACTATTTTATCCTTCTCTGACGCACTCTTAGGGTATATGAACTCAAAGCGCACTCGGAATGCATCTCAGAGAGCATAAAAAAAAAGCAGCTCGATTAAAATGCGCTTAGTAATCACAGCAACATTAAGGAGTCAAGCTAATGGCAAAACGTTTACATACACAATTAGCCAAGTTTAATTTCCTGCCAAGACAGCGCAGAGTACATAAGAACAAAAAAGCAGCACGATGATAAAAGTCAGAAACAGACCAGGCACAAGTCCAAGACTTAGACAAGTTAATGAGCTGGCCAAGACGAGGGCTTAATCGACTGAAAGATACCCTTTATGCTCAGATTTTATGCATTGTTTAGCCAGCTACAAGCAATTCTCAAATCAAGTTTTCAACATAAGAAGTTACAACATGGTCCAGATAAGGAAGCACAGCCAAACACGACTTGTTCTTGGCCAACAGCTACATCATCTTCATCATCATAATCATACTCATGATCATCAACTGTTGGCGGTTGTTAATCAACTGCATAAAAATAGAAAGGAAATTCCATGAAATTAAAGTTTTATGTATGCTCATAACGCAGCAGCAGGCCAACAAACAACAACAATTTAGCCAAGTCTACAGCCAAGTCCAAGTCCAAGTCTCGCTGATGTTTGTTGAACTTGTATAGCGAAAGCCAACAAGCAGCTGAAGCTGAGGCTGAAGTTGAAGCTGAAGCTATAGGAGCTCCTGGAGTCGCGACTCCAAGAATGCAGTTTGGTATAATCGAAAGGCAAGTGAGAAAAGTGGCTAACAAAAAAGAAACAAAAAAAACTTTAAACTGGTTTCCACCATAACAACTGCACGGGCCACAAACAGTTGTTGTTATTTGGTTCTTACTTTTTGCCATGGCTTGTTACCAGTTTTGCTGCTTGCTTTTCTTTGCTTGGAATTCTGGCTGTAATTTTTTTTATTTGGCGGCTGTTGCTGCCACATTCCCCAGTTGCAACTTTGAGGAGTTTGAGCTCGTAACCTGCTAAGATTTATGCTTTACTCAGGCAGTTAATAGGCGGAGTTTTTCAAGGGTCTTAGAGTGGTTAAAAAATAATAATAACAGAAAATTGACGTTGAAAACAAGCCAAACAAAGAAGCTTAAGATTTATTAACAACTTGGGAAATTTACTGCAAATAACAAATTTTCATTGACAATTTTGTATTATTAAGATAAACAACAGTCACTTTATGACTTGAAATAAGAGAAAATTGCAAATTTGAATATAATAAATATAGGGAAAAATTAGAAAATTATGTTGAGCGGGTGAGAACTTTGCATTGTTATAAAAACTCCCTCAATCTCTCTAGCTGCCATTTGCTTTCACTGTTAACTTATTTAATTAGTTTGAAACTATTATATTATCATAACAACATACAAACATACACAGTGGTATGCATTAGTCATTTGCCCAGACCTCAAATAAAATGTTCACACAAATTTTTGCTTTTGGTTAGAAACTTTTGGTGTAATTTATGCAAGTGCATATTATTATTTTGTTCAAAAGCATAAATTAAAATAAAATCAGCTGGGTAAATGTATACTCTATGCATTAGCATTTGTATTGGGTATAATAGACTTGTGAAATTTGCATTATCAATAAAATGGCATTCACTGATTTGTTTACCTTTCTCAAAGTAAACAAAAACCGAAATCAAAGTCAGCTTTAGTCATCTACAATCTTCAATGAATCATAATAATAATAAATTAGTACGTGAGAGCGGCAGATATAGATAGATAGATACATATATGCTATAAGTGTTAGCTATAAGCCCCACAGTCTGCTAATTGCAAAGGTTGCTTACTGTGCGATAATTGCTCTTCTCAAGTACACTGAATTGGGCATTGTTAATTTACGATTGAAGCTTAAATGAGTTTTTGAAAATGTTTGATGTTTTAATCACTATAATGACGAATTAATATTGCACTTAATAGTTACGAAAATTTAAGAATCTTTAATCGAAAAAATTGGAATTTAAGTATATTCTTTTGGTATATATTTTCAAAATTAAACCATGTCATTCGCAGCTATGAAATCAGGCAGTTTAGACAGCTGTCAGCTGTATTGAAAGAAGCAAGAAGAAGAATGAAGCCATATCTATGTTGTCAGTAAGTTAACATATAGTACATAGGTACAAAATAAAGTGCTCAAGTGTGAGAAAAAGCTGCTTATCTATATTTCTTTCTTTTGATTTTACTTTGCTTCCGGTTCGCTCTACGAAATGGGTAAATCTCAGTTATTTCAGGTATTCATATCAGAAACTTCGAAACTCTGCCTGAAAGTTAATAATATTCAAAGCAATACAAAACAACAAAATTCGTATGCAACAAATTCAGGAATTAAATCTTGTTGTATACGAACTGAAAACCTGTACTCAACGACAACAACGGCAACAACAAAACACAGAATCAAGAATCCAAGAATTGTATGCAAATTTTATATATACAATATATATTGTTGTTGTTTTTTTTTTTTTTTTTTGGTTTCAATGCGAAAACTCGTTTTTGCATTTGAGCGGAGGAGAGTCAGCTCATTGGAGTCTCCAGTTTTCGTGTCATCGACGAGAATGTTACTCAAATATTGTAGGTGTTGTTGCCGTTGTTGTTGTTAATGTCGTATGACATTTTGTGTTAAGACATACCGTTTAAATATTGTATATACTTATATATTTAAGTATATTCGGCTACGATCCAATATTGCAGTTAAATCCAGCGAGAAATCAACTTTTGTATTTATTACTTTGGCACTCTTCAACTAATTTTTGTTTTGGCCATTAAACCGGTTTCGGGCCTTATATAACTTATACAAATATGTGTTAACGTTAACGTTTATCATATACATATATATTTATTTATATACAATTATTTATAACTATTATATTAAGCACTTGACAAATATCACGGCACCGAAAATTACTGACGCGAATTTATCGAACCTGAGGCACAGCAACAGAAGATCGACCTGGTAACCCCCCTGAGTTGGTAGAAAAGAACGTTACGCGAACATTGGAACTCTGCAGACTGACAAGCTGACAAACTGACGCACTGACTAACTGACAAACTGACGGTCAGCGGACGACGCGTTTTCCGGAGAGGTTTGCTCGAATCGACGGCTCAAATTGCTCTACTGTACTGGGCGCAGTGCCGACTTCCAAACGGCTTCCAAACTGAATTGCCAAGCGCACCATCCACGAAAGAGCGTAAAGATATAGAGAGCGAGAGAGCGTGAGAGCAAGACTGGAAGAGCGCGTGCTGTTGTTGACAGCTGTTGGGCGACAGTATCTGTATCTGTATTGTGACCATGCATGTACGTCCGTGTGAGCTGCGCTCTTGCTGCGCCTGTGTGCGTGGATTTGCTCACAGTGCCATTGTATTTATTTACTACCAACAAACAACAGCAGTTACCTCGAGCTGGAGAGCCGCTGCCAGTGCCAGAGACAGCGGCGACACCGATAAAATTGCGACGCGTTTTGTGCAGCTTGTAGATTTTTTTCCTTTTTGTTTTCTACGGCGTCGACTGCCTAACGGTGTCGGTCAGGTATATAGCATAAATGCGCTACCCTCGATCAGCGAACTGTTCTTCAATATCAGCAAATATACAGTACATATTTTGATCTTTCCGATTCAGATTTATATTTCGAAAATTTTAAATATTACATATTATTAAACGTAAAGTATTTAAGAAAATTGTATTTTAAATTGTATAATAATTATGATTATTATTAAAATAATTATAATATAATATTTAAATTTTACACATCAATTGAGAGTATTAAGAAACGAAATACTTAATTTCCCTGTTTTTAAATTAAAATTTTTTTTAATAATTTTTTTGATAATTTATTTAAGAATACCGATGATATATAATTGAATATTAAATTCATAAATACTATTGGCATAAAATCGGATTTGTGGTAATGAAATAACTCACTACATGAAATATTTATTCAATAAATGATAAAAATATTAAATATGATCAATAATAACAAAATATCTATTAAAACATTGCAAATATCTTTTAAAACAGCTGTAAAGGTATGGTTGTAATATTTGCAGACATCATTAAAATGTTCTTATGTTATTGATTTGGTAACATTCAATTCCAGAAAACTCTAAACACACATTCCTTGATCTAATGAATGTAGGGTATTAAAAACCAGTTGTTGGGTCTGCAGCTGCCAGTCTTAAACACATAAATAGGTACAAATACATTCATAGGTCTGGGTCTGCGCTTGTGACGCAGACTGGAAGTGATTGTTGGTTTAAGAGAACCTTGTAGAGTCAAAGAGAGGCAACCAGAGAGTTGCTTAACTCAAAATCTACGATAGTTAGTGATCATAGTTAATCAATAATGTTATACAACGACTAGAAATTGATTAAATAAATTTTCTAATCAACAATGGAACTTGTCGATTCGCTTTGTTGAGTTGCCCTACCTAAATTTCGTGACGATAATGTCAAATGATCGATTGATCAGTTCAAACAAAGCAATAAGACAAGGTCGTTGCTTGCAAAAAGAGACAAAGAGCGAAAATATATAAAGAGAACAAATAGATAAAACTGCGATGAAAAGGTTGAAACGAGTTAAAAGAGAGAGAGAGAAAGAGAGAGAGAGAGCTCTCAGCATTGGAACGTGCAAAAAATCGCAATGCAGCGGTTTAAAGAGATACATTTGTATAATCGCAGATACAATGTATCTGTGTATCTTTAGAGATAGTCCAGGTAGTTGAGCAGGTAAGAAAATAGGTTTGAAGGAATCATAAAAACTAACCAGAGCATCAGTTCTTGATTTAAGAAGACAATGACAATAAAACTTTAATACCAAGAATACTTAAGACAAGCCCGCTTTCTTCTTCATTTGCCAAGAAATAGAAGACGCACCCATAGAAAACCTAGCACGTTTGTTGTCTCCTATAATTATCAGCAAAACCGTTAGCAAAGTCGAATGCCATAGCCAAGTTAATTTTTGCGTTTGCAATTTGCGTAAAAGCCAAAGAGTGAAAAGCAAACGTGATTAACCAAAGTACAATTGCAGTCGTTTAGATATAGACAAATAATAATTGGAATGGTGCGACTCCCCCAGACACTCCCACATCTATTCTCACATTCAGAGACATGTCAGCAGATGGACAACAGATAAGCTCCTATATGAATGGCAGATTAGGGAATTGAGGGGCTTTGCAACGGGACCACAAGCTGAGAAATCAATGTCGACGACAAAAGCCACATGTTGAACTAATCAGAAATTCAATCAAAATGCGCCATCAGATGTAACAAACCAAACAATACAGAAAACTATTAAAGGTTTTCAACTGAGTCATCATGGCATAAATACAATTAACAGTCTTATCGAGTTATTTAACTATTTCAAGCTGAAGGTAAATTCATTAAAAATTACATTCAGACCTAAGAAATAGAGATAGTTTAGTTGATTGCGAATTTAAACTATCTTTAAATTATTGTTTTGAATATATTCCCCAATCCAAAGCCTATTTTCTTCTTTTAAAGGGAATGACAAGTGGCAAACCGCCTAGTAATTTTATTATTCGTTAAAAATTTAATAATAATAAAAATGTTTTACAACTTTTATATTTTTTATGAAATCAGCAGTCAATTACTTTTTTCATTCAAAAATAATAGCAACTGGGAATTTTTAGTTATTAATACTTTATAATATTTAATATTAAAACATATGTTCCCTTTTATCTTATATTTTGTTACACTTTATTTAAAAAAAAGAAGAAATTTACATTTCCCGTTGTAATTTAGTGTTGCAGCAAGTAATATATTATTTATTAAATGTACTTAAATAGTTGTAAAAAACCAGCACTTGTTTCTCTTTGCAAAATAGACTTCGAAATCATAAGAGTTGTAGACTTACCTTAAATATTAAAACGTGAGCGTTGTATTCTGAAAAAGAAAGAAAAATATAAATTTTAGTTCAACTGTTCAAAAGTCAGTTAAAGAATTTAAAATGTCTACAATTTGGTCTGGCAACACTGTCGAGTGGAACGTGCTCTTAGCCAGAAATTAAGAGCACGCTCTCGGCAATGTCAGCGACATTGGCGACGGGCTTAAAGCGCGACAATTACAACAACAAAAAGTTCTCACACTCATTAGGGTCATGTCGCATCGTCGGTCTCGTGTTCACAATTATTTGTTTGTTACAAGTCCCAAGTATGTTCTAAGATTTACGAGGCAAGCAGGGAATGCAACTGAGCTCATGTGGCATATGGCAAATGGGGCTTGAGTGCTTCTTGAGACGCCGGCAATGTGTGTGTGTGTGTGTGCTACAAAGCTTGAGTGGCATTTGAAAAGCTTTTATACTCAGTTGGTTCGTTATAACGCTTCTAACCAAAAGCTTTTTTGCCAAGTTTAAGCTTGGCTTTTCAATGAAGTTCAGTGAACTTTTCCGTTGACTGTACAACCTATAAATTTATGTGCGTATTTACCATATACATAAACATGACAATTAGTATAGTACCTCGAAATACATTTCTGAAATGTGTGCAACAGGTTTTATATTCGTGTATTTATGATTGTCTTATAAACAAGATTATAAGGAAGATGTCAAAAGCTATAGTCAAGCTTATAGAAAAGCTTCTGTATACATTTTTTTTTCTGGGAATTAGTTCAGGGAAACCAGTAGTCAGTATTTAAAATAAATATATAATATAGCTATATTCATATATTAAGTAGAGTATATCAACCTACTAATTAAGCTAAACGTGAAATCATAGGATAGCTTTTACCCTGTATAAAGCTGATTAAAAGATTTCTCGTTGTGTTACAGTCCTCATGAACTGAATATTTCTTCCCCTTACCCCCTCATAAATTTGCAAACATTAAATAGCTCTAAAGCAAAATATTATTTTGTCGATTTCTCTCCCTTAATCTAACACTCTTCATTTTTTATAGGGGTTTTCTATGTATCTCAACTACAACTAGTTCACATTTCACACCCATTACCCAGAAAAACAATTAGCTAAGGGTTGCAGTAAACTTTCCGCCCCGACAATGCATTTCGCAAGTAAATAAAAAAGTTCTAGGACGAGTGAAATTTTCAAGTGTCTGCGCCTGGCACAAATACAATTAAAAACCATTTAGCACGGCTTAAAGGCAGTAAAAGAGAGATTGCTCTAAAAAAAAAAGAATTGAATTGAAGAACTAATGAATAGTTTCATAGTGGTGACCGGCATTATCTGGTATTTAAAGGGGCGTGTGAACCAACAGGGGGTGTGAATTAATTGCTCTATAATTCGGAATGAACTACACCAAAACTATGTAGTATATAAGCCTATCAATGTAGTCAGCTTGTTTTGAAGTGAAGAATATTTTATAGAGCTTCCATTTGTATCTAATGATGCACCTTCATTTTTCAACAATCTGCGAAATACCCTAAGGCATTTGAATTTTACATAACCATTAGCAAAAATTGCTCAGAGTAATTATGTTTTGATTTTACATAAATATCAACAAGAAATCATTAAAAAAGAAATGGAACTTTCACCAAACACAATATGTGGGAAAATAGAAAGGCAAAATAGGGCCTACATTTGCTTTTGACAGTCTTAAAATGTTTGAGGAAATATTTAATAGTTGTGGAAAACTTAACAATTAATTTTAGAAGAGTCAACCTTAAAGAATTTCGTTTTACTTTTAATCAGATATTCGTTACAAATAACAAATTTAATATTTGAAAAATATTTAGAGTATACTTTTAGGATCACTTCGAATATTTTATTGTACATTAAATTCTAATTAGGATTTGAGGAAGATATTCACAGTCTCTTTGAAAATATAAAACCCTTCGAGTTTGTATTTAAACACACTTTACGACAAGGAACTTATAGCTTCACTGCATGATCATTAACATTCTTAAGCTTTCTGCTACTTAACTACTACATTAACAGTGTGATAAACATTTTAGAGCACAATTTGCTGTCATAACATCAATTTTTCCAGTCTGCGTCGACAACAAAGAAAAAGTTAAATGCGTAAATGCAATTCCATTTCACTGAATTTGCTCATCGTCAACTTCAACTGTAACTTCAACTTCTTTCGCATTTCCATTTACCTAAATATTCAGTTGAATTGCCTGGCAGCGTATTCAGCTCGTTGTTCTGGAACTCTTCTTTGCAGCTGCGACTGAGGCCTCTCGACCACTTGGCTGGGATGATTGTGGATACATGAGAGTCATGTGCGGGCAATTGGAAATGATGCTGCCGCCCACCTCCAAGCCTCCAACACACAGATATGGAACGTGCCCCAACTCAGTTGCGTTGTGTGGGTCGATGCTAAAATTGCATTAATGCAATTCTCTTCTATATTTTTATTTCTTACTTCGCCAATTCCCCCAACTGGTGTACAATAAATGTGCCAAGCAAATGTCAAATGCTGTGCACAACATCTGTGTGTTTCTCTGAGTGCTTTACGATTGGCACACACCACGCGGCATAAAGTGCTGTGCCTCGTAAAGTTCCTGTATCTTCATCGACATATATGTATGTAATTGCAGTTGATCTTCTCATAATATTCTTAGAAACTTGCAGAGGCAGGATATTCCAGAATAATTATTTAAAAATAAATATCTTAATGTTTGATCAGTATGATATTAATTATCTACGGAAAACACTAAATTAGTTTCAAAGTTGTTTTTATAATAGTTTGAAAAACTCGAAAACTATAAATGAAAACTACGAAATTTCGGATTTTTTTTTTTTACTAAATTTATTTCATTATTGTTATTTATTATTTCAACATCTTAGCTTTTGATGATTGTGCCAATCTCTTTTATATATTTGGAGATAATAATCTACACTATAAAAAGTAAAACTGATGCAACCTTAATACAATTTTTTTTTTAACATTTTGCTGACAAGATTTAAAGTGCAGCTTCATCATCATTATGACGTTTATTTCAATTAGTTGCACTCGACTGTGCTCGACATCAGTTTTTAATCGGTATTTTAATCAAGAACCTTTAACGAGGTTTCACACCGTGTTAAGGAAGCACTTTTCCGCATCGTTCCTTGCATTAATTCCATTTAATTTAATTGTTTAAAAAAATGTATTAGCTTATCACTTGTTTTCTTTGCAATCGACTGCGAATCCGACTGCTCGATAAATTTGCACTTTGCCATTGCGGCTTACTTGCGACAGTAAGGTATATACACACACACAGATGTACTTTGTATACAATAAAATGTATATATATCCCACTTGCAATAACTGTCGGGAAGCCCACGTTAATCAATAAGCTGGAGGCGCCACAAGCCAAGCCCCGAGGCGTGGCCAACATTGATTAGTCTTTTAGGCGTTTATGCTACCAGATTAATGATGGCTATAAAAGTGCCAAAACTTGTTGGCTTAACCAGAACACCCACTACACCAAACACACACTCACACACACATTGCAGCGTCAGACTGGCTAGAAACAATTCTGAAGTTGGCAACAAAAAATCGCCAAAGAGCCAATAAACCAACTCCCCGTTGTTACGACCTTCGTCTTCTGCTCCAAGCCAAAGTTATTTCCTTTTGCCAACGCACAGAAATTGATGTTGTTGTTCCTATTGTTGTTGCTGTTGTTGTTGTTGATTTTCAATTGCACTTGAAGTGCTTCTTCCACACACCTTGAAACTACTATAATAATAACAACCGGATGTCCATTGAATTTCTTACTAAAAGCTGATATTTTTATTGGCCTGAGGTGTGCGTGTGTGTGTTTGTTGGGTCTGTGCTTGGGAATAAGCTTTCAATTTTATTTCCGTTCACAAAATTGATAAATGAGATAGAAAATTCTACAGGAAAATTCGTTGATTGAATTCCCAATAAAGAACAGTGATTGGTTTGACAGAAAAAAATTGTTACATATGAAAATGTAAGGATTTTCATCACTTTGGACAGGAAAGGAAAGATGTTATAAGACTTCTTATAGTTAAAATTACTGCTGAGAATTATACACAATTTATATTCAATCGAACTCAAATGATCTTTTAAACAATTTATGAATAAAAAATGAGCATAAAATATAGAAAATTAAACAAAAAAAAAAAAAATAAAATAACATAACAAGTATTTTGGTATTATTAATTTATAAAAAATTTATTAATTACTAAGTTCATAAAACTTACAAATCTAGCATCATGAACAGTAAACATTCTATATAAGCAACCTTTACAAAATCAAAATTCTATTGTAGCAACCTCTGTATAAGCAACTTTTTGAAATTAAATTTTCCATATAAGCAACTAGTGTTGTTTTTTTTATTACAACTCCATACTTCCATAAAAATGGGGAAAAACAAAAAATCGATTTCTTTAAAAAAAAAATTTGAATTGAAAAAAATGAATTGCAAGATGGCAAGAAATCATCAAAGGTCTGCAGAAGGTTCATATCCGTAACCTTACCACCAAAAAAACTTGTTTTTGCGAAGAATCAGAGAAAAAGCTGTTCTTAATAGACTTAATTGAGAATATTTTAACAAATAAAACTTCTTAGGTATTTTTAAATTGCAAAACGGATTAAATTTAAAATGTATGCTCCTTATTTCTATATAAGCAACTTTCTACATAGGAAACTTTTTTTTTAAATAATTTTATGGGAGTTGCTTTTATAGAATGTTTAGCATAAATATACATGAAGTAATTGATACACCTAATTTGAATGCTGTTGTGCAATTTCCCAATAATTTGACAACCCTGAACGTTGTTTACCCTGCGCAACACATTTTCGCACGCCCACATCATGAAATCCTAGATATTCCCACGGGAAACACGGCCGGGCACACGCGCCAATTCCGAAGCTTGCCTTAGCCCCCCCCAGCCAGCCATCCCCTTCCCAGACCTGCTTGCGGCATAGACAAGAACCGTAAAAGCTGCTCTTAGCAGTTACACTTGTATTCCGAACACATAAGCACAAGCGGCTGCCACAGCGACGTTTAAGGATAATACGCCACACGCCAACTCCAACTCCATCTGCGCTTAACGTTATTGTCCATGTCTTGGGGTTGTTAGACCCGTAAGGGTAAACAGGGGAGGGGTTGGTGTACACCGTAGACGGAAATCATGCAAAAACGTGTCGGTCACGAGTCGAGTTAAAGAAATTAGACAATCCAACGCGTCGTCGCGTCTGCTTGTGACATTTCCCGAGTTCTCATTGCGCCTTGAACTGGTTTCCTTTTATAAAACATGCCGAAAGTTTGTAGAAGGAACGGCCAACCCGCTGTGCCACCCCCTCGATTGAACCTGGTTGCTAACTGACATATTAATTGTTCATAAAGTAAACAGCAACAACAACCACCAAGAACCACCGTGCACCGCTGAAAACCGCAATAGCTGCCAGACTTTTGCGGGGTTGCAAGACTGATAAGCAAATCGATTCAAAGCTAAACAAGTTCCTAGCCGAGGTAAAAGTTAACAATCTGCCATTTGATCTAAGCCTATTAACTGAGCCGAGAGTCCAGCTAAGTCAGAGTTCTCGCTGTCTCTTTCAGTATCCACCTTAACGCTTCGCTGCCTTTGGGTTACCTCTGCAAAAAGGATAACCAGACAGTCCTTGGGATATCAGAAATGTTTTAGGTTGATCATTAGCTGTGTGTGAATCTATAAAAGTGCCAAAGAAAAGACAAACGTGGGAACAAAAGAAGGAAGTTGTGGCCTGTAGACAGTCTTTAGAGGCAGGTCAGTTGTGTAAGAAGGCAAAACCATCTAAAATCTCAAATAACAAATTAAAGTGCTTATTAACAGGCTTAATAATTTAATCAAACTTTTTTACAACTTTGATTTATATATTAATACATTTTTAATTTACTTCCAAAACAAATAATGTACAACATTTACAAATTTCCTTATTTTAAATTGCTTAAAGAAGCAGACATTCTATCTGTTAACAAGTTACCAATTTTTAACTGCTTTTCTTTACGCTGATTTATATTAGACGCGATACTGCCATCTACAAGCTCATACATACGAGTATATAAATTCTAGCAAGGCAGAGCTTCATCATCTTAACCATGACCATAAAAGTAGCGACACAGCTTTGTCGGCATCTTGGCCAATTATTTAAGAATTATGCAACTGGTTGACATATTTAATTACCAATCGTAATTGTTAATAGTTAATGATCGTACAGGCAGCAACCTCATCGGACGATTACAGTCAAATTAAAGCAATTCTTTATGCGCTCCTAAAAGTGATGCACACTTTACGCACAACAGAATCCCCACAACATTCTCTCTGTATATGAGTGTGTGTGTTAGGGGTGGTGTGGGGATCTGGGAGTGGTCTTAACAAAGCTATAAAACCTGGGAAGCTTTGCGGATGGCCATTGCGAGTTCTGTCATGCTTGGCTGCTCATTTATGACCATAGAGCACGGCGGCAGTAAGTGAATGTATCTCAAAGATACACTCACGCAAAAATCAGAATGCAATGCAACTTTAAGTCACCGAAGTCACTGCTGTTGTTGTTTGATGCTTCAGTGAATGTCCCAACTGCCTTTTTACTTGGTAGAAGTTCAATGTGCTTCTCGACAGCGGAAAACGGGGACTGAAAACTTTGGTTGACTGTGATTTTTTAGTGCAGTTTCTGCCCAAAAGAAGAAGTAGAAAACACTGGCTAGGGTTAATTTGGTCATGCTTGAAGTACACCTAATTAAGATAACTAACAGCGTTGACTTTACCTTCAAGTTTTAATTTTAACTGAGAATTTAAACAAGCCGCTTGGATCGACCACATTTGGGAATTACTGATATTTATAACAGGACTGTGAGAAGTATGTTAATCGAAGCCAAATAAAAGTGGTATGAATGGACCCATTTTTTTAAAATGCTAAATAATAATATTTTTCTTTATATCAATATAATTATAACATAATTATTATCTATTCTTAAATTATCCCCTTGTTATTTCTGTATCCATTTCCAACTTTTTATCTAACTCCATATGTGTTGCTATAATTATAATAATTTTTAATCTATATTGAAAATTATTGTTATAACCTCGATTTTTTTAATATACATATCTGTGGCTACATCTAAGTATATATTCTCGATATCTTTATCAATAGCCAAGTTTATAAAAATATAATTAACAGCGATATTTGGTGGTATTTGTTTCGATATTTCCGCCATTAGATTTATACAATCAATATATACTATATACATTCGTCAACATATTGATGAATACTTATAAGGAACATTTGCTGTGGCTTTCAAGTAAAGTACAAGCTTGAAAACACATTTTGATTTATTTCTTTGCGATAATAAATCAAAGGCCAAACCAAATGCGTGAGCTTTACAATATAACGCCCCGATTATTAAGTGATTTATTTTTATCGAAACAGTTTTGCGGAGGAATCGTGATAAGTGGCATTATAAATGGAAGTCAAATTTATCGATGGTTTATATGACGTTCTATGCTGCCGTATTGAAAAGTTAGTAAATAAGCATTTAAATTAGGAAAAACAAGGGAAAATAATCTATGAATTTTGTTTATGGTAAGTAATGCTTGGCGCCAATTTAAATTCCTGTCTTACTCTAGGACCACTGGGAAAATATGATGCAACTTTTATGCAAATTGTTGGTTTGACATTGTTCGCACCCTGTCGCTGATGCCATCCACAAAAACAGACACACACACACACACTCACACAAAATTAGTCACTGCTACGATTATTCCATATAACGCCAGTCGCCCGCACCAATTTGCAATCTTTTAATTCTATTTGACATTTAATTTATTGTAGTTGGCATGCAAAACGTTTAAGCTGATCCCAAAACCGAACCACCCGACCAGACAGTCCTATACCACCATACCCCTCCCCCTTATCCTATTTATTGCGCAATTGAAGGCCAGAATATAGCATTTGCCATGATGATCATGGAAGAAGTCAACTTCAGAAAGTTAAATTATCCATATGTATATTCTTGATCAAAACGAAAGCGATATGCATATCTTAAATTCACTTTGAAATTTTGCTAAGCCACACTTTACTATTATATAGAAATGATTTAATATTTTTAATCAAGTTTAATCTATGTATATAAATTTTTTTTGTTGAAGTATCTTCTGCAAGAGTATTTTATCTTTCGCACAATAAAGAACATTCTCTTTTTATTCCGTGTTTTATTTTGATTTTTTCAAGTGTTTCTCAACTCAATTTATGAAATGAATGCTTTCGGGTTTGATTGGATTGTATGGCTTTTAGCATGAACCAAATTTGGTTGCGATCTCCATCTATCATTTTATTTATTGCTCTTAAGTTTTGGGGCGCCTTAATTAGCAGATTTTTCATTGTTTTTTTTTATTCAGTATTTTGTCGATACGCTTAGCAGTTTAATTAACATTTGTGTGTAAATCGTATCCCATACATTATTTATCATTTATAAACACTAAGGTCATTGTATCGAAGCGGGTTTTAAGCCACAACACTCACAGCTGACAAGTTGTTCAATTCCTCGCTCGTATAATCAAAGTATTGAGTTACCAACCGCAATTGTCGAATTGCGCAATAGGGATATGATATAAATAATATTTATTAAACTATGATATAATATATTTATAAAGTGCTTTAGTTACAAATATTTTAGTGCACATAGAACACATTTGTAGGCTATATACGGTACTACTATATGGAGAGTGGTAAATTTGGTGTTATTTAATAGTGCTCACGTGAATTGTAAATATATTTTGGTTGAGAACCCATCTATAAATTATACTTTTTACGGCAGTAGAATATGTAAAAATGCTGAGATTCTCCTGTTGCACTATATAATAATTTAAATCTATTAAATTAAATTCATTGAGGATAATAATATATCATTTCAATTTCGATAGCTAAATTTAACTAAGGTGTCATCGAAGCACTTCTATACCTCTGTAATACAAACAGTTAGTCAAAAAAGTGTTTTGACGAAATTAAAAAATTACATGTTATCTCATGCAAAAAAAAAATATTTTTTATGGATATTTATTTTTTTCCTTTTTTATTATTCTCTTAGAGCAAGTTAAAAAAAAGCAATTGTTTTATTTTTAAAAAGAATAAAACAAGTATGTTTATTTTTATTTTGTTAAAAAGCTTTCCTGACTAACTACATATGCAAGCTTAGATGCAGTGTCAAAGGTCAGCAACGACAAGGAAATCCCAGCGAATCGCAGCAAATATGCAGGGGATGCAAGGCTACAAAAAAAACGAGCGACAATCTCGACCATATGGTACACACACATACACAACCACACACACATATACACAACACACACACACACATAGAGTGGCCGTTGCCTTGGCAATGTGACAGAAAGCAAATGCAGAAAAACGTCTGTCAAAGGTAAAAGCAAAACGGGAGTAATATCGGGAGTTGTTGTTGTTGCTGCTGAAACATGCATACATACATACATACATACATAAATATGTATAAATGTAGATGTATGTATTTAGACGAAATCAGCAAAAATAAGAGCGCCAACGCAGCTCGCTGCAAAAGAAAATCAATAATACGGCTTTTTTTTGGCTGTTCCCAGTTGTTGTTGTTCATGTTATTGTCGTGTGCTACCAAAATGTGTCAGAAAGGGGAGCCAAATTGGAGCAGAGTGTATATGCATATGTATGTGTGTTAAGACTGACTAAAAATAATTAATTGCTTAAATGGCAACTCACCTGTTTTGACGTTTTTTGTTTAGCTTGTTTACGGCTGTTTTTGAGCTTGAGTTGACTTTTGTGTTGATTTATTTCTTTGGGATGCTTTTTTGGAGTTGAAGTTCAGTCTCGTAAAAGCTTTAAATAATTTTAAATTATGTACAGACAGTTGTATTTCTTGCTGCATGTGTGCGTGTGTAGCAATTGTACAATACAAATACAAATACCTATGTATGTAGCAACAACTCCAACTTCAATTCACTTGGGGCGATTACACAACGTCAACGAAAAACTTCACGAGCCGAAACGCAGTTGAGAGCAAAATAAAGTAGACGATGAGATTAAAAAACAGACGTTTTATTAATTATGCTTTGTAGCTGCTTACGCACATTGAAATGCATAAAATTTGTTAAATATTACTTTGGCGGAGTTTTAATTTTGCCAAAAATGTACCCACACACACACGAATAAACAACACGAAAGTTGGCATCGGCTGCCAAACGACAACGGCAACAACTGCGATACGCGAGCGCGCACCAACAACTGAACAGAAACGGCAAATAAAACGCCAACGTCGACGACGACGCCAACGTCTTTTTTCCTGGCTTTACGTTGGGCACAGAGAGAGAGAGAGAGCGAGAGCGCGCGCTCAGCTGAGCGTCGCTTTTGAAAAGCTTTTTGACAACAGATTATTCTGTATGAGTAACGGTACAATGAGTCAAGTTGTGAATGTCGCTCACCAATGCAAATCTGTTGTAATGGCGTTGCCACATCGAGCTACAAAAAACGGTAATTGACGCGCCAGTTTGTAATTCATTTAAATTTTGTTAATTTGCTGCACGTTTTAATCTGTTTGCCAAAATAATGTTCAACTTTTTAAATGAAATAATTACTATGGACGCCAGGCATCTTCGACTACTTCGGTAATTCTGATAATGTCACCCAAACGTACCGGACCTTACCCAAAAAAAATTTAAATTGTAAATAATAGGTAGAGTTTGTAACACATTAGAAACTAACCTTTGACAGCACGTAACATTTGCATGCGTGGAAATTTTAAAAGCTCTACACGAACCTCTGTTAAAAGGCCACGTGCGCCAATACGGCCCAAAACCTTAACAACTCGGGCCGGAACGGAGGGTGGATCCATTTTCCAGTTAAGAGTACTTAACAGATTCACAACGATTTGAATGACAGCGTTAGAGCTGACCGATTATTTGTATTTTGTTAAATACGTAATGACACATATGTACATAAATTTAAGTATACATTGTTTATATACAGTCAAGTCAAGTGTTTGGAAAAAACATTCAAATTTTAATTATTTTTATAAATAGTTAATGGTGCTACTGCTAAGAACCAGAGGTAAAAAAAAATAAAAGAAAAGAATAAAAAAAAGAAGTTTCAATTCTTAAAAAAAAAAATTTAGTTATTTAATTTGTCCAGCCAGTTTCTTGACTAACTGTATATAATTTTTGATGGAATTGCTTTGTTCTCTATCCCTGCACAGCTTCGAATTTTCCGCGTAACAGGACATCCCGCATAATCCCAGCAAGCTCTTCATCCTTCTGTGAACGCATCTCATCAATTAGAGATTCTTTGAAGCCAGAATCTTTGGCCGGATCAAGAGGCACTTGATGTTTTTGTTTTTCCAGCTGTAATTGTGGCACTTCTACACTCAACGTTGCTCCAATGCGTTCCACATTAAGGAAGCTGGCTTCACCGATTCCGATCTGTGACCAGCTATCAGTGCCAAACCAAATGGAAAGCGCTTCATTGTAATCCGTGACATGGGCTCTAAAGGGATTTGTGGGACTGCCAAATCCCAGATGACTGATCGTATCCCTCAGCACCTTGGCCAGCTTGGGTAGCTTCTGTGAATAGAATAATACAGCACCTCCCACTAGATGCGCCATGGAGCGAAGGCAGCGACAGATGTGCTTCTTAAGAGCCGGCTCAAAGTCCATGAAGATGTCGTATTTGCCGCCAACAATCACAACCGGAAATGGCAGCAATTCCAATGTGCTTTTATCCTGATTCACATGCCTCACACGTTCCAAGGAGCGTCGTTCCAGATCCTCACGAAGCTGGGGAGTTGCCTGTTGCAACATTCGTTGAGCTGTATCCCTTAATCCTTTATATGCGCACTCCAAATCTGACCAAACTCTCTCCGGTTGAGACAGATCGACCATGATAAACGCGGACAACTGTTGTAGGCCGTGTGTACGCATTGGCACTTCCAGCAATTGATCGGCATTGTCCAAGGATCCCAGTTCCCAGACGTTCAACACATGAGATGTCCTGCCGCTGCCCATGCGACGACCATAACTGTATTCCAAAGCCAACGTTGGACGCGTTGTCTGTTCATCCCGATCAAAGAACTTGTTGATGGCCATGGATTTGCCCTGAAAATCATATACATTTTAATTACTATTCATATATAATTTATTGTTCATCTAATTACCACACACTTGCTTCCCAGCACAAACAATGTGCGCTCCTTGGGCGACGTTGTGGCCTCCAATTGACGTAGACGTTGTTGTTCCTCTGCCAAACGTCCGGCGATCTCTTGAATGCTTCCCATTGCACTCAAACTGTTCTCGCTGCTTTTCTCAAACATTTTGTGTAGTTTTTTCTGCAAATTGATTAAAAACTGCGGCAAACGCATGACATTGCAACATGAAAAATACACGTACGTTTTGTTTGTAACTTTAAAGTTGCCTTGGCAACCCGCAATGCAGTTGTCAATATGAAAATGCCGACTGTCTGGCAGTGCCACAAAAACTAGGTTACCATTTTTTATTGTAAACCCATGATTTTGAATTATAATTATAAAAAAATATTAATTTTATTTTTTCTGCTAAGAACAATTTTTGTTTCAAATGTAACTTGGAAACAAATTTAATTGCTCAATTATGGTAAAAATTTAAAATAAATCTGACTTAGCTCCACATTTTAAGTGTCTATTTAAGAGGTTTTAAAAGATATTTTGACGTTAAATTGAATTAAAATTAATTTTAAATCATAAAATATCTCTTTATATGAACTATAAAAATATTATAATTTATTTTTTAATTGTCTTACAAATTTTGTATAGAAATATTTTTTGTTTTTCATTTTACCAATTATTTAAAATAATATTTGAAATTTCATCATTAATTTTTTAAGCTGCTAAACATTAAATAAGTACATGAATTGGTAGAGTTGGTTGCTTGTTTATTAAATTCAAAATATGCAAGTTAAATAATAAATATACAAATTATGCTCATATAAAAAAAAAATTACGTTAAAAATTTGAATTACTTTTGTACTGCGGTTTTCTTATTGCTGAAAACTCAAGATTGACATTTTTTTATCTGGTTTAAAATTTTTCATATGTAAACTATTGCTTATTTACATATTAAGACAAACAGGCTTTTTTGCACATGTCCTCATTCGCGAAGAAGTTATTTGTGTAGCCTTGACCTCCCCATAAAAAGCTTACGCATTGTCGGGTTCTTTTGATATACGTGAACTTAAAACTAAACCCTCTGCCAAGGCCAGTGGTAGAGGGTGGTGCATCACAAGACTCTAAAAGGACAGCTAGTTAGTAAAGACATATAATGATGTCATTATAAGGATCTTACCACTATCGTAGGCATTAGTGACGTGGCAAATGTAAAATAATGCCAGGACCAGCAAAAGCAGCGTAGTTTTCATATTTGCGGTGTTATTGGTAATCTTATTGATTGCAACTGCGATTGTAAGCAACTTACTAGATCATTTTATACGAAATCTGAACTGTTTTGGTTGATTACATACTCCAATATGCGAGTAATCTAAATTATATCCATATCCGCGATTTACAATGGATATGTATCGAATTTATACATTTCATGGTTTTTACTTTGTTGTGTTAAGCTAAAATTTCCTAATTCATCATACATATTACTAGTAATTATATTATATAATGTATCTAATTAATACTACAAATTGCATTAAAATTCAATTTCACCATTTATGCACTGCACAATGCACTGCTTTTCGATGTTTCATGTTTAGGTCAATATTATCAGAGATTCTATGATTTTATCTTGTCCTTTCTATGTTCTATATGCTATGTTCCATGTTCTTTGTTTAATGTGCCATAAAACGACTGCTTGATACTGCTTTGCAATGCTCGGAGCCATAAAAAATACAACATCGCCTTTCAATACTTGCGATATTTTGCTATAAAATATAGAACATAGCATTGTTGAGCTGCTGCCAGTTACGTTGCGCGATTTTTTGCTATAAAAGGTTCCATAAGACATAGAACTTAGTATCAATAAACTGCTTGCTGGAATAGTTGTGCAACCAAACGATAGATGGCGTTGTATACACGTTGGGAAATTTGCTAATAAAACAGTACGATTCATTTTAAAGTTAATGGCACAAATATTATTAATTAAACTTAATAATTGAGCCAATGACGTGCTTTAAATTTTAAAATGTATTCATTTCTCAGGAAATGTATTTAATTATTTATGTATTGTAATTGTTTGTCTCAGCCGTCGAGTGTAAACTAAGTTCTTGTTAAGCATTATTATCTCAGTTACATCTTGTATGTCACATTTTACTCCATTTTCCCGTGCTCCGTGTCTTCAATTCTCCTTCTGGCTTATTCGCTTTTACTGCTGCAGAGCAGAGACGACCACCAAAAGTCATCAAACATAATTACTTGGCCAAAAGGCATGCGCCAATTGACATTTTGGTGGAACCTTCGTAACGACAACAGTTCCCTCGCTCCTGCGTCTCTCTCTCATATCGCCCTAACAGCAGACTCATTAACTGAAACTTTAAGGTGAACATATTCCGTTATGATAGCCTTGGGCGTTACTTGATAATGAAATTCGGAGAGACTGGCCTTGGTGGTCAACTGCTTAGATATCCTGAATGGAAAGGAACTCTGTGTTTAATCTTACTTCAGTTGATGTACATATGTTAGTAAGTATGCTGTTATTCTTACAAAATTAAAGGGTTCGGTTCTATCCTATTTAATATCTGTCCTATTTAATATCGTTTATCGTGCATTTATCTAAACTTTTATTCGAACTTCAATCAGAACATTCATCCGAACGATCTTACGTGTTTACTATTCTTTTTTGCCAGTGCTGGGGAATAGGTTTAGATTGTACTACTTGTTTTTTAAAAACGTCGACCTTTCTTCCGACACCCACATTTTATTTAGCTTTACTTGTTCCCTTTATCAAATTATCGGGACTCTGTGCTGACATTTACTTAATAATTCAGTTTTGAAATGATGTTAAACAAAGTGCGAGAATTGAAACTATAAGCACTATTATAATCATTTTCATTCAGGTCAACTTAATTAACACTTCTGTTAATCTTAAAGAATTTTATGCAGCTGACATCTCCGACGATTGACAATCACTTTATATACAGAATCCATATTGGAATTATCAGAACAATCATCAGTCTTGAACTTGCCCTTGACTTCTGTCGGAAATCTGAATTATTGCAATTTTTTGTTAGCGATGATAAATTCTAGAAATAAGTCAATTATACCAAATTAGATGTTAAGTGTGACAGAAATTTTACCAAAGCTCATTGTTCAATCTAATTAACAATTTAATCAATTTTCAAATGCCAAATGAACAAGGTACATTAATATATGGGAATAGGTTATAGGTCGCTTCAGTCGCTGCAGAAAATTGCATTACAGATATCCGGCATAAGTCAGACTCAATTTGCTTCTGGATGTAATTGTGCATTGGGCTGAGCACAAAGGATTTCTCTTTGAATTGATTTACCTGTGTTAGAGACACGATTGTCTGAAGCTGATTACATGTAATAATGGATTAACTTGTGTTTGCTAGTTTGCATCTTAGCAAATATTAATAACTATACGTTGAACCTTGAATAACTTACTGAAGGATTGTCATCTTGTATTGGAAGCGAAAATAGATGTGTAAAACAGGAAAACTTAATTTAATCTTACCAACAGTCAATAAGTTTATTGAAATGTTAAGTGATTACTTACAAAATTGAATTAAATTTAATTAGCATAGAAAGTTCAGTAGTCAGTCGATTTATAAGCATTTAATCTTTGACTATTGTTCATTTACTTAACGCTTTTTAATTATGAAAATCAATGATCACATTGTCGATGGTGAATATGTACATATATGTATGGGAGGGTTGTGGAAAGACGACATACATACATATATAGTCTTATCACTCCCGAACAATGCAGCATTTTGTCACATTGATCTGACATCATTTGTCATTTGTTGGGAAAGGAAAACAAGGCGTACTGCAAAGTTGGCATATGGCAAAAGTTCAAGGAAAAATGGCTGACAGTGCAATCTGAACGTGCATAGATAAGTTAAAGTTTGTAGTATATGTATGCTCTGTATGTGGGTTGCACTTCCCCAATTCCTTGATAAACACTTGAAGCCACTGTTGATGTTGGACTTTTCGCAAAAGACGAGTTTTCATTCTGATTGACAAGTCAGGCCAAACAAAAGATGCCGTCTGAATAAGTAGTTGTTATAAGTTAAAGCATTCTTAAAGTTCATCGATTTCATTAGCACTTTCTTTAGCAACACTGCAAGATTATAGATAGCGACATTAAGTGCTTTTGTTAGATATTAAGAACTCAATACGAATTACAAATATTTCTGTAAGAATTGAAACTTAATATACAAAAAAAAACTAAGTATAAAATTTATAGAAACCAAAATATGTTTACATTCAGATTGAAACAATTTTGAAATTACAAACCTAGTTAAAAAGGACTCTCTTTTCCTTCCCAAATAAAATTAAATTTTTCCCTATTATGGTTTCCTTATATTTAGTATTTCTTTTATTTTTTTGTTAACTATATTTATCCAACATTGCA
Organism: Drosophila innubila; assembly: GCF_004354385.1. Taxonomy (NCBI): domain Eukaryota; kingdom Metazoa; phylum Arthropoda; class Insecta; order Diptera; family Drosophilidae; genus Drosophila; species Drosophila innubila. Next base: position 14,519,836 of record NW_022995372.1, on the reverse strand, counting down.
TAATATTAATATGCTTTTTATTGATAAGTTTTATTCATTCTACAACATTTTTCTGACTTAAGTGACTCTTATGGTCTTGTCATCTATCTGCGTGTAAATCTTATCGATAATTGCGAATAATGTTAAACTGATACCGACCTTGGGACGCCCAACATGTCTGAAATTTCGCAGTCCTAAAGCATGACAAGAAAATACAACAACCATATAGGTTATGGCATGTCAGGGACATTTCACCTAAAATTCTATCCAGTGATTGATGACTTCGGCTGTGTCGCGAATCCTGACAAAAATGCCAAACTCGGCGAGCCGAAATCTGGTTATACCCTGTAACCATACAAATTAATAAACGGGATATACGAATAAAAATAAACAGCAAAATTATCGTAAGAAAAAGTAAATTTCAGCATATTTCTCGTTTTAAATCATTATCCTCTTAATTGAAATAATAATGATTTTCGAAATGTGATCAGCGTTGTATTTAATTTATTTTGAAAATATAATTTATATGATGACTGAACTAAAGAAAGTCTATTCCTTCTTTTTAATCAATTATCTAAATATTTTAAGTAAAGTCGACTCTTTTTATTTAAAATTATTTTAAATACTACTCGTTTATCAAAAAGTTAATGAAAACGTACGTCATTTTTTTTTTTAATTATTTTAAAATTTTGAAATTAATTTTGTTACATTAAGCGAAGTTATATTTTTTAAATCTTGTACTGAGATTCCAATCTACCTTATAATTCTTTAGCCTGAGTAGAGGGTATCTCTCAGTCAACTATGTCAGTACACAATCAGTGGTTTCTTTTCTTTTTTTTTAACTTTTGTAGTTGTTGCAATGTTTCGAGCTGTTGTCGAACCACACACACGTTGTTTTGTGGCAGGGACAGATTCACAGCGAGGCGTGTGATGTTACTGCTAAGAAAGTGTCAACTTGTCGTCGAGTGTACGTTAACCGAATTTGATGGGCCGTCATGGTGCTGGGACAGAGATAGAGCTAGAGACAGAGACAAGAATGGAGATAGAGCTAGAGACAGAGACAGAGACGGGCAGTGTGACTGGATTTTTACGTCAAGTTTCTGTGTCAGCTGCAAGGGAAACTGCATTTTTTTTTTGCAGTTTTTCTCTGTGACTTGTGAAATTATCGAAATTGTGTTATGGAAATTTTATGCAAACCATTTTTTGAACAGCGCCTGCTTTGATTTTGTTGTTGAAAATTAGTTTTTCAATTTCCCTTCGCATACAGGCAGCCTGAAAAATAAAGGAGGTATAATATTCTGAACGACTGTGTCAAGCTAGCAGTTATCCTGTAATAATGGTAAAATAAAAGATACTCTAAGGGCCGTTTTTCAATGTCTCCTTATATTTTATCAAATAGATATATTTAAATTTTATAAAGAATAAATCTAAAAAAATTAAAGAAATAGGTTTATGCAAAAAATTTATCTGTTTAATTTTGAAATTTAAGAGTAAGAGTAAGAATAAATTATTAAAATTGTAGCTTGAATTGAATTTTTTACAATAAATATGTACCTATTAGTTAAATAATTATGGTATTTTAAATTTCAAAGCTTTCGAATTTTCTAAGCAATTTTTGATTGAATATCTCAACAAGACATAATCTAAATTTGACATAGAATAATTTCCAAATTTCGAAGTGACCCAAGGTCAATCAAAATTCGAATTGAAGATCTTTCAAATATTTATTATAAACTTGTATCATACCTTTTATTTCAGGACATGAACAGGGTATAAGCTGCAAGGACTTTGCCTTCTGGACGAACTTTTTTCAGCCGTCCAAGAGAAACGACAGGAAAAGTGTGTCCCCAAACGGAGACGCCTCTCTTGTATTCCTTCCTCCAAGCCAAGGCAAGGACAAGTTATGTGCATATTTTTTAAACTGTTTTTTGGCCTTTTTGAACATGCAGATTGATTTTGATTTGTATTTGAATTTGGTTTTGTAGTTGCCTTTGTGAAACTGAATCGATCGAAGTTAAAGCACCATACACCGCTGGCAATTGTCATAAGACCAAACTTATTAGCTTTGCCTGAAGCCGCAGCTCTTAATTAAAAACTTTAGACCGCACTTTGCAATTTGCACCCAGCGGAGTCATAGATAACAAGAATACAGAGCCTTGCAAAGCATTCTGCAACGTGCAACGTTCTAGCTGAATTAATGCCACACGTACTGCCAGAGAGAGAGAGAGAGAGAGGCATGCAACATGTTGTTGGTCATAATGCTACCTGGTAGCTGGACGGCACGTAATTGCATTTGCAATTGCCGTTCAACCCGTTTGAGCTTCACTTAGCCAACATTCCATGACCCCAGTGACCCCCCTTTCCTAATGCTGTGCGTCTTCTGATATTTATTAGCACAAAAGCTTCTAGTTGGCATTATGGGGCCTACAAATTCATAAGCCTGCAACCGCAAATAGTTTCGCATAGAGCTCAGCACTTGGGTCAACTGGGAATTAAATCGAAATAAAAATAATAAAAAGGTTGGCAACCTATTAAAGCGAATTATAATAAAACATATTATATTGAAAAATATCAACATATTTTGAAAAATTGTATTAATTTTATTTACATGTAATATATATGATTTATTTAGCTGCAAGAATTTCTAATTCGTTTATCAGATTAATTAAATAGTTTGAAAAAAAACTTATAATAATTAAAGTAAAGTAACGTTTTTAACTTTGTTATTTTACACCTTTAATTTAAATTATTTGAATTTGTTAGTTTGTTATTTTGCAAGAAAAATAATTTTTTTTTAATTTTAATAAATTAATTTATGCATATGTCAATTCATTTTGGGGGTGATTTGTTTACATCAAGGAATCAAACCGAAACAAATATAGGTAACGGATTCGGTTCCGATACTTTCCGAAACAACTATTTCGGTAAAAGGAGTAATAGAGTATAAAATTTTGAATATTCGAAATTTCAAAGGGTCAAAAATAATTAGATTTTTAAAATGAACAAAATTTGAATGCAGAGTAAATTTAGAGGCCAAAACCATGATCAAAATCACATTCCGCTTGAAAATCGGTTGGGTTTTGGCAAAGTTATGACAGTCCAAAGTTGCTTTAGCTTCTGTCCTAATAACTTTACAAGTTAAAATATTTCTAAATTTTGACATGATTTTTTACAAGAATCAAATTTAAAGAGTTGTTTTATACTAATTACGATATAAGGAGTTGATTAAAAGTGGTAACTTGAGATTTAAAATTTTGAATTTTCGAAATTTCAAAGAAGGGACCCTTACCATCGAAATCGAGTCATGGTCGAAAATAATTAAATTTTTAAAATGAATAAAATTTGAATGCAGAATAAATTTAAAGGCCAAACCATGATCAAAATGACATTCCGCTTGAAAATCGGTTGGGTTTTGACAAAGTTATGACAGTCCAAAGTTGCTCATTCCTTTGTCCTAATAACTTTACAAGTTAAAATATTTCTAAATTTTTTACAAGAAAATTACAAGAAAAGGAAAGGTCTCAGAATCAAATTTGAAGAGTTGTTTTATACTAGTTACGATATAAGGAGTTGATTAAAAGTGGTAACTTGAGATTTAAAATTTTGAATTTTCGAAATTTCAAAGAAGGGACCCTTACCATCAAAATCGAGTCTTGGTCGAAAATAATTAAATTTTTAAAATGAATAAAATTTGAATGCAGAATAAATTTAAAGGCCAAACCATGATCAAAATGACATTCCGCTTGAAAATCGGTTGGGTTTTGGCAAAGTTATGAAAGTTAGAAGTTGCTCATGCCTTTGACCTAGCCACTTTACCACAACCGTACCGGTACGAGCGTTTCGGTTTACGGTTCTTGTACGAGAATTAATTTTGGTTACGGTTTTTGTTTCGGTACTCAAAAAGAAACGGTTAGTTTCGGTTAATGGTTCCCATACAGGATACGGTGTTATTCCCTGGCTTACATTATATTATATTCTGTAAACGTCACTTGGTGATTTTTGTTTTTTATATAATTTTAAATGTTATTAAAAAATTTTGTTTAATTTGGTACTTTTTGAATACTTAATTGATATTCGCAATGTCAATTTTTCCACAAGCTTGCATAAAACATATTTTGTGAGTTCCATAACTTTAGACAGAAAAAATTAAAAATTGTGCTTATAAATTATAAAGTACCCATAGCTGAAAAAATTGTTTGTATATTTAGGAAGAGGCAAAAAGCTATTAAGTTGGTTTGGCTTGTTAGTCGATTTATTTGAATTTATCACAATTTGCATGGCAGCCTTCAATGGCAATTTGAGTCTAATTTTATTTACCATTTGTATGCACAGACACAGACACACAACAACAGCACATGTGTGAGTGTGTGTGTTGTTATTACCATTTTTACATTTTTGCGATTGTTATGTTTGACAGCGACAAATGTCAAAATGTCAGACAGTTAAAAAAAGAATCGAAATCAGTGCAGAGACGTCAAGGGGAAGCCAAGGGACAAATGCTGTGCAGGGAATTGAAGGGGGGAGAGCAACGGGTCTGAAGGCCACGTTTGCCGTACACGTATTTCGCTTTTAGCCGTATTTGTCACTCTTTTGCATATTCGGCCACATTCCATTTGGTTGCAGCACGCCTAAAAATATGTTATAAAAATTGTTTGCCAAAAAGCAAAAGTGTCATTCTGTCGGTGTGTGTGTGTATGTCTTTGTTTATTTGAGAAAATAACAGCTATAAGAATTGAAATATTTTTGTGTCATTTGAATCCACTTTAGAAAATTTATTATGCAGAAACGCTCAGAAATGTTCCCGCCAAAAACTTTTGCGAGCACAATAACAAAAAAAAAAAAGAAGATGGCCAACTGTTTTAGCCATTTTTGTGACTTTTTTTTTAGTGTGGACTAAAGTTGTCCACATGTTTCGGATCATAAATCTGCAATTACCAGTCATGCTGGAAAAGTCTCCCGTTCATTCCCACGCGCTTTCTCTGTCTATCTCTCTCTGTTTCTGATTCTCCCTCTCTCTTTCTCAGTTGTCGTTTGGGGCACGGCATGTCGCCAAGCTGTCGGGCAAGTTGAGGAGTCACTGTAACAGTTGATGCATTGTTTTTATGGTCCCCTTTATTTTTTTTATCTTTGTTAGTTTGAAACTGGACGCTATGGACTTTTGATTTTCAATTCAATCTGTTGCAACTTAAAGCTTGCTTCTTCGGCTGCTTCAATGTGGCACATAAATTATGCCTTGTTTGCTGCAATTTGATTGAAGTCTAAGTTCAACTGCAACCGACTTGCTTCACTTAGCTTCGCCCAAGTAAATAGGCAAAACTATTGCAACAAGAAGAACTTCAACTTAAGTTACCCCTACCCCTAAGCCCTACTCCTACCCCACACTGCTGGTTATATTATTTTTTTCTTTTTTTTTCTGTTTCTTGGCCAAGTTCTGAGTCGACCAACTCCAACTTGTATGCGTTCACGCTTGGCAGCCAATTCAAGTCGTGTCATTTTGTTGAGTTTGTGTTGAGAGTTGGCTTTCCCCCCTTTCTCTATCCTCATCTTTCTGCCACTTCTGCGACTTACAAGCTTTTCGTAATTCAAATGTCAGTCACTGGGTAAGTCAGCCAGTCAGTCAGTCAGTCAGTCAGTCAGTCAGTCAGTCAGTGAGAAGCCAAAGTTCTTGCCAAGCATCCAACACTTGAGCTTGGCAAGTGCAAACCCTTCTTGCCCAATCCTTAGACTCGTCTGCTGCACCTATTCCTCGTCCTGTTGCTTCTTTTACTCCTTCTCCTGGTCTTGGTTGTGGTCGGGAAAAATTCTTCTTACCTTCATGTTCCATGTGGACAGGTGTTGTCTCATTTGTGTACCCACGCTCTCGTTTATCTTGTCTCCAACGTTTTCTTTTCTCCCTCATCTCGGTTTCAATTGTTGAGCATCAAACATAAAACATTCACGTGAATCACTTAAATAAATAAATTATTGATATAATTCTTAAATTTATTTTTTGTCAAAATCTGTATAAGAATTTCTTATAAAAAGTAAAACTTAACAATCGCTCATAATAAAGGTCAGAAGACGGACTTAAGACTCTTCAAGCATCTCCAATTTTTTTTCGCATAACAAATGAAGCACATTGAGAAGCTAAATTGTGACATAATAGTTATCTAAAAAACCTTCATGAGTATCTTTCATATTCAGTCCCGCCAATGATTAATTATACCCATTACTTAAAAAATAAGTAAAAGGGTATATTGTGTTCGTTGGAATGTATGTAACAGCGAATAGGAGCCATCTCCGACCCCATATAGTAATATATTCTAGATCAGCATCAACAGCCGAGTCGATCTGTCTGTCCGTCTGAGCTTCTAGATCTCAGAGACTATGAGAGATACCACAGTTTTCTATAGACCACACGCAGGTCAAGTTTGTTTTAAATTTTTGACACACCCACAGTTTTTAAGATAGTAAAATTTTTTGTAGTAATTAACGTTATCTATTTATATTAACTCTAATATCACTTAACCGCAGCAATATCGGACAAGTAGACCGGGAGTAATAGCAGAACCAAAGTTCTTAATAAAGTTATTATTTCAGTACAATCACCTAAAAGAATGCAGTAGTTTATATTAGATAGTAATTTCTTTAAAGTACTTTTATATATATTGAAATAAGTATGGATATCCTGTAGTCGGGATCCCGACTATAGCCTTTCCTACTTTTTTTTTCACTAACCTAACCTAACCTTGAATATTGATACAATGTTTATTTGAAAATATTTCGATGAAGTTCTTTTCACAAGTTTCAAGTCGAATAGATTTTGTTTAGCTGATAATAATATGTTCTAAAATAGTTTGTAGTTTCAGAGAAACATCTAGTCAAGTTGTTTAAGAATAATCTTAATTTCAGCGTAAATATATTTGCAAAATTATTTTTAATAAATCAGTCTTTCTTAGAACTTAAAATGATATTAACTAGTGGATAAAACAATGAGGAGAATGTAAACCTAAAAACTATATGTGAATATTATAAATTCACTAGCGTTGGTTAAAGTCTTTACAAACCGATTTAGATTAAATTTAAATATTGACAAAAAACATAGACTCGCAGTGTTTAAAATATTATCAAAAAAATAAACATTTTTGGACTATTTTTTATATAGATATTTCGTAATATTTTTAATAAGTTCATTTTCTAAGAAACTTTAAAAAAGAATTGCTATAAGTACTACCTACTTTTCGAGTGCACAGATTTGCCAAACTTTTCCCAACTCACATTTCAATAAAGAACTTATAATATAAACTGTGTATAGAGAACTTGGCCATTTGTTTTTGTTATTTTCAGTGGCAGTTAGCCAAAGTTGAAGCTATCATCAATTATAGGATACGTGAATGTGACTGGGAATTATCTTTGATTTCAGTTTGATTGCTTGCAACAACAACAAAAATAGTTAAACAAATGCCATTAATTAAGTTAATTTGTTGTACGTGTTGAAGGGACAAAAAGGCTTAGTTTTTGGGCCGAAACTCGAGCATATTTATTATAATATAAGGTCATTGGGATGAGCACATAAAATGAATATAATTCGTGTGCTTAATTAGCTGATTTCAACTAAAATCGCTGTCTGCAACTAATTAGTGGATAATTAAATAGAAATAAGAGCAAGTCTACAAAGGATTCTTTGCCTTATTTCATTTTCTTTTATCTTATTCAGTTCTAGTTTCTAATGTTGTTTTGCTTGCATTTGTGTTTGGATTTTACGCTTTTGAGCGTTGGACTTTTTCAGTTGCCACAGTTGCAACTAATTTACAGGGTTGCCCCCTTGCAAAGTAACAAATCAAATGAGTCCTTTTGTAAATTACATTTGAATTATCCGTTCACTGCTGCCACGTTCTCTTTCTCTTTTTTTCTCTCTCTCTATCTCTCTGTCTGTCTGTTGGCTCATGCATTCATTTACTGCAGCTCTTTTTACTGCTTCCACTGTTGCTGCTGTTGATGCTGCCACATGGCAGCTGGCAAACATCCTTGAACTGAACAACGCAACAACAATAGCTAGGATCTGGCATGCAAAGTGGATCAAACAGCCAAAGTTAATAAACACTTTGGTCGTTGTGCATCAACAGAACAACCCTGCAACCCTCTATCCAAATTTTGTACCTCTCAGTCTCATGCAATCGCTTTGCTGTTGTCCTGTTTTAGTGTCCATTGCAATTTGGGTTTTGTTGCAGAGTGAAATTGAATGCAAATAGAAAAACAAACACACACACACACACGCACACGCACAGCACTTAAATTTACGCGTTTTCCATTTCAATTAAAACAATTTCAACTGCAACTTCCCTGGCTGTCTCCTTCTGCCTTTTTGCCCCGCTGTGGCAAGCATTTAACGCCATGCCACTGCGAGCGCCATTAAGTAGGCAATGCTTTTTGTGTGTGCTCGGCTTTTTAGTGCATGCAAATGCGTTGGTTGTGTTTGTTGAGTGTGCCACCAACTGGCTAATTATTTATTGGCCCAGTCATAGATAGACCTCTGTTGGCTATATTCACTCTTCCCCCCTCCCTCTATCCCCCTGCTCTTGACTCGACTCTCAGTCATTTCTTCGATTACAAAAATGCTGAACTCATTTTTAGGCCACTGCATTTCTCATGTCTGTCTATTTATAGGTATATGCAATTACTTTTACATAAATGCCTGCATCACTTGATTTTATCTGACATTGTCTTGCAGCTTTTGGCTTTTAACCTTTCTTATACCCTGAGCCCATTGAATTTGGGCAAAAAGGGTATAATGTGTTTGGCGGAATGTATGTAACAGGCAGAAGGGGGCGTGGCAGACCCTCAAAGTATATATATTCTTTATCAGGATTAACAGCCGAGTCGATTGAGCCATGTCCGTCTGTCTGTCCGTTTGTCCGTCTGTTTGAACGCGTCGATTTCAGAGACCATAAGAGCTAGAGACTTCAAACTTGGTAAGTAGGTTCCTGGATACCATACGCAGATCATGTTGTTTTTTATTTTTGGATCGGACCACTGTATCATATAGCTGCCATAGGAACGATACGTCGAAATGAAGTTTTAGTATGAAAAAGTTTTTTGTTTATGAGATATCTTAACCAAACTGATGGAATATGCATCTGGGCTGGAATTATACATCCTGACCATATTTAATTCAAATCGGTCCACTATATCATATAGCTGCCATAGGAACAATCGGTCGAAAATCAAATTTTGATAAAGAATACCTGGGCACAGGGTATCCCAGTGTCGAGCGTGTCCGACTGTAGCCGCCCACTTGCTTTTGCCTTGCATTTTCGATTGTTTTTAGCTTATGCAAATGAATGCAAAGCTCTTAACCTGAGTATTCATATTTAACAATAGAAATATTGGTTAGTTAGAAAGCATTTCATTAGCTCAACAATTCCATATGCCTTCAAATCATTTCACATGCAGAAACTCATAAAACAAAAATTGATGGTAGAAGCTAAAGCTTGTGAAAAAAGAAAATATATTGGAATAATGAAAGCTGCTAAAGAAAAATATAAATTGGGAATAATTTTATCAGGAGAGAAAATACATCTGGATTTATGGAAGCTATTTGGTCAAATGAAACAAAGCTGCGTTCTGGATACATTTTAATCAATTGGTATTAAAAAACGCGAAAAACTGAGGTGTTGAAGAAAGGAACAAATAGAAGTTAGATATGATGTCACATAAATGTTATTATGATATACTGAAAATAAGACCAACTTCTTACATAAAGATTATTCATCTTAAATATTTTAAGAAAAACTTTAAAAATTTTATGTACTTAACGCATATTTAGATTGAAATTCTTAATGTTGATTTTAGAACATTTATTTTATCAGTGTTGACTAACAAAATCCAACATGACGAATATAAGATAAGGTATAAAAATATTTTATTATTACCTTTAGAAGAACAACTAATGGCAACTTTAAGACAAGGGATAAATGAGGGATTCTTTGGGGCTAAGAAAGTCAGCTTTATTCTTCGGTTCGTTGCCTCGTTGTGTGTCAGAAAAGGAAATCGTCGGAAGAACAACATGTCGTATACTTAACGAAAATATTGAGCTCACACTGTGGAAATAGTCCGTAACTGCCTTTTATCGATATGTTTGGGGGGTTAAACTAGGAATCGGGTAGCGGGTAACGGGTAGGCGGATGCGGATAGGGAGTGTCGAGTCGTTGTGGCGACGTGCAAAAAACACTTGCCATGTTCTTTGACACTTGAGCGACGTTCAAATGTAACGGAAATGAATTTTATGCTGAGGTGCCAAAGAGCGTAACACTAATAAAAATTGTAGCTACAATTGGCAGAAACACAGATAGAAATACAAATACAAATACATACAAGGTACATAAAGTTAGTCAAGTAATGTTTCATTTTATTTATTTTGAAAATTGTATTTTTTTTTTTAATTTTTTAATAATTTAAAAAACATTAAAATTAAGATTCATTAGATTTAGTTATATTTAAGCAAAAAACATACATGTGAACTCTTTTTCTTTGTCAAAACAATTACTACACATACTGTATATGTATTTCCAAAAGATACATACAAATTTGTGTGCATTATTTACGCGTTGCTGGCATTTTATGCTAATAAATTACCAATATGCACGAAGGCAAAACTTTTTTTGCATGCAACTTTAGGTACTATTTTTTTGTAGGTGGGGCAGCTCTATGCGAAACTGACAAGCTGCACAAACACACGTCCATACACGTGCACATACATACATCAAGCAGAGGAACGCATTTATTATTTTTAGATATTTTTTTGCATACAAAATAAAACGAAAAATCGAACTATGAAAAAAAGTCACAGACATGACACACAACCTACAACAGGAACAACAACAACAATGCCAAATAGAAAGAGCATAGTTCTATCTGTGTGGGAGTCAACTTGTTTATGTATATGTGCGTGTGCCTGTGTGTGTGTGCTGTGCATTGGTTGACGCCAAAGAAATTTGGCGTCAGTTTTATGCGAGCTGAAAAAAAAGGTAAAGGGTGGAAAGGAAGAGCAACCGCTGAAGGGGAAGACAGTGAATGAGAGAGCAGGGGCATACAGTGAATGGGAGAAAAGGAACGGGATGTGGGGCCAGTACCTCAGACGAAGCGCATAACAATGGCAAACAAAAGTCCGGAAAAAATAGCAAATCGTGTAAAAATAGCAGCATACGCACACACACACACACACACACACGCACACACTGCAACCAAAATGTGGCCAGAATCGAAACTGTGAATGGCAACAGCGGCTAATGTGGCATTTGGCAAAGAGGCTTAAACCAGGCGCAAACAATGGAGACTGACAGGAAGCGGGACAGGACGATATGGTAGGCGCTAATTGCAGGAAAGTTCACTAAAGATCGCGAAAGGATAGAACGCATGGCATACAGATGGATTGGAACAACTGTTTGAATAGTAGATACTCTTTAACCATTAATATAATGCGCAGAATTTAATTTAACAGCAGAATAATATGTACTATTTGAATGCAAAACTATCAACAGCTCTCGATTAGCTGAAATCTTAAATGCCGATTGCATTATCGACAATATTTTCGGGCTTTTAGGATACCCGAACCGGAATCTTGAAAGTATTTACTCCGCGAACCCGAACCCAACCGAACCACTTTATAAAACTATAAGTTTGGTTCGAAAATTAAGTAAACTAAGATAAATTATTTGCAAAATATAAATATTTGTTTTATTTAATTGATCCAAGGCTTGAATAAAACTCTTAGGTGTAATCTAATGAATTTAATCAAATTCAAAAATTCTTCAGAATTAGCAATTACACTTATATTTTTAATTTGTAATTTAAAATATTTTCCCAAAAATGTTGCTCCAACTAATTTCAATTTTTACCTTTGTAACCTTGAAATATATTTACATTGCTTGAACTGAATTCATATTAAATCTTACTATCTCTCACTATTTTTATATTTTTTCAACGCATTATAGTGTGTAGCGCACTTGAAATTCGACTGCAATTGTATACAATTTTCACACCTGGCTGCACGTGAATGCAGATAGAAGAATCATGAATGAAAGAAGAAGAAAATGCAAAAAATTGTACGCTGAACTCAAGTAGCTATCATATGAGTATTTTTTGGCTGGCAGGTAAATATGGCTGTCGTGGCAGAGATAACGCTAACACCGTTCAACTTTTGCCATCTTTTGCTCCAGATGCCAATGCTTAGGGGGAGGGCAAAGGGCGTGACGGTGTGCCTGTGTGTGTGTTTGGGTGTGGGTGTGGGTGTGACCAAAGTTATGCATTTGATATTTTTGCTAAAGACATGTAGACAAGCAATGCACACAAACAAAATCAAAGACAAATATTATTGAAAACCAAAATTTCAAGGTAAACACAGCTGCAAGCTGTGAACTCAAAATTGCAGCAATTTTATCTTTTTTATAGCTAACGAACTTAAAGAAATTCTATTCGATAACAAAAATTAAAAAAAAAAACTATTTTATTTTTCAGTTTGCTTGACGACGCCAAAATACTTAAAAAAAAAAACCAATACAATACATTTATGCAGGAAATAAGGAATTAAAATGAACTAAGTGATATTTTGACTATATGAATATGAATATTTCGAATTTATCCGGAAAATATAGAGACTCAGTCCTTAAAGTCTTTTATATCTGTAGAATATTGTTGCATGGAATTAAAAAAAAAATGTACTTTAAATACATATGAGAATATGCGTTTGCTAAATTTTAAATTGTGATACTTAAAAAAAAACCAACAATTTGTTTTTATAGTTTCTAACTAATTCTAGATATTTTTTTGATTTCATAGCTATTTTAACACTTAAAATTTTGTCAACACAGACACTGAAAGATGCAAAACAAGAGAGAGGAAAAAGGGAGATGCTATCCCTTCGTTTTGTTTGTCTGCCCTGCCAAGCGATGCGATTTTCGTACCAATATTTCAAGCTTCAGTGACAAATTTGCACTGCTAACTTTAAGACCATAAGCAACGGCGTCTTGTAGTCATTTTTCTTATAGGTATTATCAGGGCAGTGGCATCGGCTGGACAAGAACCAACAGCAATTAAGTCGCAGTTCTGGTAATTTACAGAGTGTCGCAGAGTCTGTGACCATAATTCAGAGTCTGGCAAGCAACAGTTGCTACTGGCCAAAACAAAAATTGAAGCATACTTATGGGCTGGGCCAAAACTGGAACGACAGCGGAAGTGAGAATGTTCCACTGAAAACTAGGTGAACTCTTGAATTTATTGGGTGCTAAAACTCGAAATGCAAGTCAGCGTGCCAAAGGACAATCAACTGAAATAAGGCTCAAAAGAAAGACTCGAACAAGTTAGCTCTGGTCGAAAAAAAATGAATATATAATTTATTTTAATATTTAATAAATTTAATAATATTACATTGAAAATAATCTCTAGATTTAATCTTTATTAATTTATTGGTGATGAAAATAATTCTTTTCCTTATTTATAAATAAGTTAATTCGCAATTCTTATAGATTTATAAGTATTTTTGGGCTTTTCGAAATTCCAGCAATTTTTTTAAATAACAACACATTTTTCAACTTTCATTACTTTAATATGTTATATTAATTAAATAATTTTATTTTACTCAACTCTTAATTTAAAATTTTAATTTATTAATCTAGCTGAATTAAATTATTTATACATTTATACATTTCACGCATTTGACCTCATTTAATTAAGTCACAACTTCAACATTTTATAAGAAACAAAAACAAATCATTTGTTTCAAGTCTTAGCACTTTAAGTTAGCCAAAGGTAGTAAACGCTGTTGTTGTTCTTAATGTGGCCAAAAACAAACGTTTAGCTAGCACTTGAATGGTGTAAAATGTGACGTGATGTGCAAATATTTAATTGCTAGCAAACGCCAAAGGCAAGACAATTGGCGCCTGTTTGCATTGCATTTTATAAAATAATAATAATTGCATATGAAGAGCATGTGGGTCCAGGGCGAAAGTAATTTTCTGGGTCATTATTATTCTAGTAACGACGACGACCCTGGCCAGTAATTAAAAGTAGCTACAAATTACACGTTGGGTGCAAATAAATTCTAAACTAAATAAAAACCAAATATGTGCTAACTATACGAGTAAATAATTAGTATTTGATCATGTACAGTTAGTGTTCACAATATATCAACTTTTAGTTTCTGCAGTAATAATACAATAATAAAGATAAAAAAATAATTTAAGTCAATAATACTAAATAATCTTATTTAAGTTCTTCAAACTCTAGAATCCACTGACGGTTATTCAAACTTTTCTCAGCTTGAACAACTAGCAGCATAAGCTCCGTCTGTTATATTTTGTTAAGTAAATATGCTACTCTCTGACTTTGCTTTAACATTGCTGCCTCTAAGACTCAGCACAAACTTTCATAACAGTTTAACAGCTTAAGAGCGTAAACTCTGTTTTGTTTACTTATTCAGACGGGAATATGTACTTGCAAATTTCAGTTAGCTTACATTACAGAGCAACACGCTGTTAACTGCTGTTCCTGTGTTTGTTACCTTATCTAACAGCGAAGAGAGCTGTTAGCTAATGTAGGGGAAAGCAAGTTGCTTGTAAGTATGCAACATACCTTTCTCTTTTGCTGTTAACGGCGTAATGTTAATTTAACAGCATGCTGTAGCTATGCTAAAAGCAGTAAGCCACAGCGGTTAAAACTTTCATAGGTTGTAAATAATTTATACTTTAAAGTAGAAAAATTGTTTTCTAAATGAATCGATTAATTTCATATTTTGTAATTTCTGCATGATTAAAAAACCGAAATTAACACTAAAATGTAAATGAAAAGAAACATGTAAAATATGTCGATAGCCTTCATGATTAAATTGTATTGATACATTTTTACTGTATAAATAAAATATGAGTTAAAATGTATTTAATTGATTGAAAGTTTATTTAGTTTCCAGATTAACGCATTTAAGAAATAGTCTATCTACGATTTTCTACAATCCATCAGATAAATTATTTAACGTTTGATAGTCTTAATCTAGTTGGCTATCATTATAATATATTGACAATATTTTGATATTTGGTTTATAAAGGTTTCCTTTCTTAGCAGATTAAGTTGCATAAGACACTATCAATTTCAATTTTGAAACCCAATTAAATTCTTCAGATTAAAGATTAGAAGATTATACTATAAAACAAGTTTACTCATTGACAACAAATATATATTGAAGATTACAAAAGAATACAACCAATGAATTCGCTTTTGTTTGCATAATTAGTTTGAATTGCTCGTTTATTTATGTACTTTACTAAGTGCTGTTAGTATGGCCATTAAATATTAAAAAAACATTTAATAATGAACTTTACAGGCCAAAAATACATAACGAGAGGCCTCAACAACAAGTTTGTTGCCTCTGTTGGCTCTGTTGCCACTTGCAAGGCAGCTTCATGCCACCAATTTAATTAATCTGCACAAAATATGCAACGTTGCAAAAGTTTGCCAGGCGTCGCCACACACACAAACACAAACACACACACACATGCCAAGATATTGCCACAGTTTGAATGCTTGACACAAAAAGTGTGTGGGTGTGTGTGTGGGCGCCTAAAAGCAGACAACGGCAAAAGGAGCAGCAGCAAGAGCAATAAGATTACTTAATTGATTTAAATTTGCTTGTCTAGTGGGAAAAGAAGGCGTGGCAGGGGGCTGCTTGATGATGTTGCACAGTGGCGCTTGCGATAATGAAGTTGTTGACAAGCTCTTGGGCAAAAGAAAACTGAAAACAACAACAAAATAACAACAAGAAGTGGAGAAAATAAGGGGACAGAAGAAGATCAACAGCAGCTGCAACAAGGACGTCGCCGAAGAAGTGCAAGTAATTGAATGGTAGCAAAAGCAACAGCTGCAGCAGCAACAACAACAACAACAACACAAACAGCAAGACAACTCGAGTAGTTGACGTTAGTTGCAGTTGCAACAGCTTCAAGTGCCGCACACGACACACAAACTGAACGAACTTTCTTGCCAAGGGATGTTGGCAACGCGTCGTATGCGTTATGTGTTCTATAATTACATATAATTAATGACATTATGCCCTAAGAATGCCTGGCTAACATATTCAATTTGTCAGCATATGTCAAAGCATCATTTCCTTCTTTTGTCCCTCTCCTTCTTTATCAGGTCATATTGCGCATACGCCGCATAAGCCAAAAGCCGAAGCGACCGCGTTTCATGTTCTAATCCGAAACCACATTCTTAGACGAATCATTGTCGCCACCAACTGACCCGAAAGTCCTGTTTGTTTTTGTCTTAGACCCTGTGCTTAACAATTCCAAGGGCTCCATTAAGTTTCATATATCAAAGTGATATATACATAACACTTAAAAGGAGGTAAATGTATATCTTTGATCAACAGCAATAACCGATTCGAAATAACCGTTAGTATGAAAGCCTTTATCCCAGTGTCTATAAAAGCTGCTCTTAATAAATTTAGAATCAAAAATTAAGAATATTTTTGTCAAATGTAAAAATATTCCTTAAAAAAAAGTTTCAAGAAATATTATTACCTTAAATTTGTCTAAAAAAAAATATATATATATATATATATATATATATTTCAAACGAATATTCGTTTAATTTTATAAGAGATTCATTTTTTTAATCAATGTAGAGAAAATACCGTACAAAATTAATGCGTCTTAGTAATTTCTTTTTCTGACTTTTAATATTATTTGTACCATTTATTATATCCTGTGGCAAAGATATATTTATATATATTAACATTATGCAAAATGTATGTCTAAATGAATGCGGCGATCTCAGCAAGTATAAATTTTAGAAACATAAAGTTCATTTAACATTTTTTGTAACAGAATAGTTTTTTTTGAGAGTGTTACAGGGTATTATAGTGTCCGACTTGGTTTTATTTGAATTTTTAGTTTGTTTTTCTATTACAGAATAAGTGCAGGGTCTCGCGCAGTCGAGTTTGCTCCATTGCAGACCTTTTTACCACTCTTTTTTGTCCATTGCGTCTGTTATTAGGAGAGCCCACTGCGCCACACGTCACTCGGTTGCACGCTCGTTAGCATTAGCTGACCAACAGCAACAACAGCAACAACAACAAGGACCCTGCAACATGTCTGTCCTTACAAGCAGCTTAGTCATGCCCTGCAGCGACGATAAGGAGGGTGAGCACGACCAAGCCGAATTTTCACTCCCCTTTTCTGCTGTATGTGACTTGCATGCTGCTCGTTGCACTGGCCGCCAAAGTTTTGACTTCAATTTGCCCAGTTACAAATTTTCACCAACAACAGCAAAAAATGGCCAAAACTAGAGTGTGATAAAAGACTTGGCTATTTGGTGGGACGTGTCCTGAGCTTTGCCTGCAATCATCGAGCACAGCATCATTAACCCAAGCCCGGAATGCTCATGATTTGCGAATTGTGGCATCGGAGTGTCTAAACATTTGCCAATAGATAAACTATTCGATAATAGCCTAAACAATTCGATAACTTACAGTACTTAGTTAAAAAGAGAATAATTAAAATGGTATATAAGACATTAAAGACGTTCTATAATTTTTAATATATGCAGAATTTGACAAGCATGTGTTTTCTAGTTAAAAGAGAGTGAGAGTGTGTGAGAGACTGCATGCAGTCAGCGGGTTTAGGGTACACTAACTAGGTGAATTAATCCCTTCGAGGTCCCAAAATGTCGTTTGCTATCTCTTTTTAGTGCTTGCCGAAAGAGCGACATGAAAATAGTTTATACATTGACAAAAAAAAAAAGGTTCTAAAATCAAGATTTTGATCTCAGAACTACGATTTTTGGTCTAAAAAATGCGTCGAGAACATAAAATTCTTAAATTAAAAGAACACTTGATTTTAAGAACATTTTAAATAAGACCTAGTTCTTATTTTAAGAATAAATGTTCTTAAAATTAAAATAAAAAAATAAAAATAAATATAAACAATTTAAGACTTTTATTCTAATATTAAGTTTTTTTAGAATAATAATCTTAGCTGAAGTAATTTGGTCCTAAAATAATCTTATTTTTAGAAAAACTTGAGATTTAAAATTTTGAATTTTCAAAATTTCAAAGAGGCGACCCTTACCATCAACATAGAACCATAAATTTGGAGAAATTTAAAGAGCGTGCCTACAGATTCTAGCGAGCAGTGTCTACACGATTGTAAGAAGAAGAGCTGGTGCTATAAATTGCCCGTGGGCGTCAGTTGCGTAACGCTGCCGTTTATATACATATTTATCTCTGTTTAAATTATTTAATCAATTCTTTAAAAAGATATTAGTTTTTTAATACACAATTTTAGTTTGATTTATGCTTAACCTTTTTTACTTTTCCAATAGCCACAAGGATTTGGCGTCTGTCCTCTCAGCTCCCTTTCCCCTTTCTATAACGGAAATTGAAAAAATTTAGTCGGCATTTTGTTGGACAGTTGGACAAGAAAAACTGTCAACAACAGCACTATTAAGCTAAATTCAATATAGAGGAGCATTGCACATTCATATAGACGCCCTTAATCCGCCTCCTTGGGAGCAAATGGGGAGAGACTGGGAGGTAAGTCGTGTCGTTCACATGCATTTTATTAAAACATTTAATATTTTTTTTCTGTGCGTTTTTCTATATTCCTTCCTTCCTTCCTTCGAATGCCAGTCAAACACTTTCTCTGAAGTTTGTAATTGTGGCAGCGATTTTTCTAGAGCTTCGAGTAAAAATTCTACTTCTATGTTTCTCATGTTTGTTGAGAAATGTAAGAAAATGATTCGGAAACACTCGGCTTGAATAGTGAATAATTCCTTGGAGAAACAAAAATAAAAACTTTACTTTTTCTAGAGTTCCCTACTGAATATATATATTTACATCTAATCTTTTTAAATCTAGTAATTTTCTATTTTATTTCATATTTTCCTTATATTTTGTTAAACAGAATTCATCCTTTCTTCTCTCATGTTATTTTATTCCCTCCCTAGTTTTGAGAAACTTGCACAGATCTCCTGCAGTTCTTTTCGTTGATCCTTACCCAGTTTTCTCTATCTCTGAAAAGAACTCCCAGTCAAATGTTAGCCAAAATCCCAGCAAATATTTATGATGCTGCCCGTATAAAATAATTTCCATTCCACACTTTCATTTTCATTATTTTGTTTTGAATTTTTATTAAAAATGTAAATTCTGAAAATGCGGAATACCATAGGTTTTGTTGATCTGTTCTCGTATCGTATTCATATATGTGGATGCACAAATAATTGGTTGAATTTCGTTATCAATTTTCAATTGTTTACACTTTTCGCTGAATTAGTCTGATTTGTTTTTCACTTTACTCAGCTTAATTTTGAGTTACAAAATATTATTTGCATAATTTGTGTACATATTATAGATTTTCCTTTATTTTTTTTTAAGGTTTTTCATTTATCATATTTTTATTATATACGTGTCATTGTGTTTTGTCATGCACAAATTTTAGACGATCACAAAACAGAAGAACCAAGCATCTATTGATATCAATATACACAATACATGGCATATATATATATGGTGTTACACATATTTATTGTATACAACTGAATTGCAAGCACATTGATCATAGTAAAATGTGGGGAGCATTTGTTTATATAAACTTGTGTATGAAGCAGGAGTTTGACAACTCGATCAGTTTTTTTTTTTTGGGTATGGTAAAGTGACGGTGAGGGTGACAGTGGTCAAAAGGGTAATCGTGGCTGTTTTCGAGGATTATACATCAAAGTTTACATGCATTTCAATAAATTTTCGTTCACAACAATAAATTTTGGCTAATTTAAGTGGATTCGACTCTGCCTTATGTTATTTACTTTAACTGCCATATGCTGCATATTTTTTTTTATGTATTTTAAGTATATATCTTCTAGGCATATACCAATATTGCGACAAGCAAGCAATGTTTGTGTTTCTTTTCTTGTAATACATATCTAAAATGTCATTTCACATAAAAATATTATGCGCCGTGTGATGAAAAATACATGTTTCATGTTTGTTGTTGTTGTAATACATTTTGTAGTTGTTGTTTGTTTTTCAAATTTTATTGGATATTTAAATCGCTTTTGGTTTTCTTTTTTTGGCAACGGCCGCACAACGATGCTAAAATAATGTTGTTGTTATTGTAGTTGATGTTGTTTTTCTTTTGTGTTGTTGTTGTTGTTGAGCTGCAAGTTGCCGTGTCGTCCTGCCACAAGCGCGCACCCATCCACCAAAGAATCGCACCGTGTCCATTTACTGATCCTCATCGCCGAGCTCATGCTTAATTTTAGAGAAGTCGAAAGTCTCGCCAGTTCCACGCTTGAAGATGTTCAAAACATCCAGGCAAGTAGTCTCAAAGTGCGTGGTGGCATCATACGATTCCGAGATGAATATTTGCGATTCAAGGCCATCATCGATTGGCTCCAAATAATCCGAAATGGTGACAAACTTTTGTGCAATCGGCTCGAGCAAATCCAGACCAGGCTTGATCTCCACCTCGGGATTCTCAGTCTCCACTGTAGTGGAGACCATGCCCACAAACCAGCCCTTGGCGGCCACCTGATGGGTGGAGCTGACCAGAGATACATAAATGTCCGATTTGCGACCGACTTGCTTTTGTGGAATGATGATTTGAGTAGAGAGTCCATCCTTGGTGCTTGCCACCGGATGATCTAAGATGCAAATGCAACGAATGACCTTGCCACGCTTGCGCACCTGTTAATTGAATGCAAGAGAAACGTTATTGAAGCAGACAACTAAAGACAATCCAACGAATCAACTAACCTTCTCGGGCACATAGCTGGGATCGCAGTAGACCTGCTTGCACTTGGCGATTTCATCGCCAGAACGCACGCCCACGACCTTGCCGCCCTCGCCAAGGACAATCTCGTCAATGGGCTTGTCCAGCATGTAGGTGCCACCATAGATGGCCGATAGGCGGGCAAAGCCCTGCGGCAGCTCTCCAAGACCATACATGGGATACAGATAGGGCGATTTGCCATATCTCGCCAGCGAGTCCGAATACAGTTTGATGCGTCGTATGGTGTTTACAGCCGGCTCATTAAGATACTCATCATCACGGAACAGCGCCAGCGCATGACCAGTAAAGTCCTGGGTGTTCTTGTCTAGCCCAAACTTGTCATAGAGGCCCTGCATGTTGGCTTTGGTTGGATCAAAGTCCTTCCAGGTCTTTGGGTCATCCTCTCTAAAGTCCTGCACGTAGATCAAGAAGTTCCGGAAGCGACGCTTCTCAAACATACCTGGAGCACAAATAAACAATCAATTTAGTTTTATTAAGAGTCAGACATTATAAAAATAAATTGTAAATGTCAATTTTCTGCGTGTATTTAAAGAGAAAATAAAAAGATTGGTCAGAACAAAAGTAAAGTTATTTGTTTATAGGATGATTCCCGAATCATTAACTAAACTTTTAAATTTGACAGATTTATATTTAAATGTTTGAATGTTAATGTTCTGAGGGTTTTCAAGTGAAAATGAAAAGATTAGTCAGAACAAAAGATAATAAAGGTAGATGTATATAGGATTATTTTCAGGTCATTTACTGAATAAAGCAAATACTTTGAAGCACAAAGCACTGATCTGTTTACAGTTTAAACGGTATAGAAACAGGATATAGGGTTATATGTTGAAGTGGGGAAAGGAGGTGGGGAATTTACACTAATCCCCTAGCGACAGGCAGGACGACAACTTGAAACTGTTAATTTGTGGGCAAACCACCACCAACAGCTGAATGACGTCATGTTCAGCGTTCATATGTGGCCTGCTTATAACGGCTCATTGTGAAAGGGTTCAACGCGCCTTGCGTGCCTACTTTTTATGGCCAACTCACAAAATTGGCAACAGCAGCACCGAATCGAGGAGAAATTCGCAAACAAAAACAATTAAAAATGCATTGTGATTGGTTAATTGCGTTTTGTAATACCAGAGTCCCAATTGTTTAAACAATTTTGGCCAAAACAAAGCAACAACAACAAACACAAAAACAATTCGCAGCTATTGAAAGATGAATCAGCGCAACAACAGTTAATTACTTAAAGTGTGAGAGCAGAGTTGCCATATGTGCCAGGTGAAACAGCTGGCAGCACTATCATTCTAATTGTGCATGAATGTGTGTGCTTAAAGAAACACAAATAATGCGTTTATTAATCTTTCTATTAAGTTTTGCACGCTCATTCGCAATGTCTGACGTTGAGTACAGCATCAAAAAATAAAAGCATAGATGAAATTAGTAAAATGGGGGCAGCAGCAGGCAGGAAACAAGGCGGCTTTAAACGCTCTCACACACACATACGCACACTCACACAGCAGGGCCACTACAAATACGTGTCACAGTAAAAAGCAAAAACAACAGCAGCGAGTACCATTCGCCAAATGTAAGCCGAGACAAAGAAATATGGAGAAAACGCAAAAGGGGAGCGCATATAAGAGCGAATTATGTATGTATATACAATTTTCGCAGGTACCATTGCAATTTTACTGTCGAATTTTAGCAAATGTATAGAATTTGTTAGTTGAATCATTTGAGAAAACTTACCCATGAGATCAGATGCCAGCGCCTCCTTTTGATCCACCGGCACTTTGGCAATTTTTCCACCCTTGTAAACGTAACTGCCCTCAATTGACTTGAACTCCAGATAACGGGTGACGCCCGTGTGTATCAGCAGTTTCACTAATTGCCCATTGGCCATTAAAAACTTGGGAATCAAGTCAACATTCCAGTCACGACCACGCCCGAATTTCTCGCCAGGCGCCTCCAGGCCATAACGCTGGAACAGCTCCTCCAGCGGTGTAATGGAGGCCGACTCGCCGCCATAGTATTTGTTGCGATCAATATGCAGGACTTTCTTGCCAGACACGGAGAGCATGCCGCTCAATATGCACTCCTTGAGGCCGGTGCCCAAAACTATCGCATCGTATTCCTCATTCATTTTGGCGTTTTGATTACAATGCACCAGCTACTTTTTCAATTCAAAAGATTTTCACTCTGCGACGTTGTCGACGTTTTTTACAATTTTCGCTCAATACAATTTTCTCTACTCGCCACTGTAGGCAACTTAGTCCAAAGGCTGCCACCCTGCAAAATTTTCCGATCTGGCACCATTTTGGTAACTTAAAAATTGTATACCTTTTTTAGACAAATTCTAAATTTTTAAGCTTAATTATTTGCAGAGCTTTTATTAGAATTAAGTCAATTTTCTAATATTATTTTAGAATAAAATTTGTAACTTAAGAACTTCAAGCCTTCATTACCAGTGTGGCAAACAACGCGTTCTAATAATTAATACTGATTCAGTATTTATTAATTACCAGGTGTTCTGGTATATTTTAGGTATACAATTTAAAGACGTTACTTATCATTAGCAATTTCCCCCTGACTTCTGCAAAGTTTAATTTTTTTTTTTTGATTTTCAGAATTAAATTGCAGGGAGAATTAATAAGCTAAATACTCGGCTAGTATTTCAGCTATTTTGCATCGCAACTTCAGGTATTTTTCGGATGCTTTCCATCCAGAACAGTTGGCAATAGTGACTCCCTTTAAAATACCATCTTCTTACCTTCTCTCTCTGGATTTCTGACCTGACTTAACAAAATTGGCCACTCGCTGCTTTTATTGCGTGCTGCCAACCGCATTCATTTAGGTTTTACGAACATTTCTTTTTTTGGCGCGCTGTTTAAATAGGCTGCTTAAGCGCGAGCACCAAAAGCAATTTTACAAACAAAACATTTAACACGTAATTTTTGAGTATTTTTAGTATTTTAGTTTTGAACCCATTTCTTATCACTGACACATGGCTTGCCGTGATTTCAAAAACACTTTTTTAGTTGGCATTGTTTTTATGAAAGCCCCCGAAAATTTTAATTAATATCAAAGCAACAAAGTAAAATATGTAAATTTTGAACTATAAATTCTTTTAATTTATTTGTTAAAAATTCATTGTTTTATCTATTTTGCTAAGGTAATTAATACGTTGATGTTTTATAATTTCGAATTTAATCTTTTTTTTTAATTTCTTTATTTTGGGTGACATTTATGCTTTGCAAAATAAACAAAAGGTGGCACCACATTTTTGAAACTCGTGGCTCCCAGAAAAGAGCGATTGCATTTTCATAATTTGAATTTATAAAAAATCGAATTCAAATCTTGTTTATTTTAAGACCTCTGTATATAATTGTTATCTTGTGAAAAAATTAAAAAAAAGTATTTTTTTTTAAGCTACGCGCGAAACATATTTGTGATCATACGGTCGACAGACTGTGGCGGTTTAGCGATTAATAAGTGCATATCGATACATCGGCATCCCTAATGACATCGATAGTTAAACGAATTTTGGCTCAGTCAAAAAAAAAACATTGAACGAGGCGGACGCGATTGTTGTTATTATTTGGTTATTACTTTTGTGTCGTCGTTTGTTGTTTCCTTGTGTTGCCGAAGAAATAAATAATAATTTGCATTAGCTGCGCTGCAAATAAGAAAACCGATTTCAATGTAAATGCTTGCATGCTTTAATTCATAACAACAAGAAAATTGATAAAAATAATATGTTGCATTAGTGTGAGTGTGCGCTTGTGAGCATTGGTGAGCGTGTGTTGTGTGTGAAAAAGTGAAAATGCAATTTAGGCCAAAAATGTATTGAAATTCTTAACGACAACAACAGCGACAGCAAATTCGTGGCAAATTTAAAGAGTTCCAGCCACCAAAAGAAATACATACTTATATATGTACGTGTTATAAGAGAGCTATGTGTGGTCTTGGCGAGACGGAAGCGGGAACGGGATGGGGCAAAAAGTGAGCGGTTCGTTCGTTCGTTGTGTTGTGTTGTGTTGCGTGTTATTTTGTGGTGCGAAAGTATTAGGAAGGCAAACCATAATTAAATTTATTAATTGAAAAGTATTTGAAATGAAATGTAGCGCCAATTTCAAGGAATCGTCATCATCAACATTCAGATGTCAATTTTAATCAGCTCTCTTGTTTAGTTGTTATGAATCGTGCTGCTGTTCGTGTTGTTGTTGTTGTTGACCTCGGTTATGATTTGCTGTTGCTATGCTCAAAAAAATCTGTTCTCTTTATCTACAAAAATAGCAAAATATTAGTGTATGTGTGCATTTAAAATTGTGATTGAGCAGAGAATAAATAAAGAATATCCATTAAAAGTGCTACAAGAAATTACCATATCAACATTCGCATAAGGAACATTTCTTTTTCATTTGGGTAAGTTTAAAAAAAAAACAAGTTTTTGTGCTAAATTGACTTTATTTTTATTTGTATTGTACAATGTACAATGTACACATGCATGTAAGCTATACAAACTGAGAATCAAACGAACAAAAAAAAAATAAAGAAACAAACTACAACAACAACAATAAAAAAGTAAACGAGTTGGTTGCTAAGAACCAGTTACTCAGTTACTCTGAACAGCCTCTCCTACTCCCCCTAACGAGCGAGTTTTTACCTGACTCGCATCTCAGCCTCTCTCTCTTACTCGATCGCCAGTCGCAGACGTCACACTCACACGTACATATGTACAACCTATAGTTGCAGAATTGTCTCTTACCCTCTCTTTTAAACCGGCATTCAATAAACAAACACATACATTCGATTCCAGTCTTTTCTTAATTCTAGTTTACTATCGCTTCGTTTTTGTCAATAAACATAACTACAACATTACAATTTGCGATATTTTTTAATTTTTAAGGAAATCTTCTTTAAACTGTTGTTACGATCGGTTAAGAAATAAATAATTTAGCTATAGGGTGTCTTCTAGTTGAGCACTGTCAACAGCAATATTTCTAGTAGTTTATAGCTGCGATTTTTGAGGTTTCTGGTTAAGATTCAGAATGTTGCCACATCATACAGTGGGCAAAAACATGCGAGTGTGTAATAAGTAAATAAACAACAGCTGATGAAATTCGATTGAATGTTTACAGAAATACATATGGATATGTATATATATAGGTCATACCTGAACATTAAATATCAAATGACGACTTTACTTTTCTATTAAAAACAATAAAAATTCGATATCAGACGTGTGTGTGTCGTTATCTCTATATATCTGAGGCTCGATCGCTTAACCACATATTGCAGCAATTCTTCTTTTACACACAGTGCGACGACTTCTGTCTCATAGTGCCTGTCTTCTTAAGCGCTCTTCTCAATTTAGTTAAGCGTTGGTTGACGAACGACAACACTTAAAGAAAAGTCTGGGATATTATTAGAAAAGGCAAAGAAAGAAAGAACAAGAATTTTTGGATAAATGAGGATTTTATACAATTTACAGTCAACAAATCAGTTTTGAATGCAGAATTACCATTTATGGATTGTTATTATTTTTAAATAAATTAAAAACAAAAGAAATAAACATATACATTAGGTTTGTCACAATTAATGCATTACGCATTCGTATTATTACCTTTTATATTTATTTATTTGACTTCCACTACTACAAGTAAATAAATTATTTTGATGTTAATAATAAATAGTATACTGAATAACATGGCATTTAAAATGATAAAGCTATAGACATATTCTCTTGATTCTTATGTATTATAACTATTTATCTATATATTTATAAACATTAATTATTCAAATTTAATTTAAAATTTAAATAATATTTTAAAACTCATTGTGAAGTAAAGCTATAGATCTTTACAAAATTTTCTTTGAGTGAACAACTGTGCAACTGTGAGACCGTTAACTGTTTTCGCATTTGTCGTCGTTTTTTTCTGTTTGTCTATGCAATCTATTAGACGATCTCACTCCCAGTTCCAGTCCCAGTCTCCATCTTCATCTCTTGCTCTGTCTCAGTCGCAGTATCAGTCTCTTGCTTTGTTTTGTTGTTCGTATAGCCCCAGTAACCGTTAACGTGGCGCAGCCAATTGACTCCAATTCCAATTGGCGATGCAACAAACGGAAGCGTCAGTCGTGTTTTCTTGCTTACATATATATATATGTTAATATATACTTAGATCTGAAACTCGTTCCATTTAGTTGCTTTAGTTTTACTGCTGTAATTATTTCCAGTATTTGTCTATTTTAATGACCGCATTTGCTTACCATCATCATATACAATACAATCAAGTACAATGGCAGCCTATAATTTTTGTCGCGATTTACGACCGAGGCTTATCACCTTATCCCATTGCGAACTACCGAATAACGTGGCATTCGTTTTACTTTTCTGTCGTGTCATAAAGAAGATATATCTGTATATATGTATGTGCATATTTCGTTTTGGTCGTGATAAGCCCCATAGTACTGGGCATACGTGAGTGGCATTTCAAGCGAATTTTCTTATCAATACGTAGTTCCGCTCTATCTGAGAGTTTTTTTTTTATGTACTTTTAGTAATTTTGACGCCCAACGAATCAAATGAATCGATTGACGTGTTACGTATATAGTAAATTGGCTCGTGTCCTATTAGAACTGCCCTACGTTAATGAATGCTTTTATCAAAGAGCATCGCATCGATAAGAATTTATTCATATGCCCAATGCTACATTGATTATGCCACATGTTCAAGTAATTAACCTTTTTTCTGAGTAAAAGTAAGATTTACACATTTAATCAGTGCTAAAATGGTCATTATATCGATGATCAAAATAAATTGACAAACGTGTTATCGATTTGGCGAAAATTACCCCCAAAATTTATAATAAACGTAAAGATTGAAAAAAAGGCAACTTACTTGTAACTTTTTTGAATATAGCAAAAATATATAATAGAAAAAACAACAACAAATATGTTAGAGATTTATAGATCGAACGGAAAATTTCCAGACTTGGAATGGAGGCTGAGATATAGCATTTTTGTGTTATTCATTTGATCGTCTACGATTTCATTCTTTTTGCCTATTCAAGCACGCAAGTATTTTAATATCCAAATATCTAATTTCCTTAAGCATTTGTGTTATTTACAAAGTATAACCTAATAAAATAAAACATTTGCATCTGCAAACGATTTCATCTAATTTCTGATGTCAGTTATGAGGCTATAAATCAACACATGTGCTCGTCGTATATATCTTAAGTACTGGTTATCTGAATCCACAAGATTTGCATTCAAAATAGGCTAGGCAATTTTTCATTCAGCCCACACATGAAACACTTTTAAGATTGTCCACGTTTTCAAAATGTTCTCTTTCAACACAAAAAAGAGTTAAGTTATCTGCTTAAATTGTTGTTCTTTTGTTTCGGTTTTATCCACTTTGCTGATAAATTGGCATTGCTCAAAATTGAAGACTTGAATATCTTGTGCAAAATATGCACATCCGTTTGTCTTTTTTATTTGCAAAATTTCATTTCGTTGTCCGGTTGTATTTCTTTGTCTAACATGATTAATTGCCACAATTTAATCGTTTCTTTTGCTTTTAACTGCACTGCAAAAACAACAAAGTATTTTCTTACAATTTTTGCAGTTTCTTCTACTCTTCATTGTTTTGTTTTCCCTTCTCATCTATTTTTCCGCTGCTATCAACATTAATGACTTCAACGTCCAATATAATTTTCTATTGCCTGCACAGGGCAGTAAATGTTAAAGAATGGGCGATGTTTTATGACTGATTCGCCCCTCCCTCTTACAGAAAACTGCACATTGGTTTCCAAACATGCAAACAAGAGCAACACTACATAAATGTTCTTGAAGATATTTCAGTGAGTCAGACCTTTAATTCAAATAAAACAAATGAACGTTTGTGGTTCCTTCAAAAGCAAAAAAAGTCTAAGAATGATAAATAATATTTTATCACTTAGAAATTTAGTTTGAAACAAATAATATTTTTTTTTTTATTGAGTTATTTCAAATAAATATGATAAAGCTTTTGCGAACGATAAGTAAATATGTATCTTTCAAGTTGTTAAATGTATCTTTAACTTGAAGTACTTGATTTATTTATCTAAATCTTCAATGTTTTGCTTCTGTTACTGACAGATCTACCATCGTTTGTAATCTTTTCATGTCTACGTCAAAGAACAAATAATGCCTCTTATATGAATTCCTTTTTTTCTTATATAAATTTGAATAAATATGACAAATTGTCTGAAAGTGAATCAGAGCGAGAGAAAAAAAGGAAAGCAACTAATTGAATTAATTTATATGTTAATTTATTGTGTCAAATTGCTGTTGGGTGTTCAGACATCAGACTCATCTCGACCAGGTATCTCCCAGCCTCAGCGCCCACACACTCAGCTGTCAATCAGACCGTCCAGTAAACTAATTCGCCAAATTAAATTGAATGCATCGCGCCTCTGTCTCTGTCCTTGCCACGCCTCGAGCCCTGCCTTCTGTCAACAGTTACTAATTGGTCGTGCACCTTTTTTGTTGACATCGATGTTGATGTTTTTTTTATTCATACATATTTCGCAGCTTGTCTCATTGGCGATTCTCATGCGGCCATGGAATTTTTCCCATGTGGTGTCACATGCAACACCTCGCTGTTTGATTCCATTGTTTCAATGCAATTCAGAAATTAATGGTTCTACAGGTGTATATATAGATTTTTAAGTTCAAACTATCAAAGCTGACAAATTGGTCAATTCTCAGGCTGATTATATCGGAAAGATAATCCTATGTCAATTACCTTTTGAAGCTATAGGTTTCTTATCAAATTAGATTTTCTGATTCAAATTTTCTGCATAATATAAATTTATCAATACCATATTTTTACTTTATGTTATTTCCCGACCTTAAAAAACCCTATCTGAGTCTTTTTATCTGTCTAATATATTTTCAAAGGGATTTTCTGCAAAATTATGTATATAAACATTTATATATTCAAGTATTCTTATCTGACTCATTAGCAATTGTCGTCAAAAAAAGAATAACAAAAAATAAACAACAATTGTTCATGTGAGACATTAATCTCTTGACCGTTAAATGGCAACAGCTGGCAAAGCTCAAGTGCTCCAGTTTTTTACATATACATTTTTATATATAGTACAAAAAACTGATAAATAGAATCACAGCTATCGAGTAGCATTTACTTTCTGTACTTGCCAACGCACACAAAGTAAAAGAAAAAGAACCGATCTTATCCTAACTCAAAAGTAAAATTTCCTATGTGAAGAATTTGTGCTCGATTTATTTATATATCACTTCAAATTGTTTATCTGGCAAAGAATTGAATAAATTTTTTTCCAATTTGCGAAACTCATAAACAAATAGATGTAAAATTGCAGAATACCAAAAAATGCGTATTATTTGGAAAATTGTAAACATTCGCATACTTTCCATACCTGATCGGCAATTCGCCATAGCCGCAGCACAAACAACAAATTTTCCTTATACAGAGAGCATCATTAATTGTATTTTTCAACAATAAATAATAACAGTTTCCAACTTTTGTATAAATTATATAAATTGGGGCATTTGGCAATAATATCTACTATTTAAGGAAATATTTATAAAATTTATACTTTTTTTAAAATCAAGTCAGAGGTCAAATGATGATCAAAATACATTTCGTACGGAACTCGCTTCAGTTTCCGTAATGTTAAAGCTACCAAAACTATTATAGATACAAAAAAATAATTTTTAGGAAAACAAATAAAGTTGAACATTCTAATATTTGGAATGATTTTTCTGTGATCCACAAGATCTGCCATTATTGCGCATGGCAAAATTAAATGGCAATGCGATAATAGGGTATTCAGCCCCTAACATATGGCAACCATTTTTTATTAATGACACTCCTGGGCATATGATTACTAATTAATTTTAATTGCGCCATTTGCTAAAATTTATATAGAGAATATGATGATATAGAGCTGGGTTTAATTTCAGATTGCTAATGTAATTTTAACATTGTTTAACAAATATTTAATTACAAAACCATTGCTATAGTTGAGCCTTGGGCTTTTTATAATATGTATGTTGGAATTTTTTAAAACTTTGAGAAATTACGCTTTCGTCTGATTTATTCATGTTAACTTTGTGCTATTGTTTCTGAACCAAAAAGTAATCTGTTACTTATCTTTTATATTTTAGCTCATTACAATAATTACTCTCTGTGATAATCACATCATCATTATACCCTGTAGTCCTATTTATGGCTCAACGGGTATACAAATTGGAAATGAAATAGATCAATAAAATTTGCTAAACAAATTTAATTTTCAAAATTTTAAATGTATTTTTTACATCATTCAACATCTAAATTAATAGTAGAATTAAATTAGGTGTAAGTTCAATTAGTAAATATCTTTTAGTCGAGCAATCAATTAACTAACTTGTTTACTTATTGTGTTGCCAATTTTTGCTCTACAGCTTATAAATTATTTTATAATTACTATGCCCATATATGTATTTTCAATGCAAGGTTAATCGATGATTGAACTGAAGCGTAAAACAAATTAAATAATACATACAAATAGTATGTATATATAAATTTTAAAGATTCAAAGATGAATTTTAACCGCGCAATTTTCTCCTGTTTCCCCACAAAAAAATGCTGGAAATTGATATAAACGTCGTACTTATTTGCCAGATGTTGATGGGCACTAGAAATGTATTTCGATGTATGTGTCTATGAGATACATCAACACACGGAACACAATATTTGTTTTATTGAAAATACAATGAACTTTACAACAGCGCACATTTATTTTTATGCCGTTCCGACCATGCTCTGTCCCCTGCCCCCTGCCTTTCCTTATTGATAACCAATTTCGAATTTTCCTGCGGCTTGGCATTGTTTATCTTTTAAGTTTATTTCGCATATGCTCTTACTCTGCCAGCTCCGACATCTAAAAATAAATCCAATTTTGTGCCGGGACAAGAACCACCGAAAGACCAAGCCCACAGGTTCTAAAAGCACTTTGAAGTCAAACCACAAACTGTTTTCAACTGATTTAAGTGGTTTGCACTAATTAATTAGTGTGCGGGTGCGTGTAGTGAGCCATATATGACTTACCTACCAATTTTTAAGTAGAAATTTGCTCAGTAATAGGCTGAGTAACTATAGACGATAATTGAAAGAGATATTAAGATATTGTTCTTGGAGCTGTAAAGTAACTTTAACATTAAATAACGTAAAAATAGTTATATTTTGTCTATCATGCTCCTAATTTAGCTACAGGGTATTGATCTTTGAATGAACTCACGTTTTTCTATAGCTTTTTAAATAAATTTTGCTCTATTGTGTGCATTTTTGCTAGTTGCTCAACATTTTTTAAGGTTTGTCTCGTCAAATATTGTTTGGTTTCTTTCTTCATTTCAAACGTTTTTTGGTTTTTTTTGGCACACAACAATTCAAAGAATAAGTTATAAGTTCAGTTTACAGTTGTGCCGTGTCATTCACATTTCGGTTGACCTCTAATTACTTTAAAACTTTTGTTGCCAAAGGTTTCGGTAAATTTTGTAAATGATATCTTTAAAGTTGATACTGCTTTATTTATTTATTTATTCATCATTTATTTTTGTGACTATGTAAAATATTATGTTTCTGTTTTTTGAATGGAGCAAGGACAATTTATGACATTTGAGAGATACCTAAATAGATATGGTGTAGTCATCTATAAATAAATATAAATAGATCAACGCGGGAGATGCAGTTTGAAGGAAGATAATCTTGCTTATAGAAAAAGAAAAAAAATCCATACCAAAACAAAATATTTCTTTATTTAAAGTATTATTAAAGTATTACTACTCCAAAAACTACGTTTCTATCATTTTTATCGAGCTCAAGTTGATGAAAATAAATTTTTTTTAACATTTTGATTGTTTTAAAGAAGTTCAAACGTGTAGTATTAGTGAGTTATCAAACAATTGAATGATAATGACACTTAAAGTAATTTATAAACTAGAATTCTTCCCCTAATTTTGTAATTTATTTTACCTGTCATAAAAATATAACATTTAAAGATTTGGGAACTTTGTCACAAAGTCAGAGTACCCCCAAAGAAAGTGTATTTAACACATTGAAAGCCAAGAAAAACAGTCGTGTGCCAAATTTAAATTTAGATTTGTGTGTCGACATGCGGTTCATTGTTGTAGAACAAAATACACATACACATTCACATAAGTATACATATGTTTCCATAAACATACATACAATATTCGAATATACAACAATTTACCACCGAAATTAGTTCATCACTTAATGAAATTTAATAAAAAAAATACCAAACGTTCAAATTTTTTAATTTTGATGCTTTTTTCAACATGTTCTACAAAACTGCCAAAAGTCAGCACAAATTTACAACAATTATTGTATTCTTCCATCGACTTTAGAAATTTTGCATTAATGTTATTTGTGCTTGCATTTGTATTTACCTAATGTACGATCGGTTGTGCATTTTACAGCTAATGAAAATGTAAACTATTTTAATTATTTATGCACGTGCTTTTTTTTAACCAAAGTTTATGTACTCTAAAACTTGGAAATATGTATGTATGTATACAGTTAAATTTTAATTTAATTTATTTTCACTATATTCACTTATCATATTCTGTTTTATGAAGATACGAGTATCTGAATTTTATTACTGATTTGTTAAAGAAATATCTGTCTACATTTGTATATTTAATGATTTTATTATATTATATTATTGTTGTATGATGACGAGTTGGTTAAAATATCGTTTGATATTTGTATTATAACTGAATATTCGAGATTTCTCTTTTCAAATTATCTTTTATGAACCGAGTATATCTATATATTTAAGAAATTTTTCATTAATTTTTTAAGTTTTTTATAGAAAAGTTGTTCTGTAATAATTTCAAATCAAATTCTATCTTCATTATTTGTCGTCCCGTTTATTTAATTTGATACGAACTTTAGCTCGTGTCTCGATTGATTTATGATATGAGCATCGACTCATTTAGATTATTCTCCATGGTCGCTGGGGACTGTTGAATTTTTGAGATCTCTGAAAAATATAAAAATGCAAAGCAAATGAATGTTAAATCGGTGATGATGCCCTGGTATTAATTATGTTCATTAGCTGGTCGAAAATGAATCCATCTAGATTCTAGAGTATTCAAAAAGTCGTTAGTTTCTACTAATTTCTAAAGATTTATTTGATTCGATTAGGAAAATGTATACATATGATTACATCTAAAACTGGTATTCACCTAGTATTTGTTCGACTCTTGAGATATATTAAATATTAAGTTCAATTTCAACTAGTTGGAAATAAGTTAAGACTGAAAAATTCATTCTATACAAAATTGCTGAAGGTGAGTCTATTAAGTAGCGCATTTTCAGTTCTGGTTTGGAAACCATGAACTTTGGCGCTGGCCATCGATCAGTGTGGCTTAAAAACCCGACACAATCTTGTAGAGTAGTGTACACTCTACATTCTCGTCTCTCCATTATCTGCGTGACCTCGTGTTACTCTTTGACCTTGCTGGCCGTTCACAGTTTGGTTTTTGTTTTTTTATTTGTCGCTTTCGTGATACTTTACGCTTTGTAGCCGCTGTTAGCTTATCGGAAGCTTTAAATCAAGGGCGAACTTTGGAACACGCAGCAACTCTAAAGTCGCCAAGTAGGGTGTGTGTAAGTAGGGTGTCTGGCGGGTTCGACAAACCTATCAGTGGTATTTGTACACTCATTACTCATAGAGAACAAGAATAGAAACAATATCATTGCTATGTATGTTATTGGGAGTAGGAGGCGTGACCCATAAAGCGTATATATTTTTTTAAATGTCTGAAATATTAATATTAAATTTATTTTAATATTAAAATCAAAATCTTCATATTTTATTTACATTGTATGAAGACTAAGACATTACATAGTCCATGTTGTTTTTTTTTTTTTGGATCAAAACTCGAGCTCCAGCATCTTTTTTATACCAATAATAATCAGAAAAATGTAATAAAAAATAATAAAATATAATTTAAAAAAAAATTTCTTTCGCCCAACGTGGGGCTCGAACCCACGACCCTGAGATTAAGAGTCTCATGCTCTACCGACTGAGCTAGCCGGGCTGTGTGACGAGCGACGACAAATATGCGAATCTGAAGGCAGCCTTATTATAATTTATATTTAAAAAATATTTACTGCGTATCTTATTTTTAAAGACTCGAATATAGAGTATTTACTTGTTTTCATTGCTGCCATCAAAATTAACTCTTTCTCTCTATTTCTTCTGTCTTTGTAGGTGGTCATGGGTGTCGTAACTGATGCGTTAACGTGGACGACGGGAACGGTACGGGTGTAAGGTGCTAATTGGACCGTTCCCGCTATAGAGAATTAAAGAACTCCTGCAATCCAAGCGCACACAAATTCAAACGTAACCTCATGGTGTTGGCCTGTGAAGATGCCTTCAGCGAACTCCGAAGACTTGCGGCGAAAGTTTCTAGTTGTGCAACAACAACGATCCGCACCACCCAACCTGACCGGCGACAATTTCGGACAGGCACCGCACCACAGCACAATGCCAACGACAGCTCCCACATTGGGGACCAATGGCGAACCGGAGCGCACCTATGTCTTTCCGGGCACACATCAGGTGGGCAATGCGCCAACAGGTAGCATGTCCGGCGGACCTGGCATACCCGGTGTGGCAATCATATCCAGTCACGTCAACACCACTCTCAATCCCGCTGGACAGTCGCGTGGTGGCCATGCGCGTTCCGTCAGTCATGGCGGTGGTGCTATTGTCGCTGTCGGTGCCGGCGGACGACCCATTAAGTCGGCCATGAAGGGCCATCAGCGTGCCTTCTCCCAGGGTCAGATAACGGACTCGCCGCCGGGTAGTGCTGCGCCTGCGGGACGTGGCCATAGTCGCGTCGGCTCCAAAACGGATTTCATTCTTCCTCCGGGACACAAGGATGAACCGGTAAGGGAGCGTGAGTTCGGTCCTTCGGCGCCAAGCTCAGCAACTGGCGGACGTGGACATTCCCGTCAAGCATCCCGCTCTGAATCGATCTACACGCTGCGACGCACCGAGGTGCCGCCTTGGTGGAAACGTTTCAGTCTCTGCAATTACAATACCAATGACAAGTTCGAGGAGCGCAGCTATCGCATGGTGGTGCCCAACCACACGGTGCCACCAAAGACTCCAAAACGGGAGCATCCCAATGGCCAGTTTGTGGGCAACAAAATACGCACAACAAAGTACACTCTGCTCTCGTTTATTCCGAAGAATCTGCTGGAACAGTTCCATCGCGTGGCCAATTTGTATTTCATTTTCATTGTTCTCCTTAATTGGGTGCCGGCCATCAATGCCTTTGGCAAGGAGGTGGCCATGATTCCGGTGCTCTTTGTCCTGGGTGTGACGGCTGTCAAGGATTTGTTCGAGGATCGACGTCGACGAGCGTCAGATAAACGCATTAACAACACAACCTGCCGGGTCTATGACGGGTGAGTTCAAGATTATTATTATTACATAATGTCTAAAAAAGTGTAATGCTGAATTTAGCTATATTAAATACATATTTTTAGTAGAGTTATATCGGCTTAAATTGGAAATTTTATAATGTTATACAAATTACGCAGATTAGTGATGGTAAAATATATCGAAAAATCAATTTTCCATCTCTATATAAAACTCAATCCAATATTTGGATTATTTGAATTAGAGGAAACAGGGGAATAGAATTTGAACGAATTCAATAAAATTGGAATGCAGAATAAATTAAGATGCCAAACCATGATCAAAATGACATTCCGCTTGAAAATCGATAAAGTTTTGGCAAAGTTATGACAGTTCGAAGTTGCTCAAGTCTCTGACCAAATAACTTTACAAGTCAAAATAATTCTTAACTTTGACATGATTTTTTACAAGAAAATGAAAGGTCTCAGAATCAAATTTAAAGTGTTGTTTTATAGTAATTACGATTTAAGGAGTTGATTAAAAGTGAAAACTTGATATTTTATATTTTGAATTTTCGAAATTTCAAAGGGGGGACCCTTACCACCAAAATCGAGTCTTGGTCGAAAATAATTAAATTTTCTAAATGAATTAAATTTGAATACAGAATGAATTAAGAGGCCAAACCATAATCATAATGACATTCCATTTGAAAATCGGTTTGATTTTGGCAAAGTTATGACAGTTTGAAGTTGCTCAAGAATCAAGTTTAAAGTGTCGTTTTATACTAATTACAATATAAAGAGTTGATTAAAAGTAAAAACTTGAGATTTAAAATTTTGAATTTTCTAAATTTCAAAGGGGACCCTTACTATTAACGTCGAACCATGGCTATGATGGTCGAAAAAAAAATAGAATTTTCTAAATGCAACAAATTTAAATGCAGTATAAATTAAGAGACCGAATCATTATCAAAATGGCATTCCGATTGAAAATCGGGTCAGTTTTCTTCAAGTTATGACAGTTGAAAGTTTGTCAACTCTTTGACCTAGCAACTTACCAACAACCGTACGGGTAAAAGCATTTCGGTTCTTGAAAGAGAATTAATTTCGGTTACGGTTTCAGTTGCGGTACTAAACTCAAATTCTTATACGTGTATATGGTAATATTTGAAAATATAAATATTCTTAATAATAATTGTTAATCATATTCCCTGTTTTAACATAATCCCCAAAGTTTGTTCATTATATAATTAATCAGGCTCTACGTATAGGGTAGCACATGTTGAGCTATTTAATTATATTTTTAGTAAAAGTAAAACTGCAATTCATGTTCAGTTAATTTAAAAACTAAATTACAAACTTAAAATCACATGCCAAATCCATTAAACAAATTTAGTACAAAGCATTTTCAATTGCTAACGAGGCGAGAGTGCTCGACCCTTTGTACTCTTTATACACTCAGTTAATATGATATGTTTGTAACACTTTACTAGCTTTATGAAAGATCTTCTACATTTTTTTTTGTAAGTTTTCCATTTTTTTTTGGTTTTACGACAGAAACTTTCCCTTGCCAAATATAAAACAAAGCAATTCATCAGACTTCTACCAAATTAGTTGAAAATAGAAAAACGTTACCTGTTATACCGGACCCAGACAAATTGTGGTCAATTTCCGCACACTCACCCTGGCATAAAGATAGTTTTTTTTTGGGCAATTTACGATTTTTCATGCAAATTTTTTGTCTGCGATTTGTTCGCACAGATTTTTTTTAAGTGCGATCTAGAAATCGATAAGCAGACAAATATCAAAAACAAAAAAAAACAACAGCAAAGCAAGCATTAAATAGGCATTCTGTATTATAGACAACTCGACTGACATATACCCTGTAAATGTCCATAAATGCCTGAGTATATTATATGTTTGTTATATACTTTTTTTTTTAAAGTTTTTATAATCCCGAGATGAAATACATTAAAATCTTTAATTTTGTAGATATGCAAAATTTAAAAAAAAATTTAACAATATGTCTAATAAAATCTCTTAACATAGCTCTTATAATCTCTTAGTTAACTTCATATCATATCATATTTATAGCTTTGCCGCAACTTGATAACACCCTTTCTCAACTATTTAGTGGTTAGAGGGTATAACAAGCAAACAAAGTCGCTAAACTTTCCCCTCGAAGTCAATTCGAATGTCGCTGGCGTCTCTCTTCTTTCTCTCTGTCCCTGTCCTATTCACCTCTTCAACAACTTCTTGGCTTGTCAGCGGGCCTTCTGTCCCAGATTTGAGCTTCGTCGGCAGTCCGCAGTCGGTAGTTTTGTGGTTTTTGTGTGTTATTGCCCGCCTCAAGAGTTCCGTTTATTTATTTGCCTGCACGCGTCTACTTTCCAACCAAGTGACAATTTACTTAGTTGCATTGCACGCGTAGCTCTTGTTGATCCCCCCTGTCACTGGCCCAGTTCCTTTCCCCTTCTCTGTGCCCCTTTCAATATTTCCCTCAGATATCAGCATTGATTTGTAGTTAAGCTAACTTC
The DNA here is from genome assembly GCF_004354385.1 of Drosophila innubila. Taxonomy (NCBI): domain Eukaryota; kingdom Metazoa; phylum Arthropoda; class Insecta; order Diptera; family Drosophilidae; genus Drosophila; species Drosophila innubila. The sequence goes on along the minus strand of NW_022995372.1, from coordinate 14,481,047 downwards.
CAGTTTTGTGGCAAGCAACCAACTGTTGTTCCTGTTGTGTTGATGTTGTTTTTTAGTTTGTTGACCAGTGAACTTAGCCATTGTTGTTGCCAATTATATTTGCATTTTTCCATTGTGCTTAATGCTAGTTGCACAAATTGTCATAAGCCATAGTGATTTTTGTAGCTGCAAGCGCACAGTGCTACGGAAACCCGAAAAAAATGTTTAAAAAAATTGTAGAATATTTTGATTACAATTATAAAGACAATATTTTCATATTTTATTAATATTTCCATTAATATCAGTGAAATGTGTATATTACAAAGTGCTATTCCATTGCATAGAGTGTGTTATAATGAATAATTGTAAATTATATTGACATAATTAAAAAGTAATTGTTTTTTATCTTTATATTATTGACTTTTCTGTGGTACTTGAATACTAGAAAATTTCTGTTACATAGCAAAATGCACAGCAGCTTATTAACTTTTCCTAATTGAAACATTTTAACACCAGAACCTATTAATTGTTATGGTTAACTTTAAGTACATGGTTATTAATATTTTAATAGAGAACTCTCTTTGTATGAATTTATTAAGCCACTTTATTAAACTTTCATTGTTTAAACTTTAAAGCCTATAATAATGTCACGTTCTAGATCTAGCTAAAAATCCAAATTGTATATTATCTGAAAATAAATGAATATCATTGCACTGTGCGAGTCCGCCCACCAATACCGTTGCTCTTCATGGTGTTTCCGTGACTCGACTGTTGTTGCAATCCGCCAAGGCAACGCTTGAATGCAAATGAGACACACGTATGTATGTACGAGCGGTTACCTGGGGAAATGGGCCCTGACTGACTCTCGAATTTTGAGTGTCGGCCACAAGCAACAGGCCCGTTTAAAATTAAACAAACACACGCACGAATCACGCCCACCAGAGGGCTATTGAGCCAACGTCCAACGACGGCCCTGATCATCTCACGGTCTTACCAATTTCAGTTTGAATTCACGACCATGTGCAATGCTTTAAATACGAATATATGTGTGAGCATGAATCACTGGCGCCTTTTTGAGTACTCACGAGTGTCTGAGTATCGTGTGAGTGTATTTGCACACTGTTTCTGCTACTGTTGACACATTGTTTGGCAGCTTAAAATGATCCCAATGACATTAATGACCGGCAACGATTGTACACATACAATAAAGTAATCTGTTCTTAAGCTACAATTCATATATCCAGGTTATTCACTTTATAATTATTTAAATGCATCATGCTTAATTTCCAGAGAACTTGTGAACCCGATTAATTTTATTTTGAGTATCATCAAAGTACAAAACTCATTTCATTACTTGGACTAAAAATCATTAAGTTTCAGACTATACATCTATACTTTCATTAAAGACTTTTCTCAAAGCGTTATACATTACGTGACAAAATTTTAATATCATTCCGTCCGATACCGAATTTATATTTAGAAATACTCTATAGATCGCATACACACCTCCAAAAGCCATAAACGCTCCTAACAAATCGAATTAAATGCGCTAATTAAACATTTTAGATTTGCAAGTTATTGTGAAATGTCTGTCAAGTAGATTTATTTCCATCTATATGTGTTTTATCACAAACAATGAAGAGTGTGTCAAATGAGTGGGCAAAACTCAAACATTGCAAAAGTCATGCAGCAGGAAGCCAAAGAAAAGCGACACAATTTTTAGAATATTTTTACAGCACATTGAACCTCAAGATTGAGAGAGAGAGAGACAACAGTAAGTGACGAAAAGAACGATAAAGAGCTCCACAATTGACCAGTCTTAGGCGGAGACCTTAACGCTTTTGTCTCTTCTGTGTATTGCAAAATGAAAATGGTTGTTTCAATTTCTTCCATAATGCTTGTTTTTTAATCAGATCAAGCTGAGAATAATAAATCTGTATTCGTTGATAGGAGCTGATTTAACCCATTTTTAGGTTGCCGTTTTACACAGCTCTGAAAATATTTTGAATGGCGCCCAACGTAGGTAACTTAATTTAAAATATTTCTTATATTTTACTTTTTGATTTTTACCTTACTTCCATGTCTTTTATTCACAGTATACTCTCTTACTAATCAATTTAAGTTTGTGTGCCGATTTTTGTATCTATATCTAGAACTGGGTGGGAAATGGCGCCCATCGTAGACAAGCTAATCAGAATTGTTTCTAAATTTGTAGCTGATTGAAAATACACGAGTATAAATATTCATAAGTGAGTTATAAATGAATGCACGTATTTTGCAAATACTGGATTCTTTTCTCTATTTTTATATAATTGATAATATATTGGTCACGAGATTTAATCAAGAAGGCTTGAGTTGAGCAGCTTTCACAGAACTGCATGGCATGAAATTGTTTGAAATTGTTCTGCGGCTGATTGTCGATATGCCAACAATGCAAAATTTGCAATAAATAATAAACATTTGAATCGTTACAGTTCAATTTAAATTTGCGCACCCATCGAGATTGTTAGCATATGGGCTGAAATGCCACTTAATTTCATCAGTACGGCGTACTACATTGTCACTATCATTGAATTCCGCAATTCTGAACATATTCTTATTTATTGTTTATTATTAATACAGATTTCTTGGAAAATGAATGCGATTAAGAGCGCCACAAAGGGAAGATTATTAAAGTATAGTTGTTTTCCGTAATTGGAAATTCCAATTTATTAAAATAAAAGTGAAGTGTAAACAAGAAAATTTAGTTTTTGATGGCATTACAACTTATATTATATCTGTAATTTGAAAATTATTGAACCGAATCTATTCGCTTTGATCTATTTTAGTCTCAAAAACCTGTAATATGTATGTGTAAGTTTATAAAGCACATGCCGAATTCTCAGAATTAATTTCTTACACTTCAAGTTAAAACTTTTGATTTCGTCCCTTCCATTTTCAGATTATAGAACATGGATAACTTATTCAAGTGACACTTCAATGTTGTGCCTCTATCAGCTGTCGTCTGTCCCAGACGTGTCGCTGCCAAGTGTGCACTTTCACCGGAGTCTCATTAATATTCTAAACTTGGGCAGCACAGCTGTCAAGAGGGGCGTTTTTAATCCGCAACTCCTAAGCGATTAAATGGCAAAAAGTATATGTAACGTAATCAAGGTTCTGGGAAGAATATGTCTAACAACACTGTGTAAAATGGAACTTTGTAGCAAGAACCACAAAAATCAAAAAAAATATAAATAAATCAAAAACAAAAACCTCGAAAACCCAAAACGATAACCTTGAAAAGCATGCAATACAGCTCTGAAACTGGCTATTAGATTTGGCCTTTGTTGAATATAATACAATAAGCTTGCTGATGATAGCCATCGTCATCGTCACATAAATATGACAATTTGGTTAAACTATCCGATAGTAACGCTCAACTGGGAAGAGCTTTCAACCCCAACAGGCAAATCAATTTCAGTCTTGATCTCCCCATTTGGGTTAATAACTAGATAAAGCTGTCGTCGACGTTGTCGTCGTAGCTTGATGAAAGGCCTGTCTGTTTTGGCTGGGCCATACCAGTTCACATGAAAGCCAGCAACCACATGACATTGAAAATGCTTCAATATGGCAATATGGCTATACAGAAACGAGTTTTCTATACCCTCTAAATTAACAACGCGGTAAAATACAGTGGATGGTATCTTTAATTTTATTTAATTGCGAAAACACATTTTAAGATTGCATTTTTCAACTTTTTTGGGCAGTGAAAAATTGATATTTGTGGCAAGCTTTAGGCGTGTACTGAAGAATATATGAAATAATTCATATGAAAAAATGTCTCAAAAATGTATGAAGTCTTGAAAGATTTTCGCTTTCTGTGGCACCCCTGATTAAGATTAATAGTTATTTTGCAATAACAAGTCTGCAGATTAAGAATTTTAACAATTATCATCTTCTTATAAAATTAAACATTGACACTTACGATCAAATTCATTTGGCACTATCTCCGAAATTAAAGTTTTTACTGTCTTATGTATTTACATATATTTGTGATGAGTTTAAGTATTTAAAAAGAAAATTGCATTTATAAGTCCATTTCGATTAAGTAACAAATACCATAATTTCGCCTAAGATGTCCATATACAATTTGTTTATTTTATATGCTGATTATTGCAACAAAAGAAAATTTATATTTAAACTTTTGGAAACAATTATTGCGTTTTTTTATTATTATATACTGCGATCTAATGAACGATTCAAGGGATACTATGCTTACCGTTTCCTAATCCCATCTCTGAAATTGACTGAACAATTAATGCACTTAATTAACTTTTAATCTATCAAACTCTTATTATTTCATAAAGACCGTTCCAGAGTATGTTCCATTCGAGCATTCCTATATGTTGTAAGCTTAAAGCTAAAACTGCTGCCGTTAAGCAAACCGGTTGGCAATCAACTCTTCTGGCTGCTGCCCCCAGATGTTGTCTAGTAAGAATCGCCAGCGGCAGCTTCAGTTCAGCTTTTGCTGACGTTGAAAAAAAAAAAATTTTACGCTGTGATGTCAGCTGAAGTTGATGTTCTTTGCCTGCTGTTCTGCTGCTATCTGGTCAAAACTCAGCCGGCAACTTCTGCTTGTAGTTTCATTTACGTGTACGAACACACTGAGCCAACTGTCTAATGGGCGTGTTAACAATCCCGCGACCATTAAGACTCTTGGCCAAGTTTTTTGTTTGCTTTCGACATGCAACAAATGATTTGGCATACGAACTATACTTTTTTCAATATTCACATTCCATTAAATACTTACATTCGTGATTATCTGGAATTTACATAGACTACGTGTTTTTATTGACTGGTAGCCGACAACTGTCACTCAAGTTATCTCATCTCCGGCTCACAGCTCAGTTGGTTTATCGTTTTAAGTTTTGCACCTGTTGTAAAATCCACAAAGAAGATAAAATGTCTGGGCACGATAGTTACAATTGTTGTGTTGTGGCATATTTTACAGTTTTAAGAACTATCAACTTTTATTATTTTTTTACTCGTATCATCTTGTTTCTAACTTTCAAAGTCGGCTTTATTGAATGAATACAGTGTCCTTATAAGTATTCTAAAAGATATCGAACCCTTATTCCAAAATGATCGTTAGCGACAAAAAATAAATATTTCAAGAGACGGCTTTTTTTGATAAGTTAAGGATTTAAGAACAATTTTGCAACATGTAAATTTCCTTAAAAAATTTCCTTACGATCACTTCGTCAAAAGGGGTACACTCAGAGAAACTGTCCTCATATTTATTTTACGATAACTAAATTAAATAAATTACGAGCTTATTCAGAATTAGTTGAAAACTAAAATCTTATATTTTCCCTCATTTTTAGCTAATTTAATTATGTTTAAAATTCAACATATATAGTATGCTCTTAGATACAACTCTTAAAGCGATCTCTATTGATTATTTCCTTATTTTTTTCAAAGTATTCTTTCTTCTTCTCTCTCAACTTAAGCACATTTCTGAGAATTACCCATGTTGTTCAGCGTTTGAATGACACTAATTGTTAGTTTCAGCCCGTGATTGAACTTACTTGAACAAAGAACGACATTTGTTAGCTCTCCATTCTGCCCACAGTTTGTCTGCTTCTATTTACATTAGAGACTCCCAATGCTGTGAATACTCACATATGTTCATTTTATGTACATATTCGAAAAATGTATATGCAAACAAATGAAATTACTTATTTAATCTCTGACATCTAGCAATTGAACTGCAGTGACATTCTTTTGGCCTGGTATTTGGCGTATGATATGATTATTATAATTTTTGATGCATTAATTTAAAAAATAAGAATATCATTTACATAAATATTACATTATATTAAAATGATAGAAAATTATAGAGCTTATGATTATAATTTTATTATTTTCTTAATTTCATTAGAATTTGGATCTACAAAAATTAAAAATCAAAGAATTGTTTTTTGTTTTAAGTTATAGGTTTTAACATGACAGCTGGTTATCTATCATATTTGTGATATAATTGCTAGTTTCCACAAGTGCAAACTGATGTCAACTTTGTTAAATATAATAAAGAGTACTCCATATTTACGCGAAGTGCCCTTAACAGTTAACTCAGATATGCATACCCATATACAGATTACAGTACAGAAATTTCCACACTGGCCAGGTGCCCTAAAAAAGTCTCTATCTGTCTCTCTCTCTCTCTCTCTCTGTCACTCTCTTTAAATAAGCACATATCTCTAGTGACCAATAATCAGAAGTCAGTCACTGGGCATTCACAATAATACAAATGTTGGCCTTTCCCAATAATTGACCTTACTGGCTTTGTTGTTATTGTTATTATTAAATGTGTATAGGTTGCGCCAACATTCCACCAGAAAACAATAACAAATCAAGCACTGACCACCGAGAGACTGCTTTATTAATTATTAATTTAGACGCTCGTTTGGGCGAATTGTAAGGCCCAGCAATAGTCTCCATATGTGAATGCCGTCTGGCCGAGACTCTTCCTACTCAACCTCCTTCTTCGTTGAGACCGTCAGGTGCCTCTAGTCATTGTTGCCACAAATGTTGCGTGCAACCAGCAAATTATATGGCAAAATTGTCTTTTCATTTCGAACGCGTTCGAATTGTGGGCGGGGGTTTGATTTAGGGGAGGGAATGGTTTTGGGTCTAACGGCTTCAACAAAGCAAAACCGTAACGCCCATCCACCCATTTTATTTTTGGATTGGGGAGTGAGCTAGTGCTTTAACGGCGTTTACATGATTGATTCATGCGCGGCAGCTTTAGGCCAAGCTAATCGAATACATTTAATAGTGTATCAGAGTGAAAGTGTAAGCAAACTTTAAAATATTAATTACAAAAGTTAATTGCATGTTTTTATTTTTTCGTATTGACTTGTTCTACCAAGAAATGCGTTAACTTTGAGTGTATGTGTAATTTCAGCAAATGCAATTAATTTACACACTCAAATTATAGTTATTGTAGTTTTTAGTTTCCTAAGGTATTCTTATCTTATCCTTCCCTTCTAAATGGAGTACAGAGACCATATTTCATAACTCTAACTCTCACAGTCTCTGAGTTCAAAACGTTAACTTAACGTAACTGAACTGTTTTCTAATAATCTTTTTTTTAAGTCTGTACTTAAACCAGATGAGGGCAATGATTTTAACCTATTGTCATAGTTCTAATTGCTAAGCCAAATATAGGCAAATGGATCAGCCCAATTAATGCTCTGCTATCTGTGGATGACTATTAAATATATGCAAATTTACTAAAAACTGAATAAAGCCCCTACTGTTCTGTTTTCTTTCCCCACACTTTTGGTTATTCACTCGCTTTCAGCTCATAACATCTATGTGGTGGGTCGATAGGTTTCTTGGCTCCCCTATTAAATACCTCAACTCCACTATGAAGATGTTTATCTACCGTCTAGCCTCTGGATATTTTGGCCTAGAACTAAAGTAAACAACATAAACATGGTCAGTCAATATAGGGCTAATATTTACTTGGCCCTCTGGGGATTCCAGCTGAAAGTGCGTTTATGCCTCAGCTATGGGCATTTTTTTGACCTGTGCTATGAGCCACGCGCATGTGCTTACTTCTGGCCACGTTAAATGAACCCCAAGCAATCGTCCTGTAGCTCTTAGAACGCACAACAATAACAATATTCAGCCCACATGACCCACTTTAACTAACATAAATTTCTATGCAGCACATGAGTTTCCCACATCTGGAGAGGTTGATTCAATACGGGGAAAGTCCATGTTGAAGCAACTGCGTGTTTTACTGCAGTTTTCCAGATGTTAAGAAGCCTTATTTTGAGGCAGCTAGAAAAGTATATTATAAAATACGTAAATATTTTGTGTAATTATTTAAAACGCTAATCTAGCGTAGAAATCTTTATTTCCTTTCGAGTTACAAAGAAGCAAATAAGATTATCACCCTAGGCTATGAATTTTCATATCGATATTTCAGCTAATTTAGCCTGCAAATGCTTAAATCTCAGGAAAAATTCATATAATTATTTCTTTAAATAATATAGTATCCTTAGAGAAAGAAACGTCAGAGTTTTCATATCGCTAACCCTGCAAACTTATTGCTAAATTGCTGCCAACTATTGTCGAATCGTTGCAACAATTTAAATTCAATTCAGCTACAAATCCATCATTTAATAAAATCACAAGAAAACGCCTGTAATTATTTATTTAATAAGAGTATAGACGTCGACAAGGGGGCGGATCAATGTTAACAAAAGTGATTGATGCACTTAGCACATTTAATGAAGGGAACTTTCATTTTGGTAAAACCTTTCTTTGGCCGTGTTTCTCTAGCTTTTAAAAGTGCCAGTCAACAATCTACAATATGCATCTTCCGCAGTTGATGAATAATTAAAGAAATCCGCAACCTCGTGCCTTTCCGTGAAAACCCTCAGGCAAATGAACCCTCATCCAACTAATTTCAATTTTTTTTTTTTTGGGGCGGACAAAAAAATCAAGTTCAAAATGGGGGCTTTGCGTGAGTTTCGCTTTTCGTTGAGTTTGCTTTTTTCTTTGGCAAATAATTTAGCAATCAGCGGGCCATTATCATCGCATTAATTTTGCATATCGCCCAAAGGCCCAATAAATGGATGGATTGCACCCCCTCTGATCAAAGATTCAACATTCAATAACTTTGGCGGCACTTTCGATGTTAGTAAATAAATGTCGCCTTTGGGCCAATTACGTGACATGCAATAAACCAAAAACTTTGCTAAAGTTCTTTCCTTTACCAGTATTTTACACGACTGTCTGCCTTGTTAATCGACATGACACTTGCAAATGGCTGTCAGTCGCCCCCCCAGTTGTCACCTTGATTACAATAACCCCCGCGTTCTACCCTCCTCGAATTCAAGGTTTATCCATGCATATGACTTATATGTACATCTGTGGGCGCTTGACCCAAATCACAAGTGAAAGTGAAAGACTCATGCGAGGTGTGTTAATTTTAGTCTCAGTTTCAGTTTGAGTCATAGCCAAGGAACCTGATCTACAAGTAAACAAATCAGTTACAGATTGGCCAAGTTTATAAATATGCAAATGTAAATAAATAGTGTAATATATATTTAATTTGATTCAATTATCTCTCAACTGTAAATATTCGTTTACTCCAGCTACTAGCAACTAGCTACAGATTCAAATAAAACATGAAAATCAATCTCTCAAATAACACAAGGGAACACCATTTTCGTTGCATGAAATATAAAAACTGAGATTATATTTTCTCAAGGTGTTGATTTCAGCCTTTTTTTTTTCAATATTAGTCATGTAACTATTAAAATTTTGCTTCTTTATCAAACTTTTTCTTTGGGAACCATCAAAAATTCCACCTTTAAGTTTCTTTATTTTACAAGTTTGGAGCTTTTTAGATAGCTGTATCAAAATAACTAGAGCTGCTACAAAAAAAAGTAGGGTAGATTTGAAATCAACAGGCAAAAAATTTCATACAACAAACAAAAAGTGGAATTTTGTTCCCTTATGTAATCTGTAAATATAAATATATTTTTATAGCTTCTAAAATATTCTGTATGTCTGATTAATTTATACATCAATTGTAAACGATATAATGTTTAAGTGCAATATTTATCGATTTCTTATAAAGTAATGCATATTTTATTTTGATAGCTTCTAACATATTCTTTATGTCTGTTTAATTTATGCATCAATTGCAAATGATATAAAGTTTATATGCAATATTTATCGATTTCTTATAAAGTAATGCATATTTCATGAATCTGCCTTGAGTATTTATACATACATAAGAAGTACGAATAATTACTACGGAGTGTGACTATAAAAATAGTTTTCGTAAGATATAATGGTATATTATAAGTTTGTCTGTGACCTATTTATCATTAAAGGATGAATCTGCAATAAATTTTTCAGAAATACAGTACTCGCTTAATTCTTGAATGCTATGAAAACGTTTGCAAGAATTGTACAAACTCTTTAAGGTTTAAATACATATATCATCACGTTTAGTTCATTGATAGCACATAGTTAATAGAAATAACGTCATTCATTCAGTTTTTTGATAAGCTTAAATAATGAAATAATAATAATAATAAATCGTATAATCTTTATTATACGGAGGTGCCGTCACAAACACGAATACGCTTCTTGAGAAAAACGGTTACAATTCGATATCTTATCGGTCAGGTTAGACATCCAAGAAAAAAAGGTTAGAGCTATAATTTATTTAATTGAAAGTATTACTCAGATGCAAAGAAATAAAACGTCGTGTACTGCAATGTAATGCAATTAGAAAATTGTATTAAACATAACTCTACCTAAATAATTATATACAGATAGGCACATCATGTTTGTGGGAGTACTCGCTAAATTGTGTTAGAATATGCAATCTTGCTAATGACCCAATTAAAATGATGGCAAAGACTTTCACCGTCCGACAATCGCAATTCACGCATATCCGACTTGTCATTTTCCCATCGCTCCGACATTCACTGAATACGCGGGGAGTTGAAGCGGGCGGGAAGAGGTAATTCATGTTATAATAGCAATCTGAAATTCAGGCAATGCAAGGACATGACGAACACGAACAATGCCAACTAACATTGACAGCAGCAGGACGTCGGGTCAGGATCGGATCATTCTACCCCTGACACGCGAAACATGTACCAAATTACATTTGTATATCCTGTTCACTTTAAAGGTCTACGGATAATTGGGTATGCGCAATATTAAATTGGTTCGAAAACGATTCTTTTTTAATAATTTATTCGTGTTTGGCCGTATGTGTGTCTATCTATCTGTCTGTCTTTTTGCATGCATATATATTAATACTTCTTCTAAATATTCTGCAAATTTCAAAAGAATTGGACAGTAAACTCCGATGTTATGCAAATTGCTGTACTCTAGATTATCAAGAGTAGATATATTAAAGGAGAGCAGATAAATATCACAAATTTTTGCACTTTTAGTCATGTCTTCTCCTGCTCCCATATTATTATTCTGAAAATTCCATAAGAATCGCATAAAAGTGCAAAGTTATGCTTAATATTTTTGAAAGATATTTGAAATAAAAAATCAAATAAGTACACTCAGAAATAAAATCAAGATTTCCGTACTTAAACATGCCATTTTCAAGTACAAACGATCTTAAAAGCTGTCTAAGTTCGGAATTTCTGAACTTGAGAACAAAAGTCTTATTTCAAGTTCGGTTTTCGCAAGTACGGAAATCTTAAAATGAGATTTTTCGGGGATATCTTAAGTACGCTTTGGGTTTAATTCAAGTCTGTAAAAATTGAAAACATGCTACTTTAAGTAAACAAAAATCTTGAACTAAACCCAAAATGTACTTGTTTTTGGTACAAAATATTGTCATAATTAATTAACTTTAATCTTAAAACATACTCTAGTATGTGTACTAAATTTAGGCAAAATACCAAAATTAAATACTATTTAATTATGGTGTCTTTTCTTGGTTAGTGACCTTTCGGTATAGGTGCTGATTTTACCAGCGATCCAAGTTTAACTTCATATTTGCATCGCTAGAACCACTTGAGAATTCTAAGGTGCGACAATGAAAAAGAAATATCCCAAAACGTACTTGTTTTTAGTACGAAACTTCCTTTCAATCTTGAAAAAAACTATTTTAAGTACAAAAAAATCTTAAACTAGTTTAATACACATAACTTAGTTGTTTCTGGAGGTATCTTATCGAGACTCACGGATTATATATTTTCCATGGTCTTATATATTCTGACTAAGTTTGGATAAAGTCGGACTTCTATTTCGGATAGCTGCCATGAGAAGTACGAATTCGAAATTTAAGATTAATTCATACCTAACTCAAGATTTTTAGTAAACAGCTATCTTAAAATTTTTAGAACGAAACGGTATAAATTCGTACCTAATTTTAGGATGGCATATTTTTCTGAGTGTAGGCACTAGATAGCTAAGTACAAGGTATCTCATAGTCGAGTACTCTGCCCTTTTTTTCCTCTCTTACTCTTAGTCAAAACAATTTGCAAAGTGAACTTCAGTTAAAGCGAATTCGACCTGGCCCAATGCCGCTTCTTTCATAAATATCTAAGTAGCTGCATGACAACCGCATGACGCCATCATTTCATTAAAAGCCGGAATTCTGGCTATGCAGGTTCCGTCATTTTGTAAGCTTTTAGTACAATTCAAGGTCGTCAGGCAGGAGCTGATCCGCTGACCAGTTCGAATTTGGGCGGTGAACAAGTGAAAGGTAGCTATACGTGTACCTTGGCCATTATTCTGCAATTTTCTTGTTACTTTACTTAGCACTCCACTTTATTTTTTCTAATGGGGTTGGCCTTGACTCTGTTTACTCAACTGTCTATCAATTTTGTGTACATTATCCTATTCCCATTCCCGTTAGCTGTCCACTTGCTCGTATGCAAATTGTATTGCATGGCCTCATGTGACATTACGAATAATTGACAGTTGAATTGGACAATCATTAATGTTGTGCATGACAAGCTGTCTAATTTCCAACTATCTCGATTCGCATAATACCCGACTAACTAATTTGAATTAACTGAACTCTTGATGCGCACGTCATGTGCCTTTTTATTTCGATTCTATTTCGAAGGAGTAAATTAAATGATTCGAAACATTTCATTACTTTTTCTTTATTTACCAGACAAATATAAATTTGTACACATTTTTTCCATTATTAAAAATGTTGTACTTTTCTTGGTAATTGTATAGACATTTAATTTTATTTTGTATGATGAAACAAATATAAAACTTGAAAAAATTTACATAAATTTTATATTGTAAAGTGGATGGTATTTATTCAAATGATTTGACTTGTTGTTCGATCGCATTTATTCAATCTGCAACAAGTAATTCAAATGATTAGATTTCTTTGTGTAATTCATATGGTGTTAATAGATTGATTGTTTATTTATTATTTCGAAATGATTCTATTGCGTTGGATAGTTAAAATATTCCAAATGACTCTATTGCTTAGAAGTTAGTTATTTACAAGTTCTAACACAAAATATAGGAATAATATAAGTAAAACAAATGACTGGATTTCCTTGCCGAATTAAAATAATTCAATGTCTTTTATTTTAAGCAGGTTCTATTAATGATCAACAGATTCCCTTGGTTTGACTAGTGCAAATGTTCTGGTTGATTCGAGTAATTTTTTTTTCATTAATAGCATTAATATAAAATATTCAGTGGCTAATTCAAATGATCCAAATGAATTGATTTATTTGACTAACTCAAATAATGCGAATCATTTGATTGCTCTTATACAAATAGTAGTATGTAAAGCATATATGATTAGATAACTTTAAGTAATTCTTGAATATATGATTAGATTAATTTTAAGTTGCTTATAAATACTATATGTTATATGTCTTACCTTCTTAAAATTAAATAATGTTTAATACAATATTTATAATCGCATTACGTCAACTAATAATCTGTTATCTCGGATCTCTTGCAGGGAAACGGAGCGCTATAAACGAATTAAATGGCAAGATTTGCGTGTTGGAGATATAGTCCATCTGTCGAATAATGAGACGGTTCCCGCGGACATTCTATTACTTCGCACAAGTGACCCCCATGGGGTTTGCTATATTGACACCTGCGACTTGGATGGCGAAACAAATCTAAAACGCCGTGAGGTATGTGTGGAGGCGACATTAGGTTATCTCTCCCTATTTGTGTGTCTACGTGAGACATGTGCGTGTTTTCTTAATGGTATTTTTCTGTATATTATAATTTGTGCAGGTTGTACGTGGCTTTACCGAAATGCAGAATATATTTGTGCCCAGCAAGTTTATGAGTTTCGTGGAGGCGGATGCCCCAACAACAAAGCTATATAGATTCCATGGGGCCTTAATACATCCAACGGGAGAGCGTGTACCCATATCGACCGAGTGCCTTTTGTTAAGAGAAAGCAGACTGAAGGTAATATCAAAATAAGTTAAAAACTTGGTTTACAAACTAAATATTTACGGAATTTTAGAATACGGATTATATTGAAGGCATTGTTGTCTATGCCGGACATGAAACAAAGTCCATGCTAAATAATAGTGGTCCAAGGTACAAGCGCTCCCAGGTGGAACAGCAAATGAATATTGATGTGATATGGTAAGTATTTAAAAAAAAAACAAGTAGGAAAGGCTTCAGTCGAGATCCCGACATTAGGATACCCGTTACTTATTGCAATATATATAAAAGTGCTTTAAAGAAATTACTTGTATTACTTTGAAAACATTAAATCGCCATAACTGCCGTTCCACTTGTCCGATCTTGATGCGTTTCAGTGAGATTATAAATATTACTAATAAATACTAATAGATACCACAAAAAATGAATAATCTTAAAAACTGTGGGTGTGGTGGCTTTTCGCGATTTGCGAGGGCGGAGGGGGGCGTGTCAAAAATTTAAAACAAACTTGACCTGCGTGGGGTCTATAGAAATCTGTGTGCCAAATTTGGTTGCTCTATCTCTTATGGTCTCTGAGATCTAGGGGCTCCCACAGACGGACAGACGGATATGGCTATATCGACTCGGCTGTTGATGCTGATCAAGAATATATATACTTTACAGGGTCGGAGATGCCTCCTTCTCCCTGTTACATAGATTCCAACGAACACAATATTTAATTATTTTTTAAGTTACGGGTATAAAAAGACAAAAGACAAAGTTATCTTTTCGGTAAATTAAAACATTGAGTTCAATGTTTTCCTATCTATAATTAAATAAAATTAAGAAAGAACAGATAAAACTCTTAATTATTGTATTATTAAGTAATTAATCGTAAAGGTCGTAACTGAATATTCCGATAGCTAAAAAAAAAAGATATTCTAAACAACAAATCTTCAATCTGTATTTGATAAGAAATATACTCAATCTAATTAAAATACTGCAATGAAAATTTACTAATTTTACTCATAAAATAATCTGACAATCTAACGATTACATTTTATTTTGAATATGCAGATATTTTTTAACATAATTAACGTCTTAAAATATTATCCTCGAGTAATTTATATTTTATAATTAGCCCTTAACAAATAATACTCGTTGATGATACTCCATTTGCAGGTGTGTGATAATATTGTTGATCCTTTGCGTTGTTGGCGCCATCGGCTGCACCATGTGGCTGCGCTCCTTTGTTAACTTTCCCGTGCCCTATTTGCCGTTTCCCGTTGACCCCGCCTACGAGGGCATGCTGACCTTTTGGACTTACATCATCATACTGCAGGTGATGATACCGCTCTCACTGTACGTGACCATTGAGCTGTGCAAGATATTGCAAGTGTTCCACATACACAACAACATTGATTTGTATGACGCGGATACCAACAAACAGACGGAATGTCGTGCCATGAATATAACCGAGGAACTGGGTCAGATTCAACATATATTCTCGGATAAAACGGGCACATTGACCGAGAACAAGATGATCTTCCGTCGCTGTGTGGTCAATGGTGCCGACTACAATCATCCGCCATCAGAGCTGGAGAAACTGTATGCTAAGCCAGGAGCACCAGCTCCTCCGCTGTTGCCCAACGAAGCCCTAATCGATGACATGACACAGTTGAGTGGAGGAGCATTTCTCACACCAAATGCACAGCGTATACAGGAGTTCCTGGTCGTGATGGCCATCTGCAATACGGTGATCGTTAGTGCGGCACCGCATCGCGATCTCATGAATGCCAGCGGGGTCATTGAGCTGCATCAAAGCGGCAGCAATCCGACCATGAACTCCTCTCCAGCCACAGTGAAACATGTGCGTTCGATGCGGGGAAAACTGTTAACCACCACAACGACGACGACGACAACAACTATACTGAATGGTGGAGCACAACCGGCTGCAATGGCTATGCCAGCGGATCGATATACACGGCTGGCCGAGTCGCGATCTGTGACACCGTCGCCGCCTCCTAATCTGCTGTTTGCAATGCCCGCACAGAGTCATCAACCGACCTTGTCGCCCATCAGCAGTTCACCGGAGTCTACGCCCAATTCGGAATCACCATCGCCGCCAATGAAGAACAAGGCGATCTCGAACAGCATTTCACCAACGGGTCGAGCCAAGGCTGTGATCAACTCCAAGATTACCAGCATAGCCACCTTTCTGAATGCCAAGACACAAGGCAAGCGACTCAAGATCAAGTAAGAGCAAACTGAGATTACGAGGGTGGGTTGATGAGTCAGTGACCGAAACGGGGAATAACGAACCTCGTTTAATCTAATTTATATTGTGTTTGAAAGATAATAGTCAAAATTAATACTAAACAATTGGCAAACAAGGAAGAAATAATAATTACATGTTTTTTTATGAGTAACATATTTAGATATATTTAATTTTATATTAGCTTAATTTCAAACTAGCGAGAAATAATGAAAACATTATCTTAACTTGAATTTCTTTACATTTAAGTAGTTGTTTATTTAATTATTTTAATCTCTTGATTTCGAAACGTCGAAACGAATTTAAAAGATATTCAGGCTGCTATGAAAACATTTCTTTTTCATCAGAATGTGGAAATATTTTATGAATTTGTCTACGAATTAGTTCCACATCTAAGAGACTCTCCGGAGTTAGCTTTATATTGTTATTATTTATTTCCAAATTTAATAAAATAGATCGGTGGAAAGATATTTCAATAAAATTGTCAGGTTGTTTTTGAAGAAATTCTTTTTTAGAGACCTTGATTAATCTTGTCATTTGGAAGACATATAGAAGTTATAGGACCCTACATAGAGTGAATTACTTTAAAAGAAGATTGGGTTGATATATAATTGTTTTCCCCATTTTAAAAAGTTCTGTTTTATTACTTAGTTCAATAACTTATCAGGCCACTCTCGCATTATCTTCTAATGTATCTTTAATTTCATGTTAATAACTTTCCACTTTCATTGTAGTGAAACAAAGACACAAACTATCTACAGAACCGCCGATGGACGTCCTCTTTACGAGGCCGAGAGTCCGGACGAGCTGGCGCTTGTCAATGCCGCTTACAGCTACGATTGTTGCCTACTGAATCGCAGTCCCAATCATATCCTGGTGAGCATGCCCACGGCAAGCGCCACCGTCGAGTACGAGATACTCAAGATACTGCCCTTCGACTCCAGTCGCAAGTGCATGTCTATTGTGGTGCGGCAAACGGGCACCCAAGAGATCGTTCTGTACACAAAGGGTGCGGACAGCTCCATCATGCCCGTGCTGGCACCGTGTGCTCACAATAGTGCTGAAGGTAAATATATAACAAGAGAAAGGAGATAAGTTGGATCATATTTTAACTCTTCCATGCCTTTCCAGGTTTGCTCCGCGAACAGACGCAGCAGCAGCTGGATCGCTATGCGAGGGAAGGTCTTCGCATTCTTGTGATGGCCAAGCGAACGTTAAATGCTGCCGACTACACGGATTGGTGGGCACGTCATCAGGAAATTGAAATGTCCCTGGATAATCGTGAACGACGACTGCGCGACTCATTCGCAAAGCTCGAAAACAATTTGACGCTACTTGGAGCAACTGGCATTGAGGATCGACTGCAGGATGGTGTACCCGAGACGATAGCTTCGCTACTTGCAGCGGGCATATCCGTCTGGGTGCTGACAGGAGATAAACCCGAAACGGCCATCAATATTGCCTACTCCGCAAAGCTTTTCACTCAGCAAATGGAGCTGATCAAGTGAGTATTTTTTAGTGATCGCTTATCTATTGATATTCCTTGGCAGCGGGTATTATTATACTTATAAATATTTATAATCACAGGCTGACCGCTCGTTCTCGGGATGCTGCTGAGACGGCTATTAATTTCTTTCTGACGGATTTGAGAAATGCCAAGGCGACAACATCCACTGGGTATAGTCTAACGCCACGCAGCAAACCACGTGCTTTGGTTGTGGATGGCAAGACGCTGACCTTTATACTAGATTCCAAGTATGCTCCTTTTACTTATACATATACATGCAGAATGGCATTTAATTTAAATTTACTCTTGTAGATCAAAGTTGATTCTGCCTTTTCTGAAGCTGGCCACAGCCTGCGCCTCGGTGCTCTGCTGTCGTTCGACGCCTCTGCAAAAGGCCTATCTGGTCAAGGTGGTTAAGGAGGAGCTGAATCTGCGCACTCTGGCCATTGGCGACGGGGCCAACGATGTCTCCATGATACAGATGGCAGATGTGGGCGTGGGTATCTCTGGACAAGAGGGCATGCAAGCTGTCATGGCTGCAGACTTTACACTATCGCGCTTTCGTTACCTGGAAAGACTGTTGCTCTCACATGGCTATTGGTGCTATGATCGCCTGGCACGCATGATACTCTACTTCTTTTACAAAAATGCGGTAGGCAGAAAAACCTTTGGAGTACTTAATTTCTTTCAACTAATTGTATTTTTTTTTTGTAGGCTTTTGTTTTTCTAATATTCTGGTATCAATTGTATTGCGGCTTCTCTGGCTCTGTAATGATGGACCAAATGTATCTAATGCTCTACAATTTACTCTTCACTTCACTGCCGCCCCTCGCAATTGGTGTCTACGATAATCGAGTTCCGGAGGATTTGCTCTTAAAGAATCCATATCTCTATAAAAACGTAAATAATGAACACATATAATGTTGTCAAGTGCTGAAATCAATTTTTTATGCATTTTACAGGGTCGCTTGGGTCTTGTCTATAGGCCACATGACTTTTGGCTGATATTATTGGACTCCCTCTATCAGTCTCTTGTCATATTCTTTGTGTCTCTCTGTGCGTATGCAGAAAGTGACGTGGGAATTTGGGAATTCGGTACAACCATTACAGCAAGTTGTCTTTTTGCCAACTTAGTGCATTGTGGAATTGAAATCCGATCCTGGGTAAGCTTGAAATGCATACCCAATGCGAATTTTGCTCTAATAATGTTATCATTTATTTCTTTAGACGGTGCTGCATGTTATTTCCATAATGCTGAGTCTGGGATCGTTCTATTTCTTTTCCATTACGTACAACTCCATGTGCGTCAATTGCTTCGGACTGCCCTCCACCTACTGGGTCATCTTTAAATGCTTTGCCTCAACGGTGCACTGGCTGGTCATATTGCTTTCCACAGTGGTTGCAGTGCTGCCACGGTAAGTTCTCTACATAATTTAACTGGTACCTCGTACGAATTGCGAAGATTTTTGTTAGAACAACGAAGGAGGAATCTAAGAATTAAATTTAATAAAACCGAAAGAAGATTGAAAAAATTATGATGCAATAATTGGGAAAATCAAATTAGAAAAATATTTTAACTTCGAAAATTCGGCGAAAATTCCGTTCATTATTATTGGGAAATAATTCGGATTCTTCGGAGCCCAGTTGAGTTGGTTTTCCTTAAAATTCATACTCAATTGATTCAAATATATATAAAATGGTTTGACGAAATAATTTCTTAAGAGAGTTTTGGAAGTTATCCCAAATGTTAAACAGTAAAAGCAGAATTCAACAATATTTTATTAAATATTTTGGTTTAACATTTTTGAATCATGATATTTATAATTTTATATATTTTACCAATTTTAATTTTCGAATTATAATAATGAAGTGCTTTTTTTATGTGTTCAATTATTTTCAAAAATTAAGGTATACTTTTGTTTAATTTTTTTTAAATTCTCTTTGGCAACCATTTAGTTACATTGTTTTCTTCTTATGCATTTTTCCCTCTAGATTGCTACTGAATACAGTGCGCACCTCCATGTGTCCCGACGACAGCACCAAAGTCATCCTGCAAAACAAACGTGAGCGCAGCAGAGGTGAGGGTTTATTAGTTACATGGTCGCGCTCGACGTCAGCCTCATCAATATATAGGTAAAAGGCACAAAATAAATAGAAAGCTGTGAAATATTAAAAGTTCTTTTTGCACGATTTTATTATAATGAATTATTCTTTTTAGACATGCATGAAGATTTTAATTTTTTATGATTTTGTGTCCTTTTATTTATACATTGTATTGCAAATTTGTATTTAATAGTAATTAATTTTCTTTTTGCAGAATCGCCGATTATGGGTCTAAGAATCAGATTATAACAACGATTACCTGATCCAGCGCCAAGTTGCAACACTCACTACAATTACGAAAATCACAACCCAATACTTACTACACATGTGCTTTCAGTTTAAAAGTGTGGCCTTTCGACACCGATTAATATATAATTTAGAATAAATTAATTAAGTTAACCCACTGCAACTCTCTAGTTTCTGAAATTCACTTCTGAAAGCGTAGTTATACTTAGTAGAAATTTAGATTGATTATATGTGTATTAGTTATAATGATATTTGTTAAAAAAAATGGATTATTAATTACTGAATTAATTATATAGCATATTTAAGTTACAAAATTTGCCTTAATATTAAAACGCATCAATAAGAAACAATTGCAAAAGCTATAATATATACACAATTTAGAAATATATGTCTCATAATTTATGAATATTTATTGTATATAAGTAGGATATTAATATATGTACATGTATATCAAAATGTATACGTATTTTCCTACGCATATTTAGTGCATATAGCCAGCCACCTAATTAATTAGAGTAATCTTAACACATGCGACGCAATTATTATTAAACAAAAAAAACTGATTAAAACAATACTATATTTGAAACTATATGTTTGCGTGCAATCTATATGGATTATTTAAGCGATTATCATAAAAAAAAAAAAGAATACAAAAAAACGATAACTTTTAATACTGGACAATTCAAAAAGAACCGAACTTCAACGTTCGATGTTTGTGAAAAGGCTGTGATTCTACACTCATGAGAAATATATCTATAAATAAGCAAAACAACCATTTACATGCATATATTATATAGTTTCATTAATTCAAGTATTATTAAACAAACTCACATACGTTTCTCTTTAGTTTGTTGTCAAAAACAAATTGAATTTTCTACTTTTATAATTTGAGCAACTGTCAAACGATAACTATGTCTATATCCATTAATTGTTCTAAACTATTTACCTTAACTGTATGTATATCGTTTCTAGAGAGAACAATATAACAACAATTAAATAATACAAAAAAAATGCAATAATTTAGTGTACGTTAAAAATTAAAACAACAACAAACATAAAAAAACAACGTTAGCTGAATATTTACATTGTTAAAAAGCAAAAAAATCATTAAATGAAATAAATGTATATTTACTTAAAAATATTAAAATTTCTGATCTTTGTTTTATTTCAACAATTTGTCATACTCGAATAAAATTTTCTAAGATAGATTTTATAAATATCAATCACTTTCTGATTGTACAAAAAGTACTATTTCACCCAAACTACCTTGGACTAATTACGATACTCATATACTGTGCAAAACTTAAACAAATTGGATTGCAATCAAACTACATCATTACTTTTGAGTTATAGTCATGGTTTCAAACAAATCTTCTTTGTTTTTAGTTTTGTATGGCTTATATTCTCTTAATTGTACGGCGTTGATTTTTTTCTCGGAATATTTCAGGCTACAAGTTTTGGAAAGACACGATAGGTCAAAAAAGGTAGGTGGCTTTTGAGTAAATATGTCGACAACATAAAATTTTTGTGTTAAGTCCGGTCGTGTCTTTTTTTAACTATCAGTTTTACAAATAAATTTAAAAAAAAATCAAATAATTAATTTAATGACTTTTTAAAAAAATATAAATTTTATTATCTCACTAACTTTAATTTAATAAAAAAAAATGTCTTAATATTGTTATTTATTGATAGTCAGCAAATCGCTTTGTATTTGTATTTAAAAAAATTTTATCGAGGCGAATCAAGTTTATATAAATATGTATTTTAATTGAATGCGAGCCATATAAAAATATATACATATGTAATAACATATACTAAAGGTATACCTAAAAATAGCTTATTGATCAACAACTAATATCCCAGAGAATTTGGAACTAGACAAAAGGTAAACGAGTAACATCAATACACATGGCATGTATGGTTTGATTGTGACTTGGGCCAATGACTAGGACTGTTTATCCATTTGGGCCACGCCGAGATTGCAATTGCCAAGAAAATCTAGCTCTCCGCTCTTGGCGATGACGCGTCCAATGTCGTAGGGAAGCAAAGCTAGCTCCAAGTTAGCTGCCGCTGGGGGCAGCGTCTCTATTGCATGTGGTTGCTGCTGTTGTTGTTGCAGCTTGCTTGCCACAGCACGTCGCACCAACCTCTCTACAAACATTCGTAGCACATGTGCGAGAAGTGTAAGAGCTAAGGATTGGGAGACACCCGGCACGCTCTGTTCCGTCTCCAGAACTATGCCCACATCCTTGCACATGTCACGCACCAGCTGTGAGGCAGCATCCAGATCCTCGGGAGGCGGTAAATATAGCATCTGTTGGTTATTAGAATTATTAGTTACGTGGGTAGGCCGACGAGTTAGAGATTTAGGTGGATCCAAGCCAAGCACATCGACTATCTGCTGATTCTCCAGCTGTTGCTCACGACATTGCAGACGTTTCGCTTGCTCCGTTAGCCAACTGTCCAGGCGGGTTCGTGGGGTGAGACTACAATACGCTTGGAATTGTGACTGCGGTTCATCCTTTAGCTGCTGTTGAACGCGCTCCGACAAGGGAGCAAGCTTTGAGGCTGCTTTCTCTCGGGTAACACAAAGCATTTTTAGAGGCGGCGTATAGCCGTGGAGGCGGGCAAAGGCCACAATCTCGCGTACACTCCAGAAGTGCTCCTTGCAGCTGGAATGCAGATGCTGCAGACGTTGATGTTGCCGCATGCAACGTGCTAGCACGCGACCGCGCATGTACTCGAAGAAGCGTTGACGCAAAGCGGGCTGGGCCAGGAATGCCGATAGTGTTTGGCCACCAAAGACGTATTCGTTGCCCAATCCACCAGTCAATGGCAATCGACGGAGCAGGAACTCCACAGCGCTGCGCATACTCTGAAACGGAATGCCGTTGAAGAGCTGTTCCAGACGCATTCGTTGACTTTGCGGCATCACTGGCACTGACATCGTTTCATGACTGCTCATGTTGGCATAGCCATGATCGTTTTGGATGCACTGCAGAATGTGCCAGCGCTTGGACAACTGTTGTGTTGGCTGCTTGAGCAGACTGAGCTGTGGCTTCAACAGCGACTGTTGCTTGGCGGCCTGCTTCAGCTTCGACTGCATCGGATCTATGAAGTAGAGTCTGCCCGCCTTCTGGAACACCACATTCTTAACCTGTCCCTTGGTGTGTCCATTCTGCTGCTTCTTGCTACTGCTAATTCCATTCAAGGGCAGGTGAGATGCATGTGGACGCATAGTGGACACTGTATCCATGGAATTGAGGCGCAGCTGCATTTTG
Source organism: Drosophila innubila (assembly GCF_004354385.1). Classification (NCBI taxonomy): domain Eukaryota; kingdom Metazoa; phylum Arthropoda; class Insecta; order Diptera; family Drosophilidae; genus Drosophila; species Drosophila innubila. The sequence continues at coordinate 14,457,739 of NW_022995372.1, read as the reverse complement.
CTGGGCGTTGCTGGTGCGGGTGCGAGTACGGGTGCAGTTTTCTTAGGGCTACTTAGCTTCAAAGGCTCCGAGACGAGCACCGTGGGCTCAATTTGCTCAATGTCGTCACTCAACTCGATCTTGTTGATGCAGGCAAACAGATTGTCATCTAGCTCCTCCTTGTTTTGCGTTATAGATATAGTGCGCGGCTTGGAGCTTTCCATAGGTAAGAGAAATGTATATGGAGCAGGTGTCGTCGTGGAAGACTCTCGCTTAATTGTCACTGGCGTCGTCGTCGTCGTCATAATTTCAGGCGTAGCATTCGCATTGGAACGCAGCCAAACCTCGACAGTTGTTTCACCACCCATGGTGTGTAATCCACACATGGTCTTGTCCAGCACAATGTTGTGCATTAGCTGAACTGGCTTCTGCTGCAGATGGTCTTGAAAGTACAGCTGAATACGCAAGGGGAACTCACCCCAGCCGCGACGTGTCAGCTGAAATGGTGGAGAGTGTACGTCCACAATGTCGTTGGGTCGATACGAATGATGCAGCTGAAAGCGCACCTAAAAAATGACATGTTAATACACAGCTGAGACTTTTGTAATCTGTTGACTCACCTTCTTGAGATACGTTTCCAACGGTTGGGGCAGATTCTTGCCCTGCACGTAGACCAGCCATTTGTAGGCCAAGCCTTGGCTACCCCGAGAATCCCGCGCCTCGGAGTCAGCGCCTCCTATGTACTTGGATGTGTTGCCGACCACAAAGTGGAATTTGTTTTTGTTATTCAAGCGGGAGGTATTCAGGGCCGGCACTGAAGCGACCTCTAGTTCCTGCTGACGCTTGTAAGCCTGCTGGCTGGTGCAAGGTTGCTCATCACGACTAGGTGCATCCGTCTTCTTTACCTCCTCCTGTGTGTGATCCGTAACAATGCCCTGTTCGCGTATCTTCTGTTGCCGTCGACGCTCCGCTCGCCGATGCGCCGGATTTCGCAGTCGAATCGTCTGTTTGGCCAGCGTTGCGGCTGTTCGCTCGGGCAGGTGTAGTTGAATGGGTGCTGGACGTTTGCCCACAATCTTCTTGATGGCAGGATGCAATGGCAATTGGACACCGTCATGTTCAGCCCCATCGCCGAACAATGTGTCACGCGATCGCACTCGAGCGACATCTGCTGCCGTCAGCGTCACCTGTTGCTTCTTGTAGTATTCGCTGACCACATGGTAGCGCAGCTTATCCAGGAGCTGGCGTGCCTGCAACAATCGATTATCAATCTCGCTTAACTGTTGCTCCTTCAGGGTCAATTCCTTTTGGAATTCGGTGCGCACAATATCCTCAATGCGTTTCAATTGCGCCACGCTGTCAACTGCAATTCGTGGCGTGTTGTTGGCCACATCCTGTTGAGTCCGTATCGCGTCATTTGAATTGGAGTCCTGCTCGAGCTTAGCGCGTTTCTCCTTTTCGCTATCTGGATTATCGTAATGAAATCCGTAATCCGGATCATGGTACTCGCTGTGCTTACGTTTCTTTGGCGTTGTCGTTGTCTTCGACGGCGACGCCGTCGAATTCTCCATGTGCGTGTGCGCGCTGTTGTAAGGTGGCACAGCCACAGGTCCCGTATCACCTGGGTTCAAAATAAAACGGCTCAAAGACACTTTTAAACTGTCTTGTGCACATTTATGCCGTTGTTTGGTAGTAAATTACCAAGCGTGGGAACTACTTGATAAATAAACGCGGAAAATGTTTATGCTGTGCAGTGCTGACAACTTGCTTTAATAGTCATGTCGCCACAAAAAACGGGTTGGCAGGGTTCATTCGCGGATTTAAGTCCATTTTCAATTGGTTATCATTCTCCAAAATCTGCAACTTCTATAATTTATTATTAATAGTTTTATTTAACTTCTATATTAAATTGTTAATTTTGTTTGCAAAATTGTTGCTAAGAACATATTTCGTATCTATGTGTTTGTGTATCGATATTCTTTACGACAATAACAATGTTCATCTCTACAAACCACGCGACTTGAATTGCTCAACACTGGCCGAATCATTTGCATTAGGGCTGCAAAAGTATGCTATCAACAGCGATGGTTTAAACCATCGATAAATGGAAGGTTCTCTCGAAAATTATGAAGATAGTTTATACAGCGTAGAAAGTGGTCAAGCTACAGATTTATAAAAAGTCAACTGTATTTTAAATAAAATAAAATAATGACAAAAATAAGTCTTTATAAATAATGCCATGAAAATACTTATATTCTTACAAAGCAGTCACCAATCAATGATAAATCGATGGGTGGATAACATCGATATATCACAAATATTATTTTTATTAACTATCAATGCTTTTCCAGCCCTATCATCTGTACTTTAACGCGGGAAAAAAGAGCACAGCGCATTTGGCGCAAGACTAGCACTTCTTATTATTATAAATAATTGTACATAAAATAGCTACAATATGGTGGAACGCATTGAGGACTTAAATTTACCAAACGCTGTGATTGCCCGCTTGATAAAGGAAGCCATACCGGATGGCTCCAATGTAAGCAAAGAAGCTCGTGCCGCAATTGCAAAAGCGGCTTCAGTTTTTGCAATCTTTGTGACTTCCTCCTCGACGGCATTGGCGCACAAACAAAACCATAAGACTATTACAGCGAAGGACATACTACAAACGCTAAACGAACTGGATTTCGAAAGCTTTGTCCCGTCGCTAACTCAAGACTTAGAAGTATATCGAAAGATGATAAAGGATAAAAAGGAAAGCAAAGCCAATAACAAGAAGGATGCCAGTACCGGAGATGCCGCAGCAAGTAGCAGCTCAGTTGCAGCGGTTGATGAAAACGGAGACGCTAATGAATAAATCTCCAACTACCGACGCGTCGCGACGCCGGAAATACTTGTACTGGCTGTTTAAAGTTTATTTACGAGTAACATCTAATTGCATATTGTCTATAGAAATTTATTGTTAGTATTAGTTTTATAAATAAATAAGAAAAGATAAAATTAAGGAAAAGATACAATAGTTTTTGTTGTACAAATTTATTTACAAGTTTTCAACAACAAACGTGCATGTAAACAACCCACTTTTTGGTGCTATTAACACTTGACGAACATTTCTAAACGTGTTATTCAACACGGACCCGGCTATTGAAGCAGCTTGATGCACGCAGAATTCAATTTATATTTTTTAAAACCAATATAGTTTTTTATGATTTAATTATTTGAATGCGAAATGGGTGTCACCGGACTATGGAAACTCATTGAGCCATGTGGAAAACCAGTGCCAGTGGAAACCTTGGAGGGTAAAGTGCTGGCCGTTGGTAAGAACAAGAAGTGGTTGCCATCAATTGTGAAATTCTGCACGGAAACTAAAGTTGTTGATGCCATGATTACATTTTACAGATATCTCCATATGGTTGCATCAGGTGGTAAAAGGTTTCCAGGACAGCAAAGGTTCTGCACTGAATAATGCGCACCTTTTGGGCCTCTTTCACCGCCTGTGCAAGTTGCTCTATTATCGTGTGCGTCCCGTTTTCATATTCGATGGATGTGTGCCGCAGTTAAAGCGCGATACAATTGTCAGTGTCTGTTGTTGGCTTTTATTGCAATGGGATTTTAAATCTGTGCTCCTTTTCATTTGTCCAGGCTCGACGTCAGCAGCAGCGTAACAAGCTGAGCAACGAGGCTGATCGCATTCAGGCTCTTTTGCTTCAATCCCTTGCCAAGGAGAAGGTGGTTCAACAGGCCCTAGGGACAAATGCGGAGCTGCTGCTCAAATCACCCTCAAAGCGGGGAGCAGCTGCAAAGGCCAACAAGAATGATGAGGACGATCTCTTCAAATTGCCCGAGCTGCCGGCTTCATCTGCCTCCCAGTTTAATGAGCCCGACAGCGAGCTGGATGATCAGGACTATGCGAGCACGAGCGCTACGTCGGACAGTTCCTTTGATGAGTCTACAGCGCGCCATACATATAATGCCAGCTTGCAGGCAATCGATGTGCGTAGTCAGCATTTTAAGAACTTGCCAGCGGATGTGCGACACGAAATACTTACCGACATTAAAGAGACGCGCAAGCAATCCTCCTGGGGTCGCCTTCATGAGCTGCCAGCACGTAGCGATGACTTTTGCTCCTTTCAAATGAAGCGTTTGCTCAAGCGTCGCGCCGTTCAGGAAAGTCTTGAAGAAGCTGTCCAAGAAATGGGCGGACATACACTCACCTATGCAGAGCTCTCCGAGTTTTTCAGCGAAGAAGGCATCGTAACGCCCACTGCCATAGAAGAGAGTACACGGCAAATAAGCTCCGATGAACATACCCGATTCCTTCTAGTACGAGACCTTAAAAAGAAAGCTCTGGAAGATAGCCAAAAGGCAGTGAAGATTAAATGCGAGACCATTAAGGAAGAAGAAGTCGATCAATCGGCTGATGAGCAGCCAAGCACCTCAGAAAAGATTGTAAAGTCACCTGTGCCAAGCGACGAGCAACAGAAAAATATGGGTGCAGAATATGATTCCGATTTAGCCATGGCATTAGCACTATCGCTGGAGCAATCCGGCAAGGTCTATGACGAAAAGGATTACGATTATGAGTCGGATCAGGACTTGCGCCTAAATCGTGAGCAAAGCAAACAACTGCGACATGCGGCCAAGGGACCAGCACGTACGTATATGATTGAATACGGAGGCATGAACGATGAGGAGGTCGAGAATATAATGGAAGCAACGCAACTAAACGATACACAGAGCTTGGAGAAATTTTTGAATACCACAAATGTGAATGATAAGACATCAGGGGATGATATCACCAATAATTCAATTGAGGAAGCCAAACAACTCTCATTGGCCATTGAGGAAAGTAAGAAAACCCTTGCCCAGGATCTTGCCAAATCGAAACAGATTCAAGCAATAGACAGCGATAATGACTCGGACTTGGAGGAGGTTGTTGATCAAAAAACAACGTCTACCAAAAAAAGTTTAGAAATTCATGTCGACATTAAATATAAGTTAAATGAGGATGATGATCTATTTGCGGATATTTTTGAAATTGAAGCCAAGTTAAATATCAGTCCAGAAAAAAAAGTAACAGAAGCTTGCGATAAAATTGAGAAGGTAAAGGATGGCCATAATATGGCAACGTTGCCAAAAGAGATGGAAGAGCCAAATAAGTCGAAAGAAGGGAAAGAAAACACGGGGACAAAATATGAAGCTATTTTGATAACAGACAGCGAAAATAAAGCAGACTCTGATGGTGATGATTTATGTGAAGTAAAAGAAACAGAGTCAGAATTGAAAGTAACAACACTAAATGTTAAGACCACTGTCCCACTCGATTCTATACTCGATGATCTTAAAAAGCAAACAGAAGAAGTCAAAAATATAAAATTAAACATCTCCAATGAAGAGGAAAAGTCGCCAGTCGCCTTCAACTCTATACTTAATGAGTTGAAAAGGCAAACGGATGAAGTAAAAAACATTAAATTGGAATCAATTAAATTAAGCAGTAGCACAGTCATAGAATTATCGTCCGATGATGAAGCCTCTAAAGCCAATGCACCAACTGGATCCAAAGATGTCATTGAGCTGTGTGACAGTGAAAATGAGAATGAAAAGCGTCGCACATCGCCAAATAAAACACCAAGTAAAAGCAAAGCAATAACAGATTATTTTGAGACTAGCTATAAGATAATACGCACACCTGATAAGCCGTCAGAGGCACAAGTTACACCGCCCACAACTCCGAAGGTGCCGAAGCCGTACTTTGTGAAGCGCACACCAAAATCAGGACGGAAACGAGCTGGAGATGAACTTAGTGATGGCAGTGAAGGCATCTCACCCAACAAAAAGTCTAGCAAAGCGGCAAAGTCGCTTTTCGAGGACAAGGAGCCGGAAAAGGCAGAAACAGTAAATACAGAGGCAAGTAATTGTTATAGTAATAATATAATCTATAGTACTAATCAGGTAATTAAAACGAAACAAATATAGGTTACGGTTTCGGTTCCGGTACGTCCCGAAATAACTATTTCAGTAAAATGTTCTATTTCAGTATTTTTCTTTCGGTTCCGGTGTTAGTAGTGGTACTTAACGGTACACCAAATCAAATCAATCAAAATATTTGAATGCAGAATGTATTATGAGGCCAAATCATGATCAAAATGACATTCCGCTTGAAAATCGGTTCAGTTTTAATCAAGTTATGACAGTTTGAAGTTGGTCAGACTGCGGATTTAGCCACTTTACAAGTCCAAATTTTTGTTCAATTTCACATGGTCTCAGAATCAAATTTAAAGTGTTGTTTTATAGTAATTGCGATATAAGAAGTTGATTAAAAGTGAAAACTTGAGATTTAAAATTTTGAATTTTAAAAATTTCAAAGGGGGGACCCTTAGCATCGAAATCGAATCCTGGTCGAAAATAATTAAATTTTCTAAATGATCAAAATGACATTCCGTTTGAAAATCTATTCAGTTTTGTTCAAGTTATGACAGTTAGAAGTTGGACAACTCTTTGACCTAGCAACTTTACCACAACCGTACCGGTACAAACGTTTCGGTATTCGGTTCTTGAAAGAGAATTTGCATTCGGTTACGGTTTCAGTTCCGGGACTTCGGTTAACGGTTCCGGTGTTATTTCCTGGTACTAACAATATGTAATAATTTATTGATAAAATGCAGGATCTCATCCAAGACGCAGCGGATGCTTTGAAATCGCAAAAAACAGCTGAGGAACTGCAAACAATGGCCAGCAATCTGGCACAAGAACGTCGTGATTTGGAAGTGGAGCGCAATCGTCAGGATCGCATGGGCATGTCCATTAGTCAACGCATGAGCAACGATTGCCAGGAGCTGTTGCGTCTCTTTGGCATACCCTACATTGTGGCACCCATGGAGGCGGAAGCACAATGCGCCTTTCTCAATGCCGTCGAGCTCACCAATGGCACCATAACGGACGATAGTGATATCTGGCTATTTGGCGGTCGAACTGTATATAAGAATTTCTTTGCACAAAACAAGCATGTTTTGGAATTCCGAGCTGAGCAAATTGAGCAGACATTCAATTGTAATCGCGGCAAGCTTATTCAACTGGCTTGCTTAGTGGGCAGTGATTATACCACAGGTAAATTTAACTTAATGGTAACAAAAACATTGTAAGATGTATTCTGCCTTTTTCAGGTATACACGGAATTGGCGCTGTAACTGCTCTTGAAATACTGGCCTCCTTTTCGACTTCTAATCAGCTGGAAGCGTCCTCCTCCGCCGGCTCGATGCAGTCTGTGCTGTCCACTTTGGTCAAGTTTCGAGACTGGTGGCAGGCGCATAAGAACTCCAATTTGCCAATAGGCAGCTCAGCACGCTTGTCGCTGCGCAAGAAACTCAAGAACATTGAGCTGCACGAGGGTTTTCCAAGCACGTCCGTTGTGGAGGCGTATTTAACACCCAAAGTGGATGATAATCGCGATGCTTTCAGCTGGGGTTCCCCTGATGTTGAATCTATACGTGAATTCGCGCGTAAGTCCTTTGGCTGGACCACATCGAAAACTGATGACATTCTAATGCCGGTCATGAAGAAAATCAACGAAAAGAAAATTCAAGGCTCCATACGCAACTATTTTACTGCCAAGAGTGCAGTTCGAGTTCAACAACCACAGGTCAGTAAGCGTGTTCAAACGGCCATTGATAAGATGTCTGGCAAGATTGATCTTGAGACGCCAGAGAAACCGAAACGTGCGCCACGTCGAGTACGCAATAAAACAGCAGTAAACACTGAATCGCAGGACGATGAAGCTGCTGATAATAATCCCAATCCCAATCCAATACCAGCGCGTCCAAAACGTGCAAAGCGAAAATCCGCAGAAGCAACAAATGTAGCTTCGCCTGAAAAGGCTTCCACATCCAACGCTACCTCAAAGCCAGCAAAATGTGCACGCATACCGAATACCAAGGAAGTCATACCACAAAGGGAGCGTGATTTGGAGCAAATGCGTCAGAACAAGGCCAAGGCAGCAGAGGTTCTGAAAGCAAGCTCCAAGGCTGCTTCCAAAAAAACATAAATACATAATTATGTATATGTTAATTTATCTTTTTGTAAATACGCATGTCAATCTAATAAAGCTCATATAATATAGTAATACTATATTTTTTTAAATCTGATCTCAACTGAATCTTTAGAAAAGCTTCAGCTCGGAAAAAGTAATGAAATACAAATGTCATTCTAATTTTATTTTTACTGTCTATAATTTTTTCAGCTTTATTTTGAATCAATAAACAGAAAATATCAAAATCATTATGTTAAAATATGTTTATTAAAATGATAAGATGCTAAAATGTATTTAATAATTAATTATATAAATTTCAAGAAAAAAAGGAAAAAGAAAGGTAAATTAATGTTTTTGTATAAGATTGATCTAAGCCTCTGAACGGAGTCTTCTCCAAACATTTTTGGAGGTATGCATACTTAGGTATGTTTTGTGATTCGATTCAGAACATATGTCATCGTCATTTATACAAATCCAAATTTATGGTTAACAATTTAAATTCAAAAATATTTAGCCTGAAGCAATGTCAAAAATAAAACTCATTGATACAAATCGAACATCAGGACACTTACAGGTGTTTCGAAATATGCGGATCTTTTTGTTGGACACAATTTGGGAACTTTTGATAAATGCGCAACTTAAATCGGATAATTCAAAAGAAAATCAGGTGTTAACATCCCTTAGGCAATGTAAAGATTTGTTAGACGATTGCTTGAAGTCGGTGCAAGACTCTGAGTATGATTTATTCAATACATACAGAACGCTCACTGCAAAGACAGCATGTTGTAAGTTTGACAGCACAATTCTCAACAAATACATCACCAGTTTTGAGGATGCAATTGGAGATTATGTCAAGGATCAAGGAATTTTTCGAGACATGCGACATAAGGATGCGGTCAAACAAACATTGGAGGCAATGCTAATGGAAAATATTGGGATTATACAGCTCGCTATTCAACTGCTAGAACTTATAACGGAGAAGGACCGTAGCTTACTATTTCAATTGATGAAAAATGTTCCGGATAACTTAAAAGAAACTCATCAGCAAGTTGAGATTCCGGAGGATAGCATTCCAGTATCTGAAGCTAATGATATATATAAAAGAACAAGCAATCTCATTATACCCATAAATGTAAGATTGATATAGAAGGTTAATATTTTATAATACAAATTTTATGTTTTCAGAAAAATAATTTTGGGTGCCAGAGGAGCAGTAAAGGAAGTTGGAGTAATAGCATTAGGTTGACTGGAGGAAAGAGTCTTATAAAACTTAAAAGTTGGAAATCTCACAATAGCAACTTCTATTTAAAGACCTTTCAAAAATTCCGAAAAAAAAGTCTTATGAAAATGACCGCTCGAGAATCTGAAAATAGCAAAGACTTTATGAAGGGCATCAAAAAATTTCGAATTGAAGTCGCTAAACAATTAGGCAAATTTCGCCATAGAAGAAAAAAATCAAAGGTTTTGGAGCCTATAACGTCTCTGACATCTCTTGAATCATCAAGGATTCAAACGGATTCCATGAAAGAGGCAGCTTCTTATATTATTGATGCCTTACTGGCACAGAAAAATAGTTTGAGATCATCAGCAAAATGTGATGGATATGTGACTGGTATCAAAGCTATTGATGTCGGATTGGGCGATGTTTGGCTTGAATTATGTGAAATGCATAACCAAATGTTGTTTAATCCGACATATTCAAAGCTTGACGATTTAAAAGACACCCTCATCAAATTTTACTTGACAAAAATGCAGATTTTATTGCAAAGAAACATTACAAAGCCCACATATGTTGTTACAAGGAGAAATTCTAGAAGACCAACCCTTACCACCTCAAGCAGAAACCTTTTGACACAAAGAAATATTGCTACAATGAGATATTCTAAAAGACCAACCCTGACGACCTCAATAACACAAAACTTGCCTGAGAATCGAGTAGTCACAATGCACAAACAATTCTACACTGTTCAGATGGATAAGCTTCGGGAATCGTTAAGGACTTTTTATTCACTGCGTGAATTATACAATATGATTACGCGCCGATTGGTGCCCAAGAATCGATCTGAGCATGATCTCTTCAAGCAGTATCAAACCGATCCGGAGCATTATGATGTTCTATTGATGACGTTAAACCGTGATAGTCACCGTGAAAATCTATTGCAAATTATTCAGCGCAACTTTGAGGAAATTAAAAATCTAATAGATCGTGAGAAACGTCATCAAAAGATGTCCACAATTTCATTGCGAAGTAAGGATCGCCCAAGTGCCTCAGATAGAATATCGACTGTGTTCTTTAAAGATACCCGGACTGTATTTGACAATGAGTTCGTTGAACTAGAGCGTGCCAAGTGGGCCAAGTATTTTGACGAGCAAGAAAAGACGCTAACAGAGCGTAGCTTGGAAAATATGCGCCGTCAAAAGCAAAAGCTTCTTACCAAACAAAAAATAAATGAACGAAAGCAGAAAATATTGCAGGAGCGAAGAAATCGACAAAGCATGAAACGGATTGTCTCACTTTATGAAGCTCCTCGTCTCACCCATCGCATGCGTCAGGCCATGGAGCAAATTGCCGAGGTGAAATCACACGACTCTAGTTCACAAATTCAACAAAATGAACACGTTAAAACCGAGACAGACGAAGAGAAACGATATTATCTGGCAGATGCTCTTCTGGAGTCTGAGTCCTGGACATCTTGTTGCAGTGAATGCCAACGTTTAGAACACGAGTCACCTTGTGATTCTGCCCTTGATAGATTTCATCGCACGCATGAACAGTTCTTGGCATCGCATAATTATTGTTAGCATTTTGTACATCGGAATAGACAAATCTGTAAAAGGAAATACTTCAAATTCTTAAGTAGTTGTGTTATATTTCGTAGATATGGCTTTTTGGGAAATTCGAGTAGATCGCATTTGGAGTCAAAGTTTAAAGAACAGCCGATAGTATGAAAAACTTTGATGTCTTTTGAGATATCTCAACGAAACTCACTGATTGTGTATTGGCACTCTCGTATTCATTCAGATAAAATTTAGTTTAATCAGACGCCTCTATCTTATAGTTATCATTCTAAAGATAGGCTGACAATCAACCTTTCACAATATTAAGTAAGAATAACGTTTCTTAAAATACTCGAATAACAAAAGATTTATACTGTGGAAGCTTAAAACAACAATATTCCTATATTTACAACGAAAGCCATCGGCATTCGGCTTGTAATTTTTAAAAACAATTTTAGTTTTTCATTTTTTTTGTGCATTTGTTTATTCTAGATGCCCAAGCAATACAAATAGTTATCACGACAGCCCAAATAGACTCGTCTCAGGCTCTCAATATAGCAAGGAGTGGAAAACAGTTCACCAGGCAATTTGTCCGTCCATTGTATATCTCCATTGGTCAGATTTGCTACCACAATTCTTCCATCAGTGGCGCAGCAAAATACCAAAAATCCATTAGGCTCGATTGTTAATATTGTGGGGGTGGCATAGACCGAACCGCCCACATCCAGCTTCCAGTGCAACTCAAAGGATGCACTTTTCCCATAAGCTGTCTTACAGCGCAGACAGTAAACGTGATGATCAATGCAACCAAAGAGCACAAAAGTTTGTCCCATATGGGTTGGCGGTGATCTGACAACCAGCGATGAGAAGATGTTGCCCTCTGCGGCGTACGAGTTCAGCTAAAAAGAGATAGAGAATTAGCTTAGGGATTTATATTCCTATTAAAATCTGGCTTATAACTTTCAGGGACTTACGATCTGTCCGCTGTTCACATTGCAGGCATGCACCTGTCCATTCACCTCGGCACAGGCGAAAGTGTTGGCATCGAGCAGCACGGGAGATGCGAAGAATGGTTGCGAGCACTTCTTGGCCCACTGAACGGAGCCGTCAATGAGTGAGACGCGCGTATATCCGCCATCTAATGTACATATAATGACTGCCTGTTGCCTGGGCAGCTCCATGGGGCTGGCAAAGATGGCCTTGTCGCCAATGCGCATGCACCAGAGCACCTGCTGGCGTTCCGTGGACAAGCACATGACGTTGTAGTCCTCCGCATAACTGCAGATCACAATGCGATCTCCATCCGATGACAAAAATGGCTGTGCTTTGATCATACCTCCAATATTTATATTCCATATCTTTCTGCCGGTCAAGGGATTGAAACCATAGAGGCAACCATCATAGCAGCCCACCATGGCCATCTTTTCGCTGAGAAATGTTACCTTGCACTCAATGCGATCGGGCAACCTTAAGGTGCTTTGTTCTTTACCCGTCAGTGCATCCAGAGTGCGCAGGAGCTTTGAATGGGCGCCCACGGCAATGAAGCGACCCTCGAATTGTGCCACAGGGGAATCGACGCATTTGCTGAAGTTGACCTTCCAGTGGAACTGAAAGTTGGTAGCCGGCTGTTCCAAGCGTTTGATCACCAGGCTACTGGCTCTGCTGCTGCTCGGGGCTTCAGATACAGTTGCTCCCAATGGCGGCTCAATGGATTTCAGTTTTGTATTATGAGTAACTAATTTGGAGGAATCCAGAAAGCTAAGCACGACGCGCAGTGGCACATTCTCGTCCAGCAGCAACTCAAACAGATGCCGTTGCTCATCGTCGATGCACATCTGGAGGCCAATTTCACGACACAGGGTTATGGCATGGAAAGATGTGCCGCCAGCCTGACGGAAGCTGAGATCATAGCCGCGGGGAGTACTTGCTGAAATAACCTCCAACCGCTGCTTTTTCGGCGTTTTCTCATTCACCGTGTCCACAAACTCGAGTCGATCGTGCAGAAAACTTTTCAATATATCTTGGGCGGGTTGAGCCAACACCGTGCACTCTTTGAGCAGAAGCTGCTTGTCCAGTTTGCCGTGTGCATCGCAGGGGAAATGCTGTAGATATACAAATCTATCAGGTTGCTCAGCATCCGACAGTTTGGACAATATATCAAAGGTCTGTGCTCTCTGCTGTACCCTTGTCTTTAGCTCAAAGCTACGAATGCAACAGATGAGCTTCTGCAACTGATCCTGCCACAAACATGTGGCCAATTCGCTGCTGTGCAAGCAACTCTCTATCTTACGCGTGATAAGACCTGTAAAAGATATCATTCAATGAGTACAATTACAAGAAAATAAATACCCTGCATTTCGTATCAAAATGAGTAATTGAATTTGTAACAAACCCAGACAGATTCGATTTCCCGCTCGTTTGACCACATCGTTAGCACGTTCTTCGTACACTGTAGAGCCATCTTTCAAGCGTCTTACTAAATCTCCTGTGGCACGATAAACAATGGAAGAAGGATGATTTTTGTCTTCATCATCGATTTGTGGTATGTAACAGCGACGGGTCACACTTCCCAGCCAGAGTTCTCCACAGCCCATCTTCTGTTTGTCTTGATATCGAATGGCGATCGTCGTCTGGTCATCAATGGGGGTTCCTAAGGGCACACGTAAATGCAGCGACTTGAGGACATGCATCAGGCTCCAGCAGGAGATCTCTGTGATACCGTAGATATTACAGACATGTTTCGAAAGCAGCACCTGTGGATCCATCCAAGTGGATAGTTCTGCATTGGATGGAAACGGTTCACCGCCCAAAAGTAATACTCTAAAATAAAGGAAACTTGTTATTTAAGTATAATTTTGTAATAGGTGGAGTTTACCTTAGTGTGCTTGAACTGTTTAATATTCGTTCCCTTATGAAGCTGGCACCAAATTGACGAAACAAAGATGGTGTCATTTGCAATACGGTAATGCCGGGCGTCGTAACCCCCGTGGGAAATAGAGCATCCAGAACCCGCTTAGGCGACTCTCGCATCGTATAGTGACTGATGAGCACGGCAGCGCCATTCTGCAGTGCCAGAAAGAACTCCACAATGGACGGATCAAAGGTGCAGGGAGTGCCCAAATAAATAATGTCAGCCATGGAAATGTTCAGCTTTTCACTAGCATAAAAGAAACACTGAGCTTTTAATCTAATATTTCAGTAATTATCTTAAATTAAAGTTCGTATTCACCAAATGAGAATTGGTAGACAAATTAGGGATAGTCATCAATGAACACTTTTTTTAGCATAACTATGATACGATCATAAAGACATACAGGATTAGTTATAGAAATTAATACTTTAAAGAAATACATAAATTGACACAGTATAATAAACACATACTTAATTGTCTAAAAATTCTTAAACTTTAATGATCTTTGTTCTACGAATTGCTTAAGTGTTTTATTGTACATTTTGATAATTCTGGTTAATACATTTCATTTGTTTTATATATAAATATTTTCCTTTAAAAATTTTTTGATGAACATGCAAAATTAATCTGAGTTGCCCTTCATAGACATATTTATATAAGAATATAAATTTTTTAACAACTTAAAAATATAGTTCGATTTTATGTATTCTCTGAACTAATCTTGCTGTACAAACTGACCCCATTGTGGAGCAGTTTAGATAGAGATAACGATTATAATATGTAATCTTATTTGAGTATGATTGTTCTGTAATTATGAACTCACCTAAGTGCCACAATATTGGGTGCAATGCACTCATAAGGTACATGTATAAGCTTGGGGTCTCCAGTGGTACCCGTAGTTGTAATTGTGTAGCACATGTTGGCTGGCAACGGGGATTTAGCCTCCATTGGGGGGTCTTTGGTGGTTCGTTTCATCTTGAAAAGCTTGTACTCTTCATTGTAGACTAGAAAACTGTCGAGGCATTCAAAAAAGACGGCACCCACGGGCATGTAACCATTGACAATTAGGTACTCAACGCCAGCACGGCTCATTTGAGAGTGTAAGGCCTTTGACAAGATCATTCTGTCGTTGCTATAGAAGTGGCATTTGTGATTGAGTATGCTGAAATGGAATTACAACAAATAAGTGTGATGTCTGTCAATCATTTAAGTTGATATTCTACTCACGCTAGAATCAAAATGCATGACGACGGCGTATGATTAGAAATGCGAAGTGCAATGCCGATGCCAGTTGGCACCTTGTTGCGACGCAGCTGCTCCAAGATAGTTTCCACGCTGCTCACAGCTTTGCTATAACTAATTGCAAAGTCCTGCGGCTCCATTCGCTTAATGACAAAAGGCACATCACCAAATTTCCGCAGTCGTTCAATATCGTACAGCTTTCTCGGTATCTTAATGATCGTGGTCTCTACATCGGGCTTCATCGAATTCTCTGAACTGGAGGCTTCTTCAAATTCACTTGGCCGTTCAAACTCGTAGAGTTCCTCCAATTGCGTCGCCTCAATGTCGATCTCGGACTTGAGCACAGTCTCCACAGCAGTCTCTGATGTGAAACAATGGTCATCTTCGCCACCTGGTTGAAGCTGCTCATCATCTTGCTCGTTTTTTACTTCCACAAATCCCGGCTCAGTGCCGTCAACATCTTGCTCTTCATTTGCCGGCAGCTCTGTTTTTATTTCCACAATGTCCATCTTCACTAATATAAAGCATTGGTTTATAACTTCGGTAAATATCTATTATACGGTTCTCATCTCAAAAAAAAAAAAAAAAACCACAAATAGGGGTGATTTATGATGAATTTATCAGTAAAATTAGATTGGGGACTCACTTGGTTTATTTTAAAAATCTTTGAAATTTTCATACAAAATTAAATTTTGCATGGTTGTATTGTGCAATTTGTCACTACTTTGCCCGTTTACCAACACTACTTTTGTAAGCGAATTTGGGTAAATACCTAATTTTGACGCGCCCGATTTCTAGCCGTTTTCCAACACTATATATAACGGAATCGTGCAGAAAGCTTTAATTTTTATAAAATGTCGTGCACAGGCTGTGATGTTACTGCGAGACAGTTTCTTAGACTCATTAAAAGTGAGTTGTTAGACTTCTTGCGGAGTCACAACGTAATACTCAGTGAAAAGTTGAAGCTTAAACATGTCACGGATAGGATCCATGAGGGGTTTATGGCCATTGGAAGGCTTTACAACCCTTCCAAAGAGGTGGTCATAGATGAATATGTCCATTTAGATGAGCTGAGTTGATAAGGTGAGAAAAGCGCCGCAGGCAAAAATTTTAAAAAAAATCGCGCGATTTTTTAAAAAAAACTTACGGCCCATATATTTCACATCCTCATGGGAAAACGATGATGACGCTGATGACGCAGAAGCTGCAGATGGTATATTTTAAAAAGAAATATGCGGTTAACTAATTAAATATTTTATTAATTTAAAGTTACGGCAACATTTAAACACCAGTTCGAAGTAGTGTTGGTAAACGGTTATAAATCGTGCGCGTCAAAATTAGTAACTTAACCAGATTTGGTTACAAAAGTAGTGTTGGTAAACAGACAAAGTAGTGACAAAATGCACAAAACAGCCATGCAAAATTTAATTTTGTATGAAAACTCAAAGATTTTTAAAATAAACCAAGTGAGTCCCAATCTAATTTTACTGATAAATTCATCATAAATCACCCCCTATTTGTGGTTTTTTTTTTTTTTATTTTTGAGATGAGAACCGTATAATAGATAATTACCATAACTTCTTTTCTATTTTGTTATATTTTAATATCAGTATAAGCTTTGCGTATTTTAATTTCGGTATAAACGCGCTGCAATTGTGTTTGTTTTTGTTTTGGACCTATTTTCTTCTTATTCGATGCTTATCTTTCCACTGTTGCCAGATCGGAGAATTGAACAGGGTGCCAGCCTTAGGGCAACATTTGGGCCAGGTGGCAGCGGTTTTCGCAGCCATGGCGCAATTTACCGAAAAATTAAAATTTAGGTAATAAATTAATAACTTTAGGAAAATTTAATATTAAAAATTACATAAAATAAAGGTTAGTATTTTAATGTAGGCTTACATTTTGTCACCCCAAGAGGAGAGGAGTTTCAAATTTAGATCTGAAAAAAAATATTTAGAAATGCAGAAAATTGAAACAAAAATTTTGCAAAAATTAAAAAAATTCTAGCTTTAAAATTAAGAAATTGTCAAGAAACAGGTAGAAAAATTTGTAAGTTACCAATTTTGGACATTTGACCCAAAATTGTACATGTTGCCAGATAGGAGATCTAGCAGGGTGACAACGCTTTTGTTTATTCCCGCCCAGCTGCCGGGCACAGTCCGGGAGGACATTAGTCGAGCAAACGCATTCAACACAGACTGCATGTGGTCGTTCCTTGAAATTTATTTAGTTTTTGTATTAAATATCTGACGTTGCCATCGGTAACGAGAACTATATTATTCAATTCATTTTAATAAATGTGTACGTGCGTTATTGTGTAGTTAAATTGTGATGGCCAAGAAAATTCCATTTAATGTGGTATTTGCCACAGGTAAACAAGTTAATGAGCAAAACTTCTGTAGTATCTTGCCTTTTATATAATGTCCTTTATACACTGTATTTTTTGTTGTCTTTTGTTTATTACATTATGATTTTATTTTTGTTTTAGTTACCATTGTCACTGGAAAACGAGCGTTGAGCATCGCGTGCTATTTGACTGCACTTGAGAAATCGATAAAGTACACATACGCCTAGTATGACGGCTTATTAAAAACACGCTCAGAAGTACCTTCATTTTGAACGTAAATGCAACACATAAAATTTATTTAATACATTGAACACAATTGTTACATTTAACACATATAAAAATAATTTATTACATTACTATTTTATTATGTACATGACTCAAAATTAAACTAAGACCAATCCCATTTTTACCTGGCATAATGCAATGTCATCATAAATGCAGAGCTATAATAGCGCTATTGTCAACATATATCATTTTAATATTGACAGATTTCCCGATTGTCATAATATGTCTGATGTCTGCATTGTATATCCAATTAAAATTGCAGCCAAATATTTTCTTTTGGCAACCTGCCAAGCGCATTCAATCAACGACTTGAATGGCTTTCTCGACGCTTTTTGAAAGTTTGTATGCACTTTTTATTTTGTAACTTATAACCTGTAACCTTCCCACTGTACTTAGCCTCATTGCATCCACCATTTAAAAATAGCCAACTTGACAAACCCATTTACTTCTGTTGTTGTTTTTGCCTTCTGTACTTGAGTTTTGTCAGCAAGGCAGTTACAGGTCCAATGATGGTCAGGAAATAGACTAACACAGTGGTGAGCATCATTGCTGGTATAAACTGATTATCCACATAGCGAGTAAAGAATTTCGAATAGTATCCCAGGTAAATGGCGGTCATGCCAAGCGTAAACGTGAGCAGTCCAAATAAATTGTGACGGAACTTCAGTTCAGAGGGTGGAAGCTTCTTCAAAACAAATTTGGGCTGGAAAAAGTTAGCAAGTCCACCAACAACACTGGCGGCACAACCAAAAGCGGCAGCCACACCTGCAAGTCAATTACAATTAGTGTTTTGATGTTCACTCCGCCATTAAATTTATGCGCACACTTACCAAATATACCATGCCAGGTTTCAAAGTGCACCTCCTTTGAGGTGAACTTGCCCAAGGAGCCTAACAAAACCATGGATCCCCCCGCCAACTGCATGAGTCCATGGTAGCGAGATTTGTTCTTGTGGGAAATCCAACGTGTTATCGGATTCACCTTGTAGTGTGACATCAGCGCCTGGGCCATAAGAACATGAAACTGCAAAAAAAAAGCATAATAATGAAAGGTTATCTTTGGTATACCCTTGCAGGGCCCTCTATTGCATTTTCTGCTAAGATGTCTATAGCAGAAGACCATCCTTAGACGAATTCTATATTCTGAGAGGGGTTAAGTTTATCTTTCTAAATGTTGTTTCGACGGATCCCATAAAATTTATTTTGCCAGAAAACTTTACATATATTATTGAAACAATTTAGTTTTGGTTTAGTAACTAAGCTTTAATTATTTTTTTTAAATAAAAACTAATGATTTTTGTATTTTCTCAAATTAATACTGCGTAGTTATTGCGTAACATATTTTGTAACTAATTTATAATACTCTCTGTTAGGGTATTAAGCTAAAAGTTTAAAGGTGACTAAATTGATAGTAAGACACGTTTATCAATATACATGTAGCTGATAAGATAAACAATGATTTGGCTGTTTTACCAGCTTAATTATGTATGATTTACTAAGTATATAAATCGAATATATAATTTCTTACTCCGATGCCCGTCATAAACATGTGCATAGCTGTATCTTGAAAGTCGAATTTTTTCGCCAGCACGAAGAAGAATGCAGCCACAAGAAAGATAAATATATGATTGACACTGTTCAATATGCTCTGTATCTGCAGCCAGGAGGATGCAAGAGTAGATGTATTTTTCACATCAGTCATATTATTTAAGTAATTTGTGCAATAAATAATTTAAAAAACCAAATCACGCTCCAATTAACGAGAGTTCCCTGTGCTGTGTCACAGGTTAACAGACAGACTAAACCTAGAACTGCGTCGACTTTTGCTTATAAAGAGAGAATTATGCGATAAGAGCGTCACCGGCAGCAGAGCGCCAAGCAGAGCCACGTAATCGACATACGGTTATTCATACATTGAAGCATGATTTACACATGTATTAGTTAATTCTTATGCCTCCTCTCTGTTTATTTGTTTTTGCTTTGCTGTGCTTTTTCGTATCATTCCGCGCACTTAAAACGTTTTCGTTGTTAGCCAACACTGTTCATGTGAAACACTTGTTGCATTATTGTTTTGCAGATGAGGACGCTGCTTTTCCGGCCAGCGAACTGAATACACATGGACCCACAGTGCATGGCTGGCGCAGTGCCGCGGGAAGCGAAGTCGGCACCCACGACATTATATTGCGATTTCATCAGCCGGCCAAAATCTATCGCATTCAACTTTTAGCCCACCAGTATTTAATACGTGAGTAGAGCATGGAGAAACTATTAACATGGTGACGTATTCACTCCAAGGAGATAAATGAATACGTCCCCTTGTCAATAATTTTACTATGAGTTGTGAACTTTATCAACACCTTTTATAAACTGAAATTGCATCCTCTTTTAGCGGAAAAAGTCGAGCTTTGGCTGCACTACTCGCCCAAGTCACTGCCCAGCACACCGTCGTCACAGTACTTTGATTTTCTCGGCTTTGTTGCGCTCCAGGACAATGCCAACACCAACTACAAATCTCGGGAGCTTCAAAGCGTTACGGTCACTCCCAGACGTGGCACGCATCTCAAATTGCGACTGATTGGTGCCCATTGTAATGAGTATAACACAAGCGGACAGATTGCCTTAATGGCGGTCAATGTGCTCGGTGAGGATTTGGAATCCGCTGCCATTATCAACATGGGCGAGGAGCAGCAGCCCAGCGAATCACCGCCTATAGACACCGCCACTGGAGAATTGGCACTCGCATCCCTCTGTGATGATCTCTTGTTTTCCATGTACGTGGAGGAGTCAATTGTGCAGCACATACGGGAGCTGGAGCAGCGCAAGATGCAGGCGGTCAGCTCCGAGAGATTTGAATATGCCCGCAAGCTAAAGCTCTGCATGACGGCACTGCGAACAGCGGGAGAGCGTCTTGGGCGATATGCGCTGGCCAAGCGACAGGCAGTGCATCAGGAGGACTTCAGTGCAGCCAAGCTGCGCAAGGAACAGATTGAAATGTATCGTGAGTGTGTGCTGAAGCAGCTCCATGTGCAGCAGCTGCTCGAGAGCGAGGGAGTGCTAAGCCAGAATGATCAGAGCTGCGAGGTGTATGCTGGCGGCAAACCCACCCTTCCGCCCGCTCCGAGTCTACAGGATGTGGCACATGCCTTGGCAGAGGCGACAATCACTCCCAGCTCTGCCAGCGTGCCAAATGAGAAGCCCCTAAACGATGCCAGCACCAGTGAAAGCGTGGGAGCCATTGCCGCATCGGCTGCTGCACTGCATCTGCATGCCAAATCTCATGATGAGCTGCCACAATCACCGAGGCTACCAATGGCATCGCGACACAGCTCTCCGATGTCCAGCAGGCAGGGATCTCTGAGGCGACGCAATAAGAGCGCTCCGAGGAACTCCTATGAGGATTACGAGGAACGCGCCATTCCCACACTGAGGCAGTAAGTTTTGATATTTATGTTAACATAATTGTACACAAAAATGTTTCCAATAGTATAGCGCATGATGAAATAATTAACATGGTGACGTATTGTTTCACCACAGCCTCTTGCTTGAGTATCTATTTTGATCAGTAATACAGCAAACTGTGTGAAGCAAAGAATAAAGAGTTAAAAGTGCGGAAGTAAATCCGTCAACTTGTTAATAAATTCTCCTCGTTATAGCTGTTGTTGTTGTAATGATAATTTTGCATGGATGCAGCATGAGAGAGAGATAGAGAGATTCCGAAGCGCACACGATAAACCAATAGCACAATAAATAGGATATCGATAGTTCTAGAGCGATTCAATAAAAAAATGAACATTAACAGTAATCGTTGTCGTTGTCTTTGATGCTTTATTTCGTTTATTTATCATCTCTATTCCCGTAAACGTTGTCGTTCCGTTACCGAAAACTGTTTAGCTCAAATACTAATGAATTTTTAAGGGAGTGTCAGGGTAATGCGCTGCTCGAAGCAGATCCGAATCGCAGTCGCTCGCGGCTAAATGATCGCGAGCGTCGTCAGGCAGCGCTGCCTATACTCGTCTTTGGAAGTGAACTGGTGAGTCCTTAAACATTTGTTTTACTATCGAAATGTCTAGTATTAACAATAATAATAATGCAGGTTGAGCAGTTTTATTCGCGACAGTTTCAGGATCGTGAGGATGGACTTATGCGCCTGCGCAACTTTCTCAAGGAGCAGGAAATAGTGGATGCGGAAACAAATGAGCATGCGGCAAGTCCAAATAAGGTGGCACGCAGCGCTGCTCTGTTGTTGCATCGTGCCGTCCGTGATGCCGTGTACTCCGTGTTTAACCAGGCCACCGAAACTGTGCGCGTCTTGTTCCTCGAGTATGTGCCAGGACGTGTGTCGCCCAATGAAGTGGCACGTTGCGTGGATCGCCTGCTGCCTGAGCTGCTTGCCAAGTCGGGTGATCCCTCGGCACGTCTGCATACACTGGCCCAGCACACCATACTCAGCATTGCCGCCTGTCCGCAGGTCGCCGAGCAGCATCTGGTGGCGCCAGCACTTTCGCGCAGTGTAGGATCAGGAACGCATCAACGCCTTGCCATGAGCCGGCTGCAAATGCTCGAGCAACTCGTGCACACACAGGGCATTAGCACGGATAAGCATAGTGGACTTACCTGTCGTGCTCTGTCCGACTGCGGCTGCTCCGGCATACATCATCCAGCCGAGCCTGTGCGCAAGGTTGCTGAACGGATACTGCTGCTGGTCTACAAGGTGAATCCACGTCTTGTGCGCAAGCAGCTGCCTCCAGATGATGACATCACCCGTCGCAATCTGCTCTACCGTCAGCTCTTCACCGAGTTCGATAAGCTGGACTTGGAGCGAAAGCAGGAGCTGCTAGAAGCCAATAAATTCAATTCCAGTAATGATACAGATTTCCTGCAGCCGACAACCAGCACAGATGCATCTCGCTTGCTGAAGAGCAAAACAGGTCATCCGGTTGGCAACGACAATGGCTATGTGAGCTGCAATGGCAAGCAGCAGTACAATGAGCAACTGAAGCGCTCCATGCTATCAGCCTCCAACTCGCGCAAAGGCTCCGTCTCCAACTCCGAGTCCACTGAGGAGACAACGCCCAAAATGTGAGTAAAGTTTGTATAGGAATGACATTAGGTGTAACCCTTATTGTGCTCACAATAGAAGCTGTCCATTTTGTGGCTGGTGCTGCACAGGCAATGATGCAAGTCAATTGGATCGTCACTATTGGAAGACTTGTCCCTTTCTCACCAAGTGCCCACAATGCAGTCAAGTCCTGGAGGTTGCTGCTCTCAACTATCACTTGACGAGTGAGTTTTTATTATAATTTCTTGCATTTGTATACAATAATCTTTAACACCTATTCAATATATAGCGGAGTGTGATGCCAAAGATAACTACGTGGTCTGCACCCGCTGTACAGAGTCAGTGCACAAGCAGCTCTATGAGCTGCATCAAATGGAGGACTTTTGTCGTGGTATGTGACAGCTCTAAACTATCAATAACAGGATAGATACTATTTATTTAACATCTTTTATTAGAACTGAAAACGGGAGCTGCTCGCTGCCCACTGTGCCATGATGACGTAAATCTGCCTTTAGATGGAGGTTGGAAACTACATCTCTTGAGCACCGGCGGCTGTCCAGGCAATATACGTAAACGGAATCTAAAGAAATAAAACTTAGTGAATCCCTTTAGAAGACAGCTAAAAGTCATATTATTAAAGCAACATTATAATCTTGAGGCTATTTAGCGTAATTTAAATCAATTTTTGTTAAACACAATTATTTTATACACATTTTGTTAAGTGACATCATTTATCCATTAGATTTTGTTAAACTTTATACTAGTATATATGTTTTGTACGCAATGTGATTTGTTAACTATACATAACACGAATTTCGAAACGTCCTACAAATAATAAAGCCCATCCAAACTAATTACATATTGAAATTTGAATTTAAACTAGCCGCCAATTAATCGACATATTCGATAAGTTTGGTTTACAGCACTCAACTCTCCTCGGTATTTGTTGAGCTGGCAATAATGTTATTGCATTAGGTGGCAACCTTACATCACAAATTTACTTAGGCTCAAAACAAGTATTTTTAATTAACCTACGTAGCGTAAGTGATGTGAAAAAATTTAGAGTATTATAATTAGTGAGTATTATTAACATATTTAAATAAGGCAATACGTCAACGTGTATTGCAAAACAACCCCCAAAACCAGCTGAGTGTATATGCATAAGTGTGCGTGAGTGTGTGTGTAGCGTGAAAAAAAGAAACAGCCGGCAAAGTAAAATTTGCATTAAAAATAGAAGCGAGCTGTGCGCACTTTGTAAATTGCCATTCAATTCGAGCTCGAGTGTTTGTCTGCAAAAGTAGTTGTTCTCCTATACACATTCGGTTAATAATGCGCTGAAAATTGGCAATTAACGTAAAAGCAGCTGCCGTCTTCAGTCAATTGTTGTTACAACTACAACTGCAACTACACCGATAGCGCCACTCCAGGCGTCGTGTGTTTTTCCCCACTGAGATTACCGTCTGCGTATGTATGTATTTAGCATCTATATGCATATGTACATATAAGAGGCTATAGTTAGTACAATAATCGACCGGAGCACGTGCGCTACGTCTAAAGGAGGAAGATGGAGCGATTAAGGCAAATGCTGAATTACAAATACCTGACGAGGGTGCAAATAGATGGATTTGACAATTACAAGGTAAACGGTTGGGGTGGAATGGTGGGCTTGTCAATAAATATATAATCGTCGCATCTTCTTATTTATGGATACAGTACAGCTCCATAGACACCTCACCTTTAAGTCAATATGTAATGCATCCGTTCTGGAATTGGCTGGTCAAGGTGAGTCATCGGCATTATCATGACAGAAAATCAATAATTATAAAAATGTATGCAATTTGCATGTTTCAGTTTTTCCCTCGTTGGTTCGCGCCCAATCTGATGACATTCCTGGGCTTTCTGTTTAGTGTGATGAACCTACTACTCCTGTCCTACTACGATTGGAATTTCGAGGCTAGTTCTGGAGAGGATAGCACTACTCCCATTCCCAGATGGGTTTGGATCAGCTGTGCTATCAACATATTTGTTGCATACACTCTGGATGGAATTGATGGCAAGCAAGCGCGTCGCATTGGTCTCTCTGGTCCATTGGGCGAGCTCTTCGATCATGGATTGGACTCGTACACAGCTATGCTGATACCAACATGCCTCTATAGCATATTTGGACGAAGCAAAGTCTACTCAGTGCGTCCCATGCGCATGTACTATGTGTGCATGACGGTCTACTTCAACTTCTTTGTGTCGCATTGGGAGAAATACAATACGGGCATATTGTACTTGCCATGGGGTTATGATCTCAGCATGTGGGGCAGCACAGCTATGTACTTGGTGACCTGGTGGATGGGCTTTGAGAGCTGGAAATACGAATTGAAATTGGGATTCCTGGGTACACTGCCCCTGGGCAATGTCATGGAGATGGTGCTGCATGTCAGCGCCATGGCCAATCTACCTCTAGTAATTATCAATGTTTACAAGTAAGTGATCAAACATATTTCCAGATCTGCATCACTTCAATTTATACCATGTATATTTACAGCTCATATAAGAATCGCACTGGACGATTGTTATCCCCAATGGAGGCACTGCGGCCTATGTGGCCTTTTATTACTTATTTTGTGCTTTTGTTGCTCTGGCCCTACTTATCACCCAATGACATAATGGAAAGGGATCCGCGTGCAATGTTCATGTTAAGCGGCACAATCTTCTCGAATGTCAGCGTAAGTTGCATAACCAGCTAATCAGTATTATTATTCGTATATTATTGAGGTAGGAGGCAATCATATTGCTTCACAATTTCGGAATATTGTCTGTTAATTTAAGCTCGATTTTGATTGATTGGTTTGTTGTGTTTATTTTAGTAGAAATTTCATATCACGCTACACTCAACCGAAGTCTGTGTGTCATTAATGATAGCACGTCACACTCTTTCAATTCCCCATTGAATTCTTATCAGTTTCCTGACTCATCTTAGATATGGGGGCAGCGTGGTTTTTACTCATTTCAATAGCTAATACTATAAGGCACTTACTATTAACGGCAAAAGTAGATAACGAGTTTTAAAAACACGTTGAATAATACAAAATCAAACAAATCAGAAATATCATTCCTACGTCGAATTTTAAATACTCTTCACTGATTTGAGGAGTAAAAGAATTGAGATAGGAATTTACTGACATTTTGAGCAGGAATCGCAATTAAGAGTAATGAGTTTAAAAAATTGAAAACATTTCAAACCTGGAAAACAAACCGAAACACATACAGGTTACGGTTTCGGTTCCGGTACGTCCCGAAATTACTATTTCGGTAAAAGGTTCTATTTCAGGTTTTTTCTTTCGTTTCCGGTATACAACAAATCAATATTGAACGTTTAAAAATTTTAAGATGTCGTTTTATGACATCGAAATAAACAGACGTAGGGCAAAAAATAATTGTTGAACGAATTTAAAAATATTTGAATGCAGAATGTATTAAGAGGCCAAATCATGATAAAAATGACATTCCGCTTGAAAATCGGTTCAGTTTTGATCAAGTTATGACAGTTTGAAGTTGGTCAGACTTCGGATTTAACCACTTTACAAGTCAAAATTTTTATCCAATTTGGCATGATTTTTTCAAAAAAATTAAAGGTCTCAAAATCAAGTTTAAAGTATTCTTTTATATTAATTACGATATAAGGAGTTGATTAAAAGTGAAAACTTGAGATTTAAAATTTTGAATTTTCAAAATTTCAAAGGGGGGACCCTTACCATCAAAATCGAATCTTGGTAGAAAATTATTATATTTTCTAAATGAAAAAAATTTGAATACACAATGAATTTAAGAAGCAAATCATGATCAAAATGACATTCCGTTTGACAATCTATATAGTTTTGATCAAGTTATGACAGAAGTTGGACAACTCATTGGCCTAGCAACTTTACCCCAACCGTACCGGTTCTTGACAGAGAATGTTCATTCGGTTACGGTTTCAGTTCCGGTACTAAAAATGAAACGGTTAGTTCCGGTTAACGGTTCCGGTGTTATTACCTGTTTTAAATATAATATTTCTGAAATAATATATACTTTGTTAAAAGTCAAAAATGTTATATTTTAAAAATTACAACTGTTACGGTCCTTGATTTTGTAAAACTATTCATATTACAACAATATCGTATAGTTATCCGATTTAAAAGCTTTATTACACAAATTTACTGCCACATTTATAACTTTTGTTTGAAACTTCAAAAGTTACACAGAGAAAGGAAAAATCCCTTAAAGATGCCTCCTTTTTGTTGCGGTGGTCGTCGCTGTGCCGCAGATATAAAACGTCGTGTGGAGGGGAACAGCGAGCTTCTGTTGGATGATGAGCACACTGCATCTCAGCAGAGTCCAATAACTGTTACGGAGGCCGAGTCTCCATTGACGCTGAAGTTCTATGCACGTCACGATTGGCCGTATTTCAACTGCACCGATGAACAGATTCAGCGTATGCGCAAAAAATTTGAAAAGGATGTACAGAAATCAACAGAGGAGGACAATGCCAGTCAGGCAACTGGCGGGAAGGCCAAGAAGTATGAGCCAAAGCATGCCACAGCTCAGCCCATGACGGAGAACCAAATATACGGATGGTATCAACATCGTGCCTATCGTTATTTAAAAAAAGATCGTGGCATTTTCGTTTTTCCGCGCGAGGGTGATCCATTGATCAAGCTGATTTTGGCTTCCAAATGGATGGGTCATTAGAAAACAATCACCAGGCAGAACTAATA
This sequence comes from Drosophila innubila, assembly GCF_004354385.1. NCBI lineage: Eukaryota > Metazoa > Arthropoda > Insecta > Diptera > Drosophilidae > Drosophila > Drosophila innubila. The sequence goes on along the minus strand of NW_022995372.1, from coordinate 14,430,365 downwards.
TTTTCATAGAAGGAGGAGTAGCTCTGCAAGACTTGACGACACCTCGCCTATTGTTATTAAATTAAATTTGAATTGAAATTTATAACAGTTTCAATTTATGGAATTTTTTGTGGATCTCTATTAAGCTATTTAAATAAAGCTTTGTAGGATTCTCGAAACATGAAATAGAAGGAAAGCAAAATTGATTTGGAAAGTAGGCCTTAAAATAAAAAAGATACAAATAAATAAATAAATAAAATTAAAATAAAATAGTAATAATATATTATTAATTATTTCCGATAAATAATACGTTTGTAAAGATCATTTATGTTCCTAATACCATTTCTCTGTATTATTCTGTATCTTGCAGTGCCGCTTGATCGTATCCCAAATGTCCACCAGTCGATGCGAGGCCTGGCACTGGCAGACGCCCTTATATGTGGGCACCATACTACTTAGCTTGTGGTTACCCATTCTGGAACGTCCACTTCTTTACATGTTGCTTGTTGTGACCACACTGACGCATTGGCACTACGGAGCCAGCGTGGTGAATCAGATGTGCGAGCACTTTAATCGTGTTTGCTTTACGGTACACAAAAGAGTAAGAGATATGGGAAATCTGAAGAAACTGCAGGATCAACCGGAAGAGATGAATACGTCACTTAAACAGGAATAAGCAACTTGTTTGCTGTAAACTTTACTAATTTGTTTTTCCCAGTTAAGCTCCTCGGCGTGTCGTGTTCATCTTTGGAGGCTGTTTTAGTCGATCGAACAACGTTGTGAGATGTGAGATTATATATACATACGAGTACATATATTTTGTTCTAGTTAGCGTCTTTTCATACAAATTGCTCAGATGACAAAGGACAAATAACCTCGAGTTACAACGCTAGACAAGGTTTTTTTGATTTTTACTGAACACACTTTTAGAAAGACTATTTCTCTAATGGCTCGAGTCCTTATAAAAATATAACAAACTCATTTTAACCCATAGTATTCAATCGAAATTAGTCGAATCTTCTGGCGTCTATGGTACACAACAGTATAAACTATTATCCCATTGATTATATGGTAGCGATTTCACACAATTGTCCAACTTCGTTTTGTATTTCTATTTGTAATACCAAGACGACGCTTGCTTCCTGTACCCTATTACTATCGTTCGAATTACTCTAAGTGTATTTAAATGTTAGTGTTTTGTGTATTTATCTAGACATAATAGCATACTATAAATGAGCTTAATTCATTTTGTATTGTTCTTCACTTTTTCTAGTTTAAAAACCAGACAATGCTGAAGATTTTAATTCATGACACGTTTAATTAAGATAACCGCTAAGACCTCTTATTTTATAAATGCTATGTTATTATTATTTAATTGCAACCCAATGACATACGTGTATTACTTATCTATAGTGTGGCCCGCTTTCATTGTATTCAACTGTATATCTAAATGTCGCTTCCCCATCCTTGTGAAACTCTGTAAAAGACAAGACAACATTTTGAAAGGAATAAAAAAAAGTATATATATTTAAATAAAAAAAAAAGTAGATATATATTTTAGGCAACGCAATTTACAATTGGATCTAAATTTGTTTAATGTGTATACAGAACAGTTGGGGCCCGTTGTCAAACCCTCTGATGATCCGTTCTTTATCTCGATCACAGATCGGACCCGAACAGTAAGCATTTAGCAACATTTGAATGTTTTTTGAAAGCAGTCATGTGAGAAAAACATTAAGATCTAATTGTGAAGTCAGCATGCGGTTCTTTATGTGTTAACGACTAGCAGATGCCCTGCAATTACATTAGCTCCTGCAATAGTAGAATTAATAATTAATCAATAATAGATTTACCACAGGCTTGTTTATGCTTACAGTTCATTAACATTAATTACTGACAAATCATTATTCTACGGTTCATCAATTGGATGATACCCTGAAATAGTGGACAGCCTATTTTTAAAAGGATTTTCTAAGTGATTGCAATAAAATACAGTTATCAACGACTAGAAAAATCCCGCTAATCGTAATACATACTAATAAAACAAAAACGTTCAATAATTACTTAAAATTCATTATCACTCATTTCTATAAACTCAATAGAATCAAGTTATCACGGGGTCAACGACTAAATGATACCTTACAATCATAAAAGTAATAATACAAATGCCTTTTCAGTTGATTACAATTCACTATCATTAATATCTATTAAACCAAAATAGTTTCTAAACAAACTTGGAAAATTTTCAGAGTTGGGGACTACTTCCACCATCTAATCGATTTGTTATGCCATTCAATGATTTCATTAATTGTTAATACACACACACACATATGTACATAAGTATGGCATCTAATGAAGTCCCCACGACTGCTGCCAGGTTTGCACAGCCGTCAAAATGTCCAGCGATCAATCTGAGTACGTGCTCGGCCGATTAGCTGGACATCAAAACGCTTCCTCATTGCCTAATTGGTGTGAAAATCTAATTCACGTCCCACTGTGCGGGTTGTGAGAACTCGCACTGCGCCACCCCCTCAGCTAAGCACCTAACGGACCCACAAATATCAATAACGTAGGAGCAACCAGCAAGAAAACTTTTGTCGAGAGTGCACCACTTAGGAATACCCTGGCCCTGGAACTCACTTGCTCGCTTGGCCCGAAGTCTCGATTAATTATTTTTTGAATACCATGCAAGATCGTGATGGAATTTTGAGACCAAATGCAAAAAAGAAAATACAAATACCTCTTTTTTTTAATTTTTATAGCTGAATAATTTTTAGTTAATAGGTTAGAAATAATTTTTATTTTCAAATATATTTAGCATGCTAAAAGTGAAGGCCCTTGTAATTCTTTTTATTTTTAACTTCACATACATATATATATTTTTTGTCGGATTTTAGTATAGTTGCTTACGTTTCTTTAAATGTTTAAAAAAAATAAAATCCATAAATCCAATCAGTGATCCGAAACTAATTATTTTTAATATATACAAATTCATATGGCCTAAATTTACTAGTTATTTTATATTTTTCTCTTGATCTATTTAAGTAACAAAAGTAAAAATAAATAAAAGGTGCAGCTATATTTAAAATTAGAAAAAGTGTGTACATTTAATTCATTAGCAACTCAAGTACATGCATTTGCACAAACTTATTATACCCTCGGCACAGGGTCAGAAAACTACGCAGCAGCGACGTCGACGTCGTACGCAAGTCACGCAAACGAAATGGGCACGACGGAAAGAAACGAAAAATGAATAAATAAAAGCAAAACCGAGAACAAGAACAACACAACAACAACAATGGCGATGTTCCGAAACCAGAATGAGAATCATGTACGCGATGCAGAAGAAAGCAACCAAAGCAGCGACGTCGACAGCGGCAAAAAAAAGTTGCGGCGGCTGCTGCTGCAGAATATGAAAGTTGCGCATGCGCCGACGTCAACGTCGACGTCGACGTCGACGTTAAAGCAATCGTCGCCGTCTTGGCATCAGTTGCGAGGCAGAAGCGCAAGCGTTAAGAACGAAGAACAAATCAAGCGGTTCTTGAATTTATTGCTAGATCTTGAAGAAGATTTCGAGTGCGTCTAGAGAAGATGCTGCTGCAGACTTTCACGCTGCTGCTGCTCAGCGCCACAGCGTTGACGTTGACGTCGCCGCCGGAGGGCACAACAGAGACGCCTCCAGCAAGCAGTCAGAGTCCGAATCAAACTCCCATTGGAGACAAGGAGGAGCATTTTCCGGCTGAGGCACCCGCACAGGCGGAGCAAGCAGCTTTGGTAGAAACACAGCCTGGGTTTTTGCAACCGCCGTTGTCCTCGATGCCCACTTTGGAGGCAGAAGATGCACAGCGTCGACGTCTAATCACCTATGATCAGCGGCAGGAGGGACAGTACAATATACGCGCCGATCTGGAGAACTTTATGATTGTGCTAATACCACCAGGACCACAGGAGGGACTCAGCCTGTTGGATCTGCTGACGAAATCCTCGTTACGTAGCGGAACCAAAGGCGGCCAGAGCAAGCGCAAGCATGCACTGAAATCCTTTTACCAACGACAACAGTTGCAACAACAGCAGCAACAACTACAACAACAGCAACTGCAACCACAACAGCAGCTGCCCATTTCGGATTTCATAGAGGGACGCACACCTTACCATGTGGACATCTCGGCTGTCAGTGAGGAGCAGCAGCAGCAGCATCCTCGTTTACATCGGGAGCAGGTGGATGTGCTGCCACCACAACTGTTGCCCCTGCCGCAGTTGATTAAGCCGTTTCATCTGGAGGCGGAACCAGAGCTGATACAGGCCTTGCCACCAGTTGTTGCCAGCGGAAGCACCAACAAACTGCTAGAGAGCTACAACCAGATGGGATCCCATTATTATCGTAATTCACGTTCGCTGGGCGGCGACAACTTCCTGGACACGAATCGCCTGACGCCTGAATTTAGCTCCAGTTTCAATGCTCGTGCCATCAGTGTGCCAATTTATCGGTCCGATGTTGCCCATGCCAATCGCAATGCCAACGCCCTGTATCCGCCCATTGATGTGCCCGCCTACATTGTGAACGAGGCACAGCCACGCCTCTGGCAGCTGGACGATGAACCGACGCCCATTCGACCTAAGCACTTGATCGATGGCGATGTCTTAAACTTTGAGCTGCTCAACGATTCACTGGCCGACTCAAAGGCATTGCTGCGGGATGGGGATAAATTGGCACGCTGTGCGCCCGGACAGCGTCGTGATAGCTACGGCGCCTGTCGCCAGCTCGAAGGCTACTGAGACTGGCACCTTTGACCTTTGAGACTGCTAAATGAAAGCCTATTTCATAAGATTAACACTATGATTAATGATATATGATAACTGCTAAATTTTGCAAAGTAATATATTTAGTTTTAAGTTTACACAATCAATAAACAATCACACTTGAAATTCAATTCAAATTCAAATTATCATTCAAATTAAGCGCCAAGCGGCCATGTTTGTCATTGGGCAAAAAAAAAAATGGCGGAAGTAACGATGAGAACGCTCGAGAAAGCAATAACAACTAAATTTAACGGTAATGATGCATTGAAGGATAAGCCAAGTCAATGTCAAAGTCGAACTAACATTAACTGACATCAAAAGGCCAAGTCAAAACGTTGCAGTTAAGTCGCTCACTATAAAATACCCGGTACTCAATTTAAATATTTATTTATTTACTATAAAAAAAAACGATATCAACAGTGACAACAATCCCAGAATATATTAAAAATTATGTTTTAAATTAACAATAAAAATAAATTATGCAATATAATTTTAAATTGAAAACTAAAAGGAAAAAAAATATTATATTATTATTATTAATATTATAAATTATTATCACCAATGAACAATGAAAAAAAATTGTATTGCTAGAAGGTGTTTGTTGAATATTCTTTTGAAAAATTATATATTTGTCAGCGAATGTTATATTGGCTATAGTTCTTTAAGACTTACATATGTAGGTGTTCATGGAGGTGGGAAAACAGTTGATGATCATGAATTTACCGATACCGGGTATGAATACTATAGACTAAGGCCAGTGCTACACACTCGACTGTGTTCTTCAATTGCAAACCAGTTTTTATTACACACAAAAACCAAAAAAAAAAAGAACATCGCATCTTTAATGCAGTTTCTAGTTTGTGATCTTCCTGTGGGAATTGGCTAAAGTAATAGGCGCGTTCTAAAGTGATTGCTAGCATTGGTCATTGAACCTGGCCATCAACTACAACCTAAGCACACACACACACAGGCGTTCGGCTAACGCCGTTAATATTTACAATAAACAAACCCAAGTAACATACAGCTAGTCTAGTAACTCTCTTGACAAATTAAAACTGAAATTTTTCATTTTATTAAAAACCACTTCAGTTTTTTTTTAACTTATTTTATTTGCCTAATAAAAATGAACAAAATTTACTAAAATATACGACTTTCATTTATTTACATTTTTAAAAATAGTTAAAATCGATAAAAATTATTTCTCATTTGTTTTACTTGTCCTAGAAACCATAAAATAAAAAACGAATTCTACCAAATAGAAAGGTCGCTAAACCAACGAAACATTCACCATTATTAATTGACAATAATTTCGATATCTTCTAGAAAATTTCATTGAATTTTCATTATGTGAAAACACTTTTCTGACTAACTGTATATGATGGTTATGATAACAATTAGAACGTTTCAGCAATGACTTACGTTTTTGTTTCAGAATTTGGGTTATTGGGTTGAATTAGTTTGCACTTATAATTAAACACTTAGACGGGGATAGTTTGATTGAAAATGCATGGAAAGGTATGGAAATGAGTAATTTCAGACTTTCTGAAATTTGCATGGCTGTCAAGGAAGCGTTAGAACTGCACATAGTTGATGTAGATAGAGATGTGCAATGATTTGTTCAAGTTGCGGTCAGTGAAGGTTCCCACATTCTCATCACAATGCGGAAGTCTTTGGGCCATTGAACTGGACTGCAATCGGGTTTTTTTTTAATGTTGTTCAACAAGTCAAGGCTCTTCTTGTTCTCAGAGCCACAGCTCTGGCTCATTCCTCGTCCGCTGTCTGAAGACAACGGTCCTGTGTTCGCAACAGAAAGGCATCCCAAAAAAATGTGCAAATTCACAAATCGCCTGTTTGTTTTGGTCTTGTTGCAATTTGTTGGCTTGCCACTGGCCAGGCCAGCAAGGATTCGCAGCAGTGCCATTGATTTGTTAGAGCTCTTGTATAATGATTATGGTGACTATGGCTATCAGGTGGAGGAGGTGCACTACGATCAACGGCAAAAAGGCGAAGAGAATTTAAAATTGCGTCTGGATGGATTCGTAATTGGTTTGCCAGCCCCTGACGATTTCTCCTATTTGGATATTCTTGCCGAGGAATATATGAGTGAGTTAAGTAAGTCCCAAGCCCTATTTAAATAATTACTGACATACCTTTCAGATAATGCGTTGCCAAAAAAAATTGCTACTGCAGCGAAGGAAAATACCGTGGCGGATCCGATGACAGCACAAATAGTTAACATACCAGCTCCGAAAAAGGACATTGAAAGCCGACAACACGCCAATGATGAAGTGGCAAGTTCACCTCGGTATGATAAATCAGATTATTACATTAAGTACAACAAATTTTAACTCTGGAAATTCTTACAGCACAAAGTCACACATGCTGCAGCTTTTGCAAATGCTTCGACGCACACACCACTAATTCGACACCAGAAACTTATTTTAGTAAACTTAAGTTGTAAAAGAATTATATAAAAATCACAATAAATAAGCTTTACATATTTTTTTAATGTTACTTTGGCGCCTTTCAGGGCTGCCATCATAAATAATTACGCAGCTCCGTCATCAGAGACTATTATCGATAACTCAAAGAAAGAGCCTACCAATACAATGTTGCCAACTTAAAGCTTTTTTCGCCGACACTTTTTGTTAAAAAGCCGACGGTGTCATGTGAACACACAAATTATTTAAGCGTTGGTCATCGGCTTTTTGCGTCAGTCAATGCGTGCCATTCACATAAGAACGTAAACATAATAATTTTTTGGTATTTTTTGGTGCATTTCGCAACAAATAAAGGTAGTCAAACTGTAAAAAATGTCAACAAAAGTAAGTATTCTTAACATTTTCTATATTGTATATTAAGTTAAAACAATTTTACCATATTTAAGAAGATTGTGTGGAACCAGGATTCAAAAAACATGTTAATTGAAGTTTATGAGCAGCATCCCAATCTATACGACCCGAAAAATCCACAATACCGCAACAAGCACTACCGTGACGAATCGTTAAAAGCAATTCTCGAGCAATTGCGGACAATTTATGATAATATTGATATTGCTGATATTAAAACAAAGATTGGGACAATGCGGAGCCAATACCTTTTGCACTTAAAAAAGCAAGCTAGCTGCAATTCCAACAGTAAAATGCGGACCGATGAAAAGGGGAAACATTTCTGTCTGGATAATTTGGAGTTCCTCAAGCCTTATATGAAAATTAATGAGAAAATTACTTCAAATTTTGATGTGAGTATAGCTTGAAAATTTATATGTATGTATATAGGTTTGTATATAAATAACAAACACATATTTTTTCCACAGATTCATAACGACTCGGTAACATCGGATTCGGCCGATTTTATCAAAGAAGAGCCTCTGCTTGAAACTTCCAGCTGCTCTAGCAGGATTGTTGAAGAGTCTGCTCCATCTGCCGAGAGTATATTAAAGATCGCGATTGATGAATTGTGCGAAATCAGGCAGACGAAGAGCAAATTCCAACCTGATGTCGATTCATTTGGAGAGCTGGTGAAATGGGAGATGGAGCGGATTGGAGACCCAAAGAAACGCATGGAAATTCGTTTGAAAATTCTTCAAACATTTTACGACAACTATTAGTCGATTTTATTTATAATAATAAACTAATCTAAATTAATCTATAATCTATAAATATATAACAAATGAAATGAATATATGTTATTAATGAATTAATACATTTATTTTAAATAATTTAATTGCATCTGACTGGCAAAAACGGCCCCAGTGGTGTTTTGGGTCAATTGTCAAAATTGGTAATTTTAAGCTAGAATTTTTTAAATTTTTGAGGAGATTTTGTTGGAGTTTTCTGCATTTTTTTTAATATTTTCAGCATTAAATTTGGAACTTCTCTCCCCTTGGGGTGACAAACTAGAAACCCACATTAAAATGTTGACCTTTATTTTATAAAATTTGGAATTTCAAATTTTCTTTAAGTTATACAGATATTGAAAAGTTATGACATTTCGAAATTTGCAATACCTAAATTTAAATTAAAAGAAAAAGTTGGCAGCCCTGTCAGCGATAATATTTCAACCGTCGCTGTGAATTTAGATATTAACATTTCTATAAATTCACTAATAAAATTATTAGCTAGCGCTTATTAATAAAAAAAAAAAAAAATTTAACTTTAATCTGCAACAGTTGTGATGTGTAAACTGTGATTTTGATTTTTTTACCTTGTTACGATATTGGTTTGTAACTTTAAAATACTTGTGACAAGTAACTAGTACCTAAATATCGCTCATCTTAAATTGAGACCAGCTTTGGCATTACTTTTAATTTTTTAACAATGATGTGTGTGTGCGCGCATATAGATCACAAATAGAGCTGGTCGAACCGTGATTTGCAATATTTGCGCGCAGAGAGAATATTCAAGAACCTTCGTGTCCATCATCGTTTAACGACGCGCAACTGGTATAAAAGCCGAAGCTGCATTCATTGGTAGCTGTCAATGCAAACGAACAAGTACGACGCAATTCAACTCAGACGACAGACAACACAAGAAAATTTGTGTAACAAAATAAATAGCTACAAGAAATATTTCTTAAACGCAGTTGTCATTTCAATAATTAACAAATAAAAGTGAAATAATATTTAAACATGTCTGACCGATTGCTGAAAATAACTTACCATGGAGCACCAGCTGGAGCAAAGAAGAAGCTCAATGCTTATTTAAGAATGCCATCCAACAATTTGATAATATTGCGTCGTGAAATTGAGCTGTTTCTGTTCCAGGAGCGTCATCTGCCCCAGATCGAGATCAGAACATATTGGATTGGTAAGTTAAAGGGCCGATGATATAATGTGCATTTTGTGAAATCAATTGAGTGCATTCGGGCTTTTATTTGGGTATTTGTTTGTGTGTGTGTGTGTGTGTGTGCAAATGTGTATAAGCAAATAGTGTTAGTGTGTGCAGGTGGAAATCTATGCATGTATGCAAAATGACCGCAGTGCGAAGTTCTTAATGCACTGCATACGTACAGACAAATCATGCGTATACACATTTATAATTTAATGTCTGAACAGCTGTTAATTGGTACTTTTTTCGAATATACATAAATGTATATTCACTTTTCAATGCCCAGGGTGAATCACTATCAGTATCAGCAAAAGAATTGATAGCGAAAATAAATGGTAAAGTGCCCAGTGGAACTGAAATTCCCTGTTCTTGATTTTCCCTAACGTTTACTTGATGTTGTTGTCATTTTTTTGACGTTTTATAAAAATTATAATAGTTTTTTTTTAGTTTAGTGCCTGGGGATTTTTTGGCAGAATTCCACGAGGAGTCACCAACGTTTCTTGTTAGGGAAACATTGAGAAATGTATAGGGAAGATTCCTCATTCCTAGGAACTCCCAATGTTAAATTCCTCAATAATTTTCATACAAACGGATCGATGTTTCCTCAATAACCAGGGAATGTTCAATATTTTTTTGAGGTCCAGTTCTACTGGGTTGAACAAAACTAAATGATTCATTTGCACGCCATAAACATGCAGATAAAGTAAGTATGTATAACGTACCTTTACATATATGTATGTATGTCTGTATTAAGTCAACCTAATGAATTTGCAAACGAACCAAAATTCGAATGCAACATTCTTTCTTGCATTCCATCATAGAGTTGTCTCGCTCTAGCACAGCTAGTTCGCTATGGTTGCAAAACCAAAACAAAGCTAGAATTCAACAGGCAGTCAAAAAAGTATACACACATTATTCTTTTGTTTCTTTGAAAACTTAATCCAATATTAATTTCACAAGGTTGCAGACAATGACAGTAATCCACAAAAGAACACGTGTCACTGCTATTTTTAAAACAATTATTTTTCGTTTTAGATACCGATTCTGATGAAATCGAAATCGTCAATCAAAATGACTATGAAATTTTCTTGGCCAAATGCGAGAAGAACATGCACATGCAAATCGCAGCAGCTGTCGATGTCGCGGAGGAGTTGGAAGCCAAGCAAGAGACAACTAATGCACCCACTGCAGACGATCCCAGCAATTTCATCATTCATGATGGCGTTGAGTGTGATTCGTGTGGAGTGGCGCCAATGATTGGTTTTCGGTACAAGTGTGTGCAGTGTCCCAATTTTGATCTGTGCCAGGTGTGCGAGACTGCACACAAGCATCCCGATCATCTAATGGTCCGAATGCCAACCAACAATGGCCCGAGCATTGTGGATGCTTGGCTTAGTGGTCCGGGAACTAGTTCACATCATCATCGTCGTTCAAGCCGTCGCTTTAAGGGTCACTGTCCATTCGCAGAAGCTGCTCAGGCTGCCCCAGCCACCGAGTCGCACAAGGAAAACCGTCGTGATCGACGATCTGCCCGTCGTGGTCCCAGTTTTATGTCGCAATTTGCAGAATCGATGTTTAATATGCCAGACGCCAATACTACAGGCCCTTCTACAGCTCCTCCCGGCTCCCAATTTCCAGAAACGACACGTAATCAGTCAACAGCCACCCCAAGAGGTTTTATAGGCGAGGCACTCGCTGCAGCCGCCGCAGCTCTTAAAGCCACAGAGCAGAAGCCTTCAGCCTCAGCCCCCGAGGAACCAACTGTAGCAGCTGACAAGAAATCCGCAGCTACTACGACCGAGTCGAATGCGTTGCCATCCAAGATCCCAGTTGTGGAGGAGCCAATCATTACGGCTAATGTTGAGGAACCAGTCGCTGCACCACGCACCAAGGAGCAAACCAAACCAGAGGCACCTTCTGCTGCCAAGCCAGAGGAACCTTCAACTGCCAAGCCAGAAAAAACTTCTGCTGGCAACAGCACACCGACGACTCCAGTAATCAATCTGCAGAACTTGGCTCAGATGGTCGATCCTCAATATATGAAGGCTGGCATTGAAATCTTGAATAACTTTAGCGAAATGTTTGCTAAACTGATTGATCCAAATGAGGCTGCTGCCTTTGGTTGTGCAGATACCTCAATGAGCTCGAATGGCTCCACAGTTCCAAGGGAAACTGAAACTGTCCCAGAAACCCAGCAGACTCCAAAGGAAGACGCTAAATCAGCTTCAACAGAACCTACTGCTCCAGTTGATCCAGCTGCTCCAGTTGCTTCTGCAGTTCCAGCTGCTGCTGCTGCCACAGCCCAATCCCCGCAGGCTGTTCCAGAGCCGATAAAGAAGACCGAGTCTGAGGAACGCCGCAGGTCAGAGAGTTTGGATCAGGATTGGCAGATGATTGACAACACTGCTGGACCAATTTCCAATGTTTCCAGTACCGATGCCTTGATCAATTTAAACACCACCAGTTTGACTTCATCTTCTTCGTCATCTGCGTCTACTTCCATCTCAACAGAAGCTTCAGTGTCGCCAGCACGTGACTTTGTCCAGTTGGGTGAGATGCTGCGCCAGCACGTGTCTGAGGAGCAACAACGCGAATTGACTACGGCACACACTCAAACTTCTCAGGTGGACACAGTGACCACCTCGACATCCACCAATCCGGTTGCCACCAACAGCACATCGACGTCGACGAGTCCTCGCAAACCCGAGGAGAAGCGCAGCGTGCCCATCTACCACACTGGTAATTACAAATATTCCCCAACAGAATCAGAAAAGACATTCTCTAATCCATTATTTCTTGCGATTCACAGATGAACGCATCAATGCTGCAGTACACGCCATGATGGCCATGGGATTTAGTAATGAGGGCGCCTGGTTGACACAGCTGTTGGAGTCGGTGGAGGGCAACATTCCTGCCGCTTTGGACATAATGCACACATCGCAGAGCGGACGCAATTGATGCCTGCTCTCGTATATTTATAATTTAATTCATTTCAATATCTGAAATACTATATTAGTGTGTACAAGACATAATTGTCTGATCTGTTTTATTTGAGGTGATTTGTTAGCTTTATTGAATTCAAAAGCTATGTGTAAGCTCATGTATGTTCCAAATAATCAAAACTATATATATATATATATGTCTACTTATACTATCCGATGTATTGAATATTAATCAACAAATAAAATCTTAATAATGTATAAACAAATCCAAATCGTTATGAATATGGGTATGACTGTAGGACCAAGTTTTCACCTTGATTCATTGTGGTAACAGATGCAATAAATGTAAACAACTTGAATATAAATATTTATAAACAAATGTAAATAAAATAGGATATGAGTGTGCGCTAGTGATTCCACTTGGATTAGTCGGTAAACTGCCTCCAGATTAACGTTACAATTTCCTTCGAAAATCTTCGAGATTCGTAGTTAATTGTGGTAACAGTTGCAATAAATGTAAACAACTTAAATAATCGCACATGGTGAGCATTCCACTGACGTCGGGCAAATCCCGTATTATAGCTGTACATTTGAGAGATCATCAGAGATAGAAAACTGCTGAGAGCGAAAAAGCGATGAATAAGCTTGAGAGCATTGCTTGTGATAAAATAGAGCGGCAGACCGCTGAGCACAGCACAAAGCAACAGAACACATCCGATTATACCTAGAGACAGGAAGAGAGAGAGAGAGAATATGTAAATAAGCTGCATGGCATTTGGTTATGAGTGCACATGTACTTACCCGAGAATCCGTGATTACTGCGAAAATGTCGGACGCTTGCGTTTGGATCCTCGCGCTTGCGTTCAAGCTTCTGCCAAGTTTTGATGCCAACACCGATAACCCCAACTCCAAAGGCCAGCAAGCCGAAGGCGCTATGCAAAAGGTCCAAGTTGAATATGCCCAGATACGACTCCAAGACGCTGCTGTGTCGCACGAGAAGCGCCTCGCCCAAGCAAAATACAAACTGTCGTCGGGATAAAAGGATTGTAAATTAGTGACGTGAACAAATCATCGGAGCGTTGCCTTTTCGATATAAGTATCGATGAAGATCACTCGCTGTTCTGTTTGAATTTTCATCACTAGAATTTAGTAACAAAGTTCTAGTTTCTGTTCCTATTTTAAGAAGATCACATTACTTACAGCCACGGTGCAGTAGAAGGCATGTCCAGCGGTATGTTCCATCTTTAAGGATACACATTTGTACACAATTACAGCTGTGATCCCCGCGAGCAGAATATGCGAGATGAGGGCACAGAAGCCAAAGTAAAATCCAGGCGAGGATAAATTCCACATGGAGTATGCCTCCTCCAATTCTAACCTAGCATACTTCAGCAGATTTGAGCTTTCACCAACGTCCGAGAAACTGCAGTCCTCAAAATTTGATTTTTCCATCTTATTTTGTTGTTATTTATATTGTTTTATGAGGAATTTTTTATCTACTACGTGAGAGGCGCACGTTATGCAGATAAGTTTTGTGGCGCTGTTAAACTTGAGGGAACCGCGCGCTTCGAGTGTCTGACGACGTTTGAAATGCCATAGCCCTGGCAGCAAACAGCTGAGCTCTCAGCTCAACTGGATCTCTCCGAGAACACTCTGTGCAAAAAAACAATATACAAAAACAAACTTAGAAAGCAAATGGAGCGTGACTCAGCACTCTTTCTCGTGCTTCACCTTGGCGCGTAAAAGGCGGCAGCAACGCATTTCCAGTCGCAGTCATTTTTGCAGGTGCTGAGTGTCGAAGTCGATTGGCATTGCTCAGATTGTAAGTTTGTACACATATTCTTAATTAATATCATGTTATTTTCGGCAAATTCGAAACCGGTTTCGAATTGTGCGCAAAATACTTGTCAAGGGACTTTTTATACACATACATATGTATCGAAGTATGTATGTACCATGCTGACAGCTGACTGAGCACGATTATTTTGGTCCACTCTAAAATAGTTGCTCTGAATCATTTCATTCGAGTGTTACGAAACTAGCTTAAAGCAATTGACTGCTAAAAGAGCAGACACAAGAATAAAGAACAAGCAGCCACACAACAATTGATATGCGCTACTATGACTAGTTATTGCTCTTACGAACTATATGGTAAAATACTTCTAACTTATCGTGTTGCATACTTCATGTTAAATTACCCTTTTAAAATTAAAATACCCAACTGGTCATTTTTTTTTTAATGTCCTGCACAATCTTATGCTTAAGTTATGCGCCCATACATGAATTCACGGCTCATTACGGTACGTTTTTTAGTCGCTGGTACATTGGGTCACTATTTGAACTAAAAAAGTTAATTGGTAAAGACGATTCCTTAATATTGTAAACTTTATTGAGCTATTTATTCATCGTAATTTTAAAATATATCACAATATTAATATTGAATTTAAATAAGGTATACTTTTTCGAAAATGGTACACTTTTGTCTAAGACCTGGTATATTTTCATGAAGGGTGTATGAATTGTTTTTATTTCCTAATTGTCACATCGCTATCGAAGGTGTATACGACACACGCTAAATGTCATCAATCCAAAAGGGGATTTACATTTACCGCAATATCCAACGCTAAATCAATGTTTTCGTTGCAAAATGAAATACATTTGTACCCACACACACATGCATATAAAACACTCTAAATGATGACGTCATTTGAGATAAAATTCCCCAACATAACAAACGCCTGAGAGCAGCCAATAAACAGAGAGAATCAGAGAGTATAATTCAGTTACCAGCTGTGTTTCACGTCGTCTGCCGGTTTGTTTCTGTTCTGTTGTTGATTTTCGATCAAAGCGTCAACGTCTATTAATGTGTGTATAGTGTATCAAGAACGAATCAACAAGAAAATAAGTTGTTTTTAAGTCCCAAATTAAGATCGAAAAGTGTAAAATCCATCACAACAAAAAACTGCATTAACCAGTCAGCAAACTATTTGTCATTCCTAGGAAATTTATAAGGGAATTTCTCAGTCCCAAAAAGGTACGTCAATAAGATAATTAAATACTCGTATCTGAATGTATCTAACATGGAAACACGAAACGAATATAAAGTGGACTTTTTGTACATACGATTAAAACAAAAGTTATAACTTTAAATGTGCGCTAAACATATGACAATTAAAGTGTTAATAACTAACCAGAAATTAAATTAAAATTATCAACAAAATTCCGAATCGAATTAAAGATTAATCTGTTGCGCCAGCGGGAAATTAAATTAATTATATTATTTTGTTTTATGACATGACTTTATTACATTTCGTTCATAGAGTGCATTGACTATAATAATGCTTATCTTGATCTGGACGCCCTTTAAAACAAATAAAAATCAGATAATTTTTATATGTGCATGTATATGTACATATATAATATGTCACAGCTAAAACATTTTTCATGTTCTTTGTCTTACCAATACTTGTGAAATATTTCAATTTGTATGAAATCATTTACTGTGCCTGCAAGCAGTAAATTTCCAAACGCTCCATTATTAAAATAATAAAAATCCAACACTCTTTAAAATGCCATTAAAAGTTTGAGAAGTATAAAAATAATCTTCGCATCTTGTATAAACCCTATATATATATATTTTTTTTTTCAGATATTCTCTGCAATTATAAAGATGTTCATTCATTTATGATGTCATCAAGTAGTTCATGAATAAAGAAGTTCAGTGCCACATTTATGTACATGTCATGAGAATCAAACTCATATATCTATTTATATTGAAAACTTATAGATTATTTGCTAATTGCAGTTCTGTATAGTATTAAAAGCAAAGTGCAGGACAGATATTTTATTTAAAAACTTGTTTTTATATACATTTAGTGATTGTCGTTTTGAGATTGCCGGCAAGATGATCATTTTGTTTATATTATTTTATTTTGACTTGTATAATTGATTCTTACAAATTTTTCAAAGCAGACATCTACATAGACTTTTTGTTAATTATAATTATCAGTGTGTATTTTAATTTGTTATTAATGTTTGTTTCGTTTTTTATTTATTTGTTTGTATTATTTTTTGACAATTTTTTTTGTGCTGTTGTGGTTAACGTCGCTGCCAACGTTGGCGTCGATGCTCAGCTGAGCCTCTGCTGAGCTCAGATTTTCGATGCCACGCCACAGACGAGTACATATAACAAATCCCGTATTTGAGCAGCCCAAACCAGTCACAGCTCAGCTCTGAACCCGGTTGGTTGTCTCATCGCAACCTTAAACTATAACCAATTTGCTTGACAAGTTATTCATAAAATTCCTTTTTTTTCTCAACCAAAATCAACAATAACAAAATGCGTCGCGTAGACGCGTTTGTTGTGATGGCTTTAATGGCTCTCGGGCTCCTCCAAACGCCGCAACTTGTCAAGGGCGAAGGGTAAGTGCGAATCTCATTCGACCTATACATATAGATCACATCACATATTATACGCATCACATATTATTTTGTTTTCATAATTTTCAAGGTAAATTAATGTGATTTTTATCAAATGATTTTTTTTATGAAGTGAATAAATTATTTGATGTGGGGTAATTGATGCAAAAGTTCGTTGTGCCATATAAGGTTTTTAATATTTGCAGAAATACACTGCAATTATTTAACTTATTACTCATAAGTACATTAGGGTGGCTTAATAATTATTAAGAATGCTTTTATCAATGAGAAATTGAAAATCTCTTCAAGATGAAAATTAAGTAATTATCATAAAACTCCCAGACTTCTTTTTTGTAGTTATAACTGAGATTTCAAATATATTCATTGTATTCTTAATTTAAAATTTTACTTACTTTTTTTGTATTGCTAAATAATTATGTTGTTGACTGCTTTTAGACGAAGTTAAAAATCTATATAATACAAAAATAAATAATTTATTAAACAATTTGCTGAATATAACAATATTAAAATAAAAATAATTTAATAAATTTGCCTTTGATTAAAAAAATAATTGCTTTGAGTTTTCCGTAGAATACCTTTTAGTTGCACAATTTACTGTATATAATATCTAAATATATACTTAAAAGAGTCAAGGATAGAACTTACTGTTTAATTAGTGTTAGGTAAACACGTACCTATCTACCTATATAGGGTAGTATAAAGCAAAAACGTGTCCACATTTATGTACATATAGCACAGACAAACAATATAGTTTGCTCAACGCTTAACACCTTATGAGTAATCCATAAATTTGTTCTGCCTATTAGCAGTTTTTCTCCAGAAAACTGGAAATATATATATTTGCCAGATATACTAATAAACACGCCCATAGTTATTAAAATCTTAGGTTTATTGATTTAACATTTTTTTTATTGCATTATCTGTGTAGAATTACTAAAGCAAGTTCAAGTTATCTACTCAATCTCAGTTTTTATATACTTTTTCATTGCCAATTCCAATAGGTTACGTGTTATCAAGATCAATTTTATAAGATGATATGAAGTTTTAATTATAACATTGTACATAAGTTTACAAAATTATTACCAATAAAAAAACAGTAATAAATTATAATTAAGTTAATCCCCCGATTTTGTAGTCGGAAATCGTAAGCTGTCTCGTTGAATGGCTTAAACCTCGCTTCAAATAAGCCGAAAAATTCACGGACTATTTGCAATATCTCTTACATAACGTGTCTGTTGGAGCCGGTTTTCCAGATCAGGTTCTTAAAAAACATTTACCGTTAAACGTGTGCAAATTAAATACACTTTTTAAATGAATCAAAAATAAACGAACACAATGTGCGACTAGAAAATACTCTTTATGCAAATCTGAAGCAAGAGGAATTTGATTAAAAAAAATGTAATAAAAATTCATGAACATTTTCTGCTTTTATTAAAACTTTCGGAATACAAAACTTGACAGCAAATTCTAGAATATTTTAGTCTTACTTAGTTATTATCAGTTTAAACTGTACACAGTGTGAGTAATCTTAGTAATTTCCTGAGATCAGAGATAGGCAGATGCTAAACGTCTATAAGATCAAAGAGGTCTGTTGCATACAGTGTCATCCATTTTGAAAGTCCCAAAACAATTATTTTTTTCTTAGTAACAGCAGAATGTGAAATTAAAAAACAATTGATAAAGCGAAGCAAACAACATAAAGAAACAATACATTTTTAGATTAAACTGTACCTATCTCTGCAGGCTAAAAACTAATAAAAATTCAAGCATAGCATTGAAACATAGAAAAAATAAAAACAAACATAAACATAAAATAAATATAAAAAAAATCAAAGCTAATGAGTGACCTAGTATTTCCGACATTATGAATTCAGTTTGAACCTATGCTGATTGTGATTAAGCATTAATTTAATTACTTGCCCCGAAAACAGCCAATACACCATCGTTGGACCAGGAACTATACACTCACATCGCGACTACAATGTGGCTGTAGCTGTGCATCACACCAAGGAGCCGGTCACACTGAAAATTGGCATTACTGGACCCTCGCACAATGAGACCCAAACTGTGGAGCTTCCGAAGGCCGATGAGCTCAAGCAGATCACCTTCAAGTTGCCCCCTCTGGAGTCGGGTGCATATAACCTCACCGCTGAGGGAGTGTCTGGATTGGAATTCAAGAACACCACAGCGCTTACCTGGTCTGAATTCAAGCCATATGTGAAGCTACAAACCGACAAGGGCAAGTATAAGCCTGGCGATACAGTTAACTATCGTGTGCTCTTCTTGGATGAGAACTTAAGACCCGATAAGCCCGATGATGATGTCGTTGTCTGGTTCGAGGATTCCAAAAGGAATCGCATTAAGGAAGTCAAGCACATCCAGACCCGCACTGGAGTCTATACTGGAAAATTTGTTCTCTCGGACTTTGCCACCTTGGGCACATGGACCCTAATGGTGCAGAATGGTGGAGCCTATTCCGATGAGCGTGCCTACTTCGAAGTGGAGAAGTATGTGCTGCCCAAGTACTCCATTAAAATGGATGCTACTCAGCAGGTGTCGGTCAAGGATGGAGATATGCAGGTTGTGGTGAGAGCCAAGTAAGTTATTCTTAAACAAAACCACTCCATTTAAGAAAAAGATAAGAAAAAATAATATTTTTGATTAAAATATATATTACCAGGGATCACAAAAAGTAGGGTATTAAACCGAAACGAATATCGGTTTCAGTGACGGTTTCGATAATGTTTGCATTTTGATTTTCGGTCATCGGTTACTTAAAATCTTTTGTATATCGGTTTCGTAACGGTTTTTCGTATGTTTCGGATCTGAAATATTACTATGACTTATTTAAGAAGATTAATTCAAATTAAAAATTAACAAATTCGCTAATTTATTATCTTTTATTTAAATTTTTGTTACAAAATATTTTTTCAAAAACTTACAAAAAAAATGATATGTTAATTGTGATTTTTATTAAATCCAATCGCAATTTTCCAGTTACACCTACGGCAAACCGGTCAATGGCAAAGTAGTGCTCAACCTGCATACGTCTGAGACGAGCACCTGGGAAAACGTGAATGGGGAGTCAGTGCGCACGGATATTCCAGGACATGCCATCATCCGCACCGCTGACATGGTCAACGGCAAGGCGAAGTTTGATTTGAATGTCAAGGAGTTCGAAAGCTATTTGCCATATAACACATCTGCCACGTATGCTCAGATTTTGGCCACCGTTGAGGAAGCTTTTACGGGCGTTCAGATTAATGAAACTGGCGGTACACAGATTTATCCTTATCGCTATGAGATTACCTGCACGGACTACAGCAGCTGTTATTCGTTTGTCGCAGACAAGGAGCATGAGATCATCTTCAAGATCACACTAGTCGATGGCACGATTCTGAAGGACACCAAGAGTGTCGTTAAGGTATTTCAGATAATATAAATCAATATAAACTATTACAACATATTAAATAATGGTAACTCCATATTTAGGTCAAGTTCACAGAGGGTGTACGTCATTCCATATATGGCGATGAATCAGAATTGCCAAAAATCAAGCAGGAACCTCTTGTTTTCGAGGGTCATCTGAATGAATCTAGCTTGGCTGTATTCAAAGTAGTTCTCCCCGATTTACCGGACATTGAAAATATAACGCGTTACTACAAAATTGAAGTTGAATATGATGGTGAGAATCGGGATCTCTATACAACTTATCCCTACAGGGAACCCAAGAAAATTGAGAATCCTGAAGAGGAAGAAAAGGAAAAGGAATGGTTTAAGGCCGACGTACAGCGACCCAAGGATAAATGGACGTAAGTTCAAATTATATTCTATTTAACGAATCTTTTAACTCATCCGTCTCACTTAATTGTTTCTAAATGCAAATTACAAATAATTCTTTAAAGATAAATTTACGAAATGTCTAAATGGACACGTAAACTTTCATTTTCTTCGAAATTTTTGGTATAAACTTTGCATTTTGCAAAAATAAACAACAACAATGCACAGCAAAAGCGTTGCTTCGAGTCGAGGCGCTGAACTCAAATAACTTATGAGAAATCAATACATGAATATGAGCACTTGTCACCACAATTATAAATAAATTTTAGGACTCAGCTGCAGAGTTTAAATCCCCACTCCCAATAAAAAACATAACATTAACAATCATATTACTTTTCAAATATAAAGTAGAGCTTGAACAGGAGCATAAAATATATTAACTACATGCATTTCTTTGTATCTATTGAAATTTTCTTTATAGTCTCAAAATTGGAGAGGAATATCAGGTGACCATAAACTCCAGCCGCCCTCTAAACTACTTTGTCTACAACATCATTGGACGCGGCAATGTGTTGCACACGGAGCGTGTGGTGTTGGACGAACCAAAGAAGGTCTACAATATCACCTTGAAGCCATCGTTCTTAACAAGTCCCTTTGGTCGCATCTATGCCTATTATGTGGATGAAACTGGCGAATTCCGTTATGCCGAGGACACTTTCCATGTGGACGTTGAACTGCCAAACCAGATTAATATTACAGCTCCCGAGGAGGTGAAACCCGGCGCAGAGGTTGAGCTGGAGATTAAGACCGCTCCCAAGTCCTTTGTGGGTCTGATGGCTGTGGATAAGAGCGTGTTGTTACTGGGTAACGGCAATGATCTGAACAAGGATTCGTTCGGCTGGCGTCTGGGTCGCTATGACACGAGCACACCCTGGCAGGGTGGTTACTCCTACTATCCCGGAGAACGCAGTGGTGTTGTGACCATGACGAATGCCAATTTCTTCTACAATCGCACAGCGCCTTTATATTATGCACGTAAGAAGAAAATAAGTAAGAGATGTGAGACCTTAGGCTTATTCCCATAAATTGCAGAGTCCTTTGCAGGTGGTGGCATACAGAGGAAGGGAGCAGTAGGAGTCCTACACAGTGAAGTACTCAGCACTGCGGCCCCTGCCTTTGCGTCGGCTGGAGTCGCTATGGATCAGGCAGCAGGTGGTGGTTCTGCAGGAGCTCCCGCCGTACGCAAGAACTTTGTGGAGACGTGGCTCTTTGAGGACATTGAGGAGACCAAGACGGAGGTTTTCAAATGGGTTCGCACCATACCAGATACCATCACCAGCTGGGTGCTCACTGCCTTCTCACTGCATCCCGAGAAGGGATTGGGCGTCACCGGTGATCAGCTGAATATCAAGACTTTCCTGCCCTTCTTTGTGTCCATTCGTCTGCCCTACTCCGTGAAACGTGGCGAGGTCATCAGTGTGCCTGCTCTGGTCTTCAACTATCTGCCCAAGCAACTGGATGTGGAGGTTACACTCAACAACGAGGACAATGAGTACGAGTTTGTGGATGTGTCCAACGAGGTGATTGGCGAACAGAAGCGCACCCAGATGGTGCGTGTTGGAGCCAATTCGGCAGCTGGTGCCTCCTTCCTGCTGCGTCCCAAGATCATTGGCAACATCCTCCTCAAGTTTACGGCCATTTCGCCCGTTGCCGGAGATGCGGTGCACAAGACGCTCAAGGTGGTGCCCGAGGGTGTGACGGAATACAGGAATCGTGCATTCTTTGTCAATCTCAAGGATAAGGCCGAGCACAAGGATAGCTTTGAGCTGGAACTGCCCGAGGATATTGTGCCGGACTCACAGCACGTAGAATTCGGTTTGGTTGGCGATCTCCTTGGTCCGGTTATTAAGAATCTGGAACGATTGCTGCACCTGCCCAGCGGCTGTGGAGAACAGACCATGTCCGCACTGGTGCCCAACTATCTGGTTTATGACTATCTGAAGAGCATCAAGAAGCTCACACCAGAGCTGGACACGCGCATCAAGCGCAATCTGGAGCGGGGATATCAACACATGTTCCAGTATCGTCACGACGATGGCAGCTACAGTTCCTTTGGACCCGGAAAATGGCGTGCGGAGGATCCCGACCGCAATGGCTCCACCTGGCTGACAGCCTATGTCCTACGCTCCTTTAGCCAGATCAAGAATATCATCAAGTTGGATGAGAAGACTCTGGAGAAGGGCTATAAGTTCTTGCTCAGCCGACAGGCGGAAAACGGCAGCTTCACAGAGGCGGGAGAATATTTCTATGGCTCAACACGTTCCGGACTTACGCTGACGGCAAATGCATTGCTCGCATTGTTGGAGCAGGAGAAGCCCAACCAGGAGGCTGTGGACAAGGCTGTTGCCTACTTGAGTGCCAATTCCAATGCCAAGGAAGCGGAGGAGCTCTTGCCCAGAGCCATTGCCACCTATGCCTTGCAGAAGGCCAAGTCTGCAGATGCGTCCAAGCACATTGCTTCAATTAAGGCACTGGCCAAACACGAAGATGATCGCACTTGGTGGACGGACGATGTGGAGAAGTCGCACGCTGGCAGATGTGGTCGCTGGTGGTGCTGGATCCGGAGTCATGACATCGAAATCACCTCCTATGCTTTGCTAACACTGCTGGAGGAGGAATCCCCTGAATCGCAACTCAACTCAATTCGCTGGCTTGTGGCTCAGCGTAATAGCTTTGGAGGATTTGGCTCCAGCCAGGATACGGTAGCTGGTCTGCAGGCTCTCATTCTGTTCGCCAAGAAGTCAGGCTATGAAGCCGCCAAGTGGGACTTGACCGTATCCAATCATGGACAGCGTGAGAAAACCGAAAAGCTGACCGTCAACGATGACAACGATTTGGTGCTCCAAACCGTGGAGTTCCCCCAAGGCACCAACTCGCTGACGTACGAGGCCAAGGGCACAGGAGCAGCCTTGGTGCAGATCAGCTATCAATACAATATTGTTGAGAAGGATCCAAAGCCCAGCTTCAAGGTTCAAACAATCATCAAGCCCGAATCTCCACCTTCAAAGCTCGAGTTGACCGTCTGTGTGGAGTATGTGGAAGAAGGCAAAGCTAAAGCATCCAATATGGCCATTTTGGAGGTCTCTCTGCCCTCCGGATACACTGCTGATGAGGATAGCTTCAAGGACATTCAGGATATAGAGCGCGTCAGGGTAAGTACAAAGGAAATACACTTAATCATAACTCTTTCGCTAATCGCTCTTTATACTTGCAGCTCGTGGAGACCAAAAACGATGACACTGTCGTCGTCATCTACTTTGAGAGTCTGCCCAAGGGTGAAAAGAAGTGTCTACCCATCGAGGCATTCAAAACCCATGCGGTTGCCAACCAGAAGCCCGCCCCAATTGTACTCTACGATTACTACGATACCAATAAGAAGGCCACCGATTATTATCAAATTGAGTCAAAGCTCTGCGACATCTGTGAAGGAGAAGATTGTACAGCCAAATGTTAAGAGCCATCATTTATTAAATAGACCCCAATGATATCATAAATTGAATATCAATAAAGAAATCAACTGTTGTGATTATAATGTACTTATGCTGGCATTTTTTCTATAAATCAAAAAACTGTGGGTTGATCAAGGGTTAATCTATTCCAAACAAGAACAAATAGTTAAGATTAAAATGGTTGATCACTATCGGTTTGATGTCTAAACTGTTGTCAGTTAAAACCATTTATGTTTAGATTTTAACATTCTAAAAATATAATTTTGACAAATCCATTGCTACAAGTGGATCATAAGAGTCGAAGTTACTAAAGAGAAAAAATATAAAATTATAACACATTTATAGTTCGCTTTACTGGCCTCTAAATAACTACTATTTTTATCTGTTTAACCAAGGAAGGATTGTTAAAATTCACAATGTATGAAGCGATTTGGTCTCGAATTAGAATTTGAGATAGTTTTCATGAATAATAAACGAATTTGCACATGCAAAACTTGGTATTTATAGCATTGATATGGCTAACTAAAAGTGAAGTACAGTACAAATGTACTCGTATGCCATATCGTATACATTTTGCACAAATTCTGGACGTTACTTCTAAATTTAGCATATATTTTGTATTTCCATAAGCTGTAAAACTCGTATCACAAAAGGAACAAATTGCTGGAAAGGTTTCATTGAGCAGAACAGGTTTTTCGAGTATTAAGTAGTAAATGTTAATATATATACTTGTATATTTGTACACTCATATCTAAGTATAGTTAAGTATTCTAATGCATGCGCTCGTAGAATGAAAAAAGGTCTTTGCAAAAGGCGAGTCTATAAATTATCATAGTACGTGCGTTTTTTGCAATATGATAAGGATTTAATTCAAACAAGTAAGTGCTACACGTATAAGTGGCTAATTAATTTCGATGAATTTGCTGATTTCCAAAAATAATTTCACTCGTAAATACTTGGAAGTAATAAACTCACTTGCATGCATACAATGTGTATGAAATATCTAAGAAATATTTGCTAACGTGCCACGGAGCACATACAGATCTTTACCTGGATATACTGGTATAAGTGCTGCAAACATTTGACGCGCAAAAATATTTCAACGTCGAAAATAAGCTAAATTTTCAAACTAACAAATCTGAAAAGCTCATAATTTTTCATTTTTATTAGACAGGTTCCTTGAATCTCTAATAAACCCTAATAATGGTCGTTTCTTGCTATGAAATAAAAAATATATATAATTTTAACGATTTAATAAATTTAAAGATTGAAAAATATATCTTCAGATTAGTACGATTCTTTGTATCGAAATGTTTTTTTTCTTATTTTTTGATAATTTCCAGTTTCTTCTCAATGTTTATCATTAAATTAAAGTTGATTAAAAGTAAAAACTTGAGAACTATGAATGAATTTTCAAAATATCAAAGGTGGGACCCTTACTATCAACATAGAACCTTGGCTTCGATAGTCGAAAAATAATTAAATTCTCTAATTGAACAAAATTTGAATACAGAACGAATATAAAGGCCAAAACATGACCAAATTGACATTCTGATTGAAAATCGGGTCAGTTTTCTTCAAGTTATGACAGTTGGAAGTTTGACCTAGCCATTTTACCACAACCGTACCGGTACAAGGGTTTCGGTTTTCGGTTCTTGAAGGACAATTAATTTTGGTTACGGTTTCAGTTCTCGTACTAAAAATGAAACGGTTAGTATTGGTTAATGGTTCCGATGCCGGTTAAAGACATTTTTTAAAATCCAGAGCTTCTTCCGCCCGCTTTATTTTATGTAGACATATTTGACTGAAAAACGCTGTTTTGCCAGCACTTACTCGTAGCATTATCTAAAGTATGGAATCTGTTGCAGTAAGTGATGCTAGATGTTAAGTTTAGATTGTATTCAAACGTTGCAAAACGTTTGCGATAATTATAATTGAAATGGACAGTGTTGAATGTGAACGTGATGGTGCTCAATTATATATTTTAATCCTTTAACTTGTGTGCATTAGAATGTTGAGTACTAGTAGAAAAACTGATAACAGCACAATTGTACGTGCGTATATATAATATGTACTTATAGTAATTATTGTCAATACAAAAAGGTCTCCTCAAATTAGTTGTCTGTTCCTCATGCGTGAGTGCAGTTGTCATTCGGATAGCTAAAATATTTAAAATTGTGAATTTCGACAAGGATATTTAAAATAGAAATAAATAATATATTTAAAATAATTCAAATATAATAACTAGCCAAAAAATACATTAAAATGGGAGCAGAAAAATCGAATTCGACGAGTGTCCTTGAACACATCGAAGCCGGCTTAAATGTGCTTAATCAATTGTGCATTGGATTTGTGACATTCTGGATCTGTTGGAGCTGCCTGCGCAAAGGACTTGTAGGGATTCGTCTGCACGTCTGGCTGGTGTCCTTTGGCTTTGTTTTCCTGATGGCTGAGGCCATGATGTGCTTTTACAATGGCAACTGGTTAACACTGCGCTACACGCGAAAGCACAAAACACTCATCCATGTGGTGCTCCAGATCCTTGGTGGCGGCATGGGCGTAGCCGGTTGCCTTGTCCAACTGATACGTGATGACTGGTCCATTTCGGTAACCACACATTCCAGATTGGGATTCGCTGCCTTCATACTGTGCCTAATCTCGCTTTTAAGTGGAATTATTGCTGCAATTGCCCGCAGTTTGTCGAAAGTTGTGTCCCCGTTGGCCAACAAAACGTTCCACGTAATCCTGAGTCTAGGCACATTTGTGACGGCCATGTTGGCACAGTTTTTTGGTTACACGCAAACAGGGATATTCAAAGGACAAGGAAAGGACTTTGTCATATTTATGCAAGTTGTGACGATGGTTTTAATGGTATTAACTTGCATTGCACCGTTTAAGTCTTTGTATCACAAATTCGTTAGCTTTAAAAGTTAACGCAGTGCGCAGTCTGTGATTTTAGCTAATATTAGTTTAAAAAATTCTTATATTTAGATTAGAAAATTAAATAAAATGAAAATAATTTATTTGAAATAATTTGAATTCAAATTTAAATCAAATGCAAGCTACTGTTTAATTTATCGTTCTAATTACAGTGTTGGCTACCTCAAGTCGCAGATCGATTAACAATCAGTCGACCGATGATTCGATTATTGTTATCGTTGCAACAATAAGCGCAACTTCGTCGTATTTTATTTAAGCTTGTGGTTGTCAATTCAAATGATCTGCTCTACACATAGTTAGTATGCACATCTGTAGATTTATCGCAATTCGTATGTATTTGAACAGCTTCCCCAGAGGAAATTGATATGGAATGCTATAAAAATAATACTGAGCTAATGTTCTTATTTGCGATTTGCGGTTTGCGGCCATACATACTTATATACATGTGCTTTTATATATTCATTTTACTCACTGAAATTATGTTCGATTAGTTGAATTATTTACGACAACGAAGACAGTCATTGGGAACTTTGCTCGCGCTTAAACAATTAATAGGCAACCCGTGTCATTCGGCATTGGCTTTTAAGATATGCCCACAACAATAGTATAACCGTAAAGGTATGCGCCAATTTAATAGTTCACAGACGCAATTATCAGTCGCAGTACTCCCAAACTAAGTATTTGTTGTAACTAATACATTTAACACAAAAAAAACATTATTGTTCTACGCAGATAAGAGCGTTGTACAAATTATCTGACACTAAAAAAAAACTGCAGTCGAGCAAACTTGATTGTTAGAGACCCAGTAGTTATTTTATAATTTAAAAAAAAAGCAAAGAAAAAATATTGAAGAATGAGTAGTCAAAAAAATTTAATAGAATGAAAAAACTTTTGGAGCTGGACTCAAACATAGGCCGGCAACCGTAAGAATCGTGTGCATTAATCATAAGCCAAATTACTATCACTAAGCAAATAACCTATAGAGAGGTCATTTCATACAACGAGGTGTCCACAAAAAAGCTTGAAATTGCGTCCACCAGTGAAATTTACTATGGACCAGTGAAATACAGCCGGTTCTTTTTTCAAGTACATAGTAAAATTCACTGGTGGACGCAATGTCAGGCTTTTTTTGTGGACACTTTCGTTGTAAGAAATGACTTCTCTATAGGTTATTTGCGTAGTGTTACTATTTTGTAGTGATGTAATAATACATCAAAATATCGAAAACTCGATTTTAGTAGATGCTTTTTTCAAATAATTTAACTCGATAAATTTTTTTAAATCTGATAAAATAGAAAGTGAAATCCGCAACAGGCCTGAATAAATACATTTTTTCTACATATATTACATTTCGACATAGAATTCTATTTTAGTTAACTGTACTGCAATAAATCCTGCAGAATCTGTTTCTTATTAAATTGTCTGTGTAATTAGTTCTTAATAATTTTCTGAGGAGAGAGGGTGTTCGTACCATAGGAATATGACAGCGGTGTCCAAAGTAGGCCATAAAATAGTTTTACCCATCATAAAGGTATTTTCAGCCTACTTTATCCTAATTTTGCACATTACTGGAGTGTGATCATCCAATTTAATAGCTCTAGTTCTTGTAGTCTCTTAAGTCTAAGTGAAGATTATGAATATATACAAATTATAAGGTCGGTGATGCCTTAAGGTCGGTGTTACGCACATATTACTTTCGGCCAATTTAATAGACCCTTCGCACTTTTTAAGTACAGGGCTGAAAAATAACTTGCGGTACGCAATGTCGGAGCATCACCCGGCGGTCACTAGTAATCAGGTTGTCGTCGATTACGGAAGCACGGCGAGAGTGAGTCCAAGTCCGAGTACATCCCGTACACAGCGATTGCCTTCGTTTGTATTAATCAACGAATCTCCAAATTCTCAACGCTACACGAGAATGAGAATGTCTCACAATACGCTACAATGTGAATCCCAGAGGACTTGGGATCGCTTGGAATACTTTTTGAATGTGGTGAATCAGATGTGCATTGGATTTATAACCATATATATGTCATATATTACGCTGAGAACGGGCCTACAAGGAACTGGACTTCATGCCTGGCTGGTTACTATTGGGGTAAGTTCTCTCTGGGATGTATTATAAATAGCATTCGAGTATTTTTATCACATTGTTTATTGCAGTTCTCGTTTTTCATGGCGGAGGGAGTTATGGTCCATTATGGCAACAATGTTTTAACAAACAGTTACAAGCGAAATACAAAAACCACAATACACTGGATACTTTTGACACTGGGCGGTACCTCTGGTGCCGCTGGGGCATTAATCAAAATGATACAGAAGGGGTTCTCGTTGCACTCCACTCACGGTAGACTGGGTGAGTAATAAGATCTAAAAATGTCATGCTCTCAACTTACAAGCAATCCGGTTATATGCTCTATATATACATGTAGGTATAACCGCTTTCATACTCTGCCTGCTGTCCATGAGCTCAGGATTGGGAGCACTTTGTTCGACACGTGTTAAAAAACTCATCACGCCCTTGTTTAACAAAGCAATCCACAATTTCTTGGGAATCGCCTGCTTTGTCATCTCTATGGTAACTCAGTATTACGGATACGAGACGGGTTACTTTAAGAAGCGCGCGGAAACCGATCTTCAAATCTTGTTGAAATGTGTAACACTCATATCGCTCGTTCTGACCAGCATAGGCCCTCTCAAGGCATTCTATAATAAAATAAAGTCTATTTCAAAATAGTTTTAACACAAAGCTCAAAAACTTTATGTATATGAATATATCTGTATAATGAGACTCTCACATTGCTAGTGTGCCCCCGACACGTGATCTCTTACTTATTATTGATAAAAAAAAAAAAAAAACCCACAATGCCTACTTGCTTGGCAAACAGATGGAATTCCCCACTTAAAAAATGTGCATACTGCTGTGAATTGCGCTAATACAAAAGCACTATCTATTTCGTATATTGAAAGCCGAATTATAGATAAGATCGTCAATGTGTTGCCGAGACACGTACTGCTGATATGTAGATTCCGTTTGACAGGAACATTCAGCATTGTCAAAAGATTAAACTATGTCGCATATTGTTCCAAAAATTTACTTGTTAAAACGAATCTCGCAGGCACTGTACAGTACAGCTTAAATACAAGTATCTAAATAATATTTAAAAAAAAAAAAACCAGATTATTAATAATTATGATCACAGGGTATTCCAATATAAGAACACTTCATGCAATTTTCATTTAAGTGACTCTAATGCTTGTTATAAACGGTTAATAAACTGATAAGTGATTGTGATTAAAAATTCGACTAAAATTTTTAACATTTCTATTATCATTTTGGGCTAATTAAAAATCGTGTTTGGGTATCTCTTGACAAGTAACTAATTAATATAATCTGATTTACAATTGATATTTTTAGCTACAAATAATCACGACCTATTTTAATCATGTTCTTCTAATCTGACTTCTTTTTATAATTTAACCCATTGAATGAATTGATGGATTATAGTAAAGTTGTTGTTTTTCGGAAACACATAAAGCAGTAAATACATGTCTTCAAATTATCGGTCCTGTTCCGGATTCCAGTTATGATTTTATAGCACTTATTTAAATGTATTTTTATTTTTAAAATGATCGATTTTTACTTTATAGGACCCAAATTAACCAACCAAAATTGTAATAAGGTAAACACTTAGAAAAAAATGATCAACACATATAAATGTAACAATGTACATTTTCGAGCCGAGCAACTTCGAAAAATGCATTGTTTTGTACAACAATTAATTTCCCACCTTTTTAAGTAAACGCCGCAGAAAAGTATGCAGTGTTTTCATTTCAAAAATTTTTTTTGAAAATGCTAAATGTATGCAGCAATAGTTTTCTTCTGATCACAATAGAAAACGCGCGCAAATCAAATTTATTTAATTTTTTATTAGCAATTTGACAATATTCGATTAAAAATTCTGCAAATTCTGCTTAAGACCGCGGACCAAGCCTGCCAGCCCGTTGCAAAGCTTCGCCACTGTTTTTGTTTAAGCTATTTTTCATCGCAAATGAGTTTTAAAAAATTGAGAAACAAAATTTTAAATTTAAAACGTTTTATTTAATAAAGAGAAGACATTACACTAAGTAGGTAAACCTTTTTAGGATAATTTTTATTTTCCCCTCTTCAAAATACTCCGCCCCTTTGCTAACCGAGTAAAACAATACATTTTTGGATATGCTTTTTTACATAAATAATATGCAAGTGCAGTGTATTTATAAAAAATTCTTCAATACATTCCGTACATATCTAGTGCGATAAATAATACTTGGCGTGTTCTTTCCATTTTGTTCGTTGTGGATGTGTATTTCGAATGATACGTATATCAGTTAGGAGTAAAATAAATATAGCTATAGCATATGGTATAAAAAATACATATTCGATTCATAATAGAGTACGGAGAGCACTGAACCAGGTTAGGGAATTGAATTTGGAGTTAATTTCTGGATTGAACCTGTATAGATTCAGGCTGCGTACAAGGCAAATACCGTATGGATTGGAATCCGAAGGTAACACTTAACATGTAAGTAGGACAGTACATAATAAGACTATTAAACTACGACTAAAGCACATAGAAATTCGTAATACGCATTTAAGACTTTTAACATAACATGCACAACGGGCAAGGTCATCATGATTGAATTAATCTGATTGTATTTTATATCAATTTTTATATCTTTGTGCTGCGCCTAACGGCAAAGGACATTAGAGCGTGCTCCAGCCGCAAGTGATAGGGTAACTTGCGTTCCACAAGAGGCTTGTCTCCGCCAGCGCAGCATTGAGAACGACAGCAATCGCACAGTTCGCAATCGCTTTCCTCCTCGTCATCGTCGTGCAGTTCACGCTCCAACTCGTAGGCCTTCTTGGCGGCACGCTGCTCAAAGCGCAAATAGAAAGCGAGACAGACGAATAGCATAAAGACGAGTGCACACATTGCACCGCTGGCGATGCTGGCCTTCTCCAACATTGGACGTGGTCGCTTGGGCAGATAGGAGCCATCGATTTCCTTGTACTCGCACCGTTGTCCCATAAAACCAATGGCGCACTCACAGCTGTAGACGGGCTGCTCGGCAATCTTGACCGCAAAGCAATGGGCATCATTGAGACAGTACCAGGCATCAAAGTTCTCTGGGCATTTGTATGTGGGGAATGTTATGTTTGGCCTGGGCGTTGTTGTTGTCGTTGTTGTGGTTGTTCTAGGTGTTGTCACCATTGTTGGCAGCGACTGTGTGGGCGGCACCGCTGTACCGGACATGGATGATGAGATCGATGGACGCGGCTTGGGTACTGTGCGGCTGGAGCATGCTTCGATAATAACCGGACAGCCGAGAAAACTGACCATCAATAGCAACAGCATAATGCCCATTCTGTATTTGTCAAATACTCTGGTTGTTATCATTGTTGTTGTTGTTGTTGTTGATAATGTTGTGGTTGTGCTTGTGGAATGCATTAGCAATTTATAGCTTCACGTTCTATTTGGTTTGCAACTTTGTTTGGTTTCTCTTAAAA
Source organism: Drosophila innubila (assembly GCF_004354385.1). Classification (NCBI taxonomy): domain Eukaryota; kingdom Metazoa; phylum Arthropoda; class Insecta; order Diptera; family Drosophilidae; genus Drosophila; species Drosophila innubila. The sequence continues at coordinate 14,397,595 of NW_022995372.1, read as the reverse complement.
TGCTACAATATATACTTATAAAAAAAACAAAAAAAATTCTAATACAACTATCACAAAGTTTAAATAAATCGTTCTGCACAGCGAGGCGTCGTCAAAGGATCTTTGGAATTCAGTTCATAAACTTTACTATAACCGTCTATCTTGTAACTACATTAAACAGTATCTGTATCTGAGTGTGTGGAACGTAATGTTGATCAACGGCGTATCTGTGAAGAAGACACAAGCGCATTAGTTAACTTGAATTGCATGGAAACAATGGTTAAATATACTCAAAACCAAATACAATATAATATTAAATCAAAATAATAAATATCTTTCAGTATACTCGTTATCCTAGATAAGATTTAAGCTATATAAAATGATATGAATTAATTTAGAATTTGAACTAAATGTGATTTGACATTTGAATTTATTCACATTTTCGACACCAATTCACTGCAATTTTTATTGTTGCTAATTTTGTAATTTTTCATTCGATTTTGCATTGCTTTTCATGTTGTTTTCCGTTGATTATCCTAGCTCATCAAAGCTGGCTGTGATATGCGTCGGGTATCCATATCACAACCACTTGATGAGGCTTAGATAAGCAACATCAAAAAGTATCTTTGATGGCAATTATTTTTGTGGGCGTGGCGTGTATAACTTAAAGATTGATTTTCTACCCACAACAGAAACAGAAAGAGAGAAAGATAGAGCGATAGAAAGGGAAAGTGATGTGTAATTTGTGGGTAATTATAGTATGTTGAGTGCAGAGTATGTATGCTTGATCTGAGAGTTGATAAATCGATCGTTTGATGTAACTTACATTACGCTAAGCTCATCAAAGCTGGCTGTGATATGCGTGCAAAGCTTTTAAAATTCATTTCACAACCACTTTGTGAGCGCAGCATGAATGTGCCAATCTTATGCAGGAGGAGACTTTTAACAAGTGTGTATATCGAGATAGACATATAGGAGGGATTGTAAATGAGGTGGGCAAGGGCGAAGTGAGTGGGACGGTATGTGACATTTATGATTGAATTTGGCTTAATGATTTAAATGTAGTGAAACAGTTTAATTAACAATAACAACAAGTATAACACATGCATATTTTAAGTAACATTTTTTGTATATTTTTTTTGATTATTTGATTATATATTTTGTTTTTTTTTGTTTGGAGCATCGTGTCGCTCCTCAAAGCTGGCTGTGATATGAATAGGCATAAATAGGCAAACATTTCACAACCACTTTGAAGAATGACACAAATCTCTTTCTTTCCCCACCCATCTCCCCAAGTTGTTCATTCAAAACACACGCGAGGCTCGCTCTCTTTATCTTCTCCCTCTCTGTCTCTCTTTTGTTGGTGCTGTTGAGATGCTTCTCTTACTTCGTTGTTACGTTTTCAATTCTCACGGCCACTGAACGCGATGCGCCTTTTTTTTTTTTTGCTTTGTCGTCGCATAATAACAAATAAATAAATAAAATAAAAAAACAAATAACAAAAGCGGCGACAACATGTTGTTAATTATGTTAATGACGATGACGACAATAATGATGATGATGATGATGACTGAGATAGTACACAAATCTGAATGGATGAAGCTTTCGTATTTCGTACATTGCAATTTGTGCAAAAATGAATTAAAGTCAATTTTTGGCGTACGCTATATTAATGATAATAATACAATTACCCACAGACACACACACACACACATAAATACCGCAACAGCAACGACGAACAACAACAACAACAATATTAAAAGGAAATAAATATGATAATAGTGTTCACTTCACCGTACGCTGACACCAACAATAAACAATCAATATATGTTTGTATGTAAAAACACAGACATAATGACAATACTTAGGGAGCTCATTGCACTCAAATGAGCATAAAAAATACGATGACACCAAAGCGCCGTCAATTTGTCGCCAATTTTATGATAACGACTTAAAAGAAATTATACAAGTGTACCTATATATATATATATATATATATGAAAAACAAACAACTAAATAAAAGCAACTGCAATTAAAAAAGCACAAATTTGAAAAGTCTTTGTTGTTATTTTGTTACTTCCTTCGCATCGCATTCAGAGCGATAACTAGAATTTCCGTTATACAAATTAAATCAACATTGGCGCTGTTTAAGAGGAAGTAGAAAGAAGCCGCATAAAGTAAAAGTTGAATAAACATACGAATTGCGATTGAACTTGCAAGCGCGTAGGTCAAGATCATCAGCACCTTTGGTTTTGCGTTGCATTGCTTTGCTTTGATATGCATTCGGCCTATCACTAATGGGAACGACGACAATAAAAAGAAAACAAGTTCAATTTTCGTAGTTGTGTCAGGTGGCAACGCCGGCAAAAGGTAATAAATGTTGGTAATGATACGAATAGCAAACATAAGAATTACTTTACGTGCAAGACAAAAACAAAATAACAGCAAACACTACGTAAGCAACAACAACAAATATGTGCATACATACATGACAATTGGCACCGTGCAAAAGAGAACATCAACAACAACAATAACACCCGCTAATAATACTTCTGCTTCTGCGGCGACTTCTGCTCGGGTCGTTGCCGTTTAACTGCTACTGCACCGCTCTCTTTTTCGCTTTCTCTCTCTTTCAGTCTGTTTTTATGCTGCTGTGTTGTTTGTTGCTGTAATTTTCATGTTGCCTTGTGCTCTTTCATTCTTGGGCGTCGCTGCTGTACGAGTTCGTTGCTCGTTGTGTGCTAGGCTATATATGTGTGCGTCTGTGTGTGCGTGTTTAGAAAACTGTAAGAAAAGCGGAGTGTGTGAAAACTATGGTTAAAGCTGAATTCTACCATAACGAAACACCAGACACAAGCCACACAACCGCATCCAAGCACACAATCACATTCGGCATTTGTTGCGGCCGTTTCAAAAATTTTACCGGTTTTTTTTGCGTAAAAATAAAGCGCAAAAAACAAGTCATACTAGTTTTTGTTGTTGGATGGGCACAAAAGAGATAGCAAGTGTCTCCACTTAGTGGCGACAACAACCAATTTTCGAGGTGTGTTGTATAAGCCTGCATAAATGTGTATATATATATATATATATATAAATATATATGTGTGTGTTTGTGAGCATCAGTGTGCGTGCGTGAGAGTTCAAGTGCATACGCTTGTATGTGTGTTTATGTCTACACTTCGTCGCGCAGGGAGAGTATCTCATTTATTTTTTCCTCTTTAGCTACTCTTCATTGTGTCTGTGTGTGAGCGCGGGAATGTTGTCAAGAATTCTAAGAATTTTAGCCAAGCGACTGGGGGCGCGGGCAAAAAAGCAAAACGAGTGGAGATTATGACAAATTATAATGTATGGCCACATTTTACACGCTTTATATGAGAAACGTAGTTTTATCCAATTAATCTGTCCCTAACATTTAAATTCCAGCAATAATACACACTCATTTGCAGACGCAGCACGCAAGACTGGACAGTTTTTAATTAAAAAGTCAACATAATAAATGTATCACTATTATCCACTGTATTCCAAATAAAGATTAAAACGCATTCAAGTTTTTCATTGATTACCAAAAAATAATGATACGATACAAATAACAAAATCACTTGGCATGACGCCGACGCTGCCATCAGCAGCAGCAACTCAGAAAACACGACCGCATCGCAAACACTTTGAAAGACAACTGAGGACTGCACAAAACGTAGCAAACGAAAGCAAAGAGCAAGAGCAGAGCGTGGCCAGACTGCTTGAACAAGAGACCAAGCAAAGTAGACAGACGCCAACGCCGTGGCGTTTTCATTTGCTGTTTCTGTATCTCTGTATTAGTGTGTGTTGTCGGCACACAGACGACGCAAAAATGCTGCAAAAATAACATAAATGAAAACAAGAACAGCAACAACATACGGCTTGTTTGGAGCTGGTTGTTTTTGTTTTGGTGTTGCCAGAAGGTTTCGCACGCTATACATAGTAGGATCAACATGTTGACATGCCGTCACCGCCACCGCTGTCGTCGTTGTCGACCGACCAGTTTGTAGGAACAAAAAGCACACAAACAAGAAGTGACGCAGGGCGGCGGTAAAAAGCAGGTAGGCAAACGGGACGAACAGGATGAGACCCAGACTTGGATGACGACTTCTGCGGCTGCTTAAAGCTTGTTGTCTTGGCGAATTCGTGGAAATCTGTTCGATGCGCAGGCGCGCACGTAAACAACATTCCTCGGGGCATTTGCAATGGGTCCGTCGACTCGGTCTGTTTTATCTCTCTCCTTCACTTAATGCGCGCCAAAAAACTAAACGCGCGCCAAGGATGCTGTAGTTGCCAGATAGTCCCAATTGACTTCAATTTGCAAATAACGCCTAAATTTAAAAAAAATTTCCCAACTACCTACCACTACTGTATTTAAAAACGTTACAACTATTTACACACATAGTTGCCGGTGCCTAGCTGAAAGCGATATCGAATACGTTAGGAATGTTGTTAGAAGTGGGCCAACGACACCAGTCCAAAAAGCCACAATTGACGTCACAATTGACGAAGATGCCGAAGTGCAAGCCTGGCGCAATTCTTTCTCGGTTAGCTGTTTACGGATCTTGCCAGTCTTAAGTTGTTATACCAATAAAAGGTCATTTGTATTTACAAATAAGACAATTCTTAGTACAACGAAACACATGGACTTGAATGCTTCTCATGGACTAAGATTTTTTTCATATTTTATGAAAAATTAACATTGCCTTTTGTCAGTTAAGTTGTTGTTGCTGCTGCTGATGCAATTATTGCACTTGTTGTGTGCGTAGGACATTGAACCAGCGGCAAGCGAAACGCACGCAACATTTACTCAGTGGCAACATCAACTTAGACCAACTACAAAAAATCAATAAACAATGCTGAGAGCTTATTAAGCGCCATTGAGGCAAAGACACAGTCAAACCGTTCGTTTACCGATGTCGATAAAAGGTCATGCGAGAAAAATGTTGCCAATTTGAGATTGGGGCTGGGTCGTCTAGTCTGGGTCGCGAGACGATGTCAGACTAGACATCCAAAGCAAATTGTAACGGTAATCATTAGATAAACACACTCACACACACATTCATACACACTTAGACACCAACTCACATTTTCGCTCTCTCTCGCATTATTTGCATGCCGCTCTCCGGGTGTAGAGTTCGACGGCCTTCTTACGTAAAGACAGCAACAACACGATGCGCAGCGGCATTTTACTTCTTTCTAATAAGCAATCGAGAGAGACAGGGAGAATGGCAGCGTTGCCACATCGGTCGAAGCAGCAAACTCGTTTTTGTCCGTACGCTTCTACCTACACATGCACACGCATAACTATATGTGCTTGTGTCTTTGCAACTGTACAAGAACAACACGAAAAACTACAACAGAAAAAAAACAACAACCAACACGGCGCAGACGCCAAATGAACGCTCCCCGCCCTCCGTCTGTCGTCTCTCTCGCTCTTTCTTTCAGTGTGTGTGTGTGTGTGTGTGCGAGTAAACGATTTTTATTTTTCTGAATGTAAAGGAAGTGGCACGTACTGTACACAGCGCACCACCGCTGCCTGCTGCTGCTGCTACGGCTGCTACCGACGAGGGATCAAACTAGGGAGTGAGAGGTACAAAAAAAAAGACTACAACGACCGACGCTGTGGTGGTGGTGGCAAACCAAGAAAGAGACCTGAGGAGCATGGACTGAAGCTGAATTAGTGGTGGAGGTGGGTGTGGGGGACTGTGGGGAACGGGTGTGTGCAGCATACCTACTATAAACAGGAAATTGAATTTACAAACACATGCATACATATTTATGTACATATGTATGTACATACACGACGGCAAATTGTTGATGAACCGACAAGCGGACGTGCTGCTTAATTGACAAATGGGCACAAGAGAGCGAGAGAGCGAGAGAGAGAGAGAGAGCGGCTTACCCAGAGAGAGATCAGACAAAGTTGATTGAAATCAATAGTCGCCGTACAAGTGTTTGCATGTAGACATGTATGCTTGAATGTATGTATGTATGTTTGCATGTGTGTGTATGTCCGACAGCGTGTGGAATGTGTGAAAAAACGCGGCCAATGACGGCAACGGCAATCAAACAACGCTCGCTGTCGTCTATACTATGTGGAATTCTGGAATGTCCAAGTATCTTCTCGTCGCGTGGAGACTTTTACGTCGCTGTCGTTGCTTCGTCTTTGCACCTGACACGCGCAGGCGGCAGAGGCACACCCTGCAGCCAAATAAGATGGCATTGGTGTCGTCTGTTTCCGTTGTCGTTTGACCCCATGTACATATGTATGTATATATACAGATATAGGCATACAAACATACACATTTATTAAAATTTAACAAGTTGCACAATTAAATAAGTTAGATGCTCTGTATGCACATCCATACATGTGTAGAAATACACAAATAGTCGTTAAAGTGTATGTGCAGCTTGCATCGTAATTGCAGATGGCGACCGACCTACACATAGTGTGTAGTTTTTACTCGGAAATGAGCAATGAATGAAATTTCGTTGTTTTCAGCTAATACAGTCACACACACATGCCAGCCTACTCACGCATTTATACATTCTGCATATACACAACAATATACATACATACATACAAATGTATATATTTGGAGCAAGAGAGAAAGTCTACAATATGTCGGGCCAACAGACGCGTTGCCAACTGAGTGGATAAATTGTTTACTTTTTTGCTTGCCGGCTATATTAGCACAATGAACACTATAATTAAAAAATCAAAAAACAATAACATGCAAAATACAATTGGTACAATAATGAAGGTGACGCTCGCTGCTGCGCACTAACCTACATTAATGTAAGACAAAATGTGGCTGCATAATCAAGTAGTTGGCAACGCCGCAAACTAGTTTTCTTTTACACGCAGCCTCAAACTCTCCGCATTGAGCGACACATGGCTGCGGTGTGTGTGTATGTAAAGGAGACGGCAATTGAAAAAAAAAAAACGACAAATACATACATACGAATACGAATTTACTGCTGCTTGCGGTGCGCCTGGGGCCACACACATTTTACACACAAGTGTATTTTGTCTACTGCGTAAAAATGGCCGAAATAATTTTCCTTGGCGTTTAATTGACAAAAATCTAGCGTTTTCATTTAGCAATTTATGTTTATTTGAAGATTGCCAATTCCAATTAACTTACATTTGGTTTTTTAATAGCCAGCAAAACCTTTCGCCGCTTCCAAAATACTTTTTACATGCTTTGCACACACGCGCACATTACTTTTTGCGAATACTGCTGAGTATTTGAATTTTTTCGTAGTTTTACAATTAAACACTTAAAAAGCACACATTTTCATTCTTTTCGTTTTAATTTAATCCATCCGTGCTATGCTTGTAGTTGTTGTTTCAGTTTATGCACTCAATATACTTCGAAGCTGCCACCCGGCAAAATTTTCCGATCTGGCAAGCCATACCATTTTAGGTGTTTTGTCTAAAATAGTAAACTTGAACAACAAATACCTTTGTGTAATTTCTCTTAATTTTAAAGGTAGAATCTTTTAAAATTTGAGCAGAAATTTTGTTAGAATTTATTCGATTTTTACATTGTTTTTAGAGTCAAACTATTTAACTTCTTCCCCCAAGGAGTAACGAACTTCAAACATTCATTAAGGTGAACACCTTTATTTTACATAATTTAGAATTTTAAATTTTCTTTTTTAAAATTTGTCTATAAATCGATGTCTGAAAATGCCAGAACTTGCTATAAAAAAGTAAGTTGGCTCCGTGAATATCTGCGTCCACCACTAATGTTAACGTCGGTAACATTTATTAACACATCTGGCAAGCGTTGCCAGCAGCAAAAATAGTAAACATTCAAAATCGATTTATTTATCGACGCTAGAAACGTCTCCCGCATTTTTCATTTCAAACAAGCGCATTTATTTTATTTACTACAACAAATTGAGACGAATTTGAAGCATTTTGATGGGCGCTAAAGTAACAAAGATTGAAGGCAGCTACTTGCCAGACACGCCAACATTAAATAAATTGCGCATTGCCAGCGCCACAGCACAGAATTCAGAGATGGAAATGTCGTCCACTCCTTGCCGAGAAAATAAAGAGCTACTTGATCCTCGATCTCCCAATGGCTGCCGCACTCCACTGAATGTGAGTATGCATAACTAACATACATATGGAAAATGATTAATTGAAAAGTGCTATTGCAGTTTCTGCAGCCAGAGCCCCGGATAATGCAGGCAGCTGCTTCAACAGAACCAGTAAATGAAAATGCATTTGCACAGCTGCGCAAGCGTCTGCTTAAAGGTTTCTCCTTGAATGATCCACGTTCCCCGCAGCTGAATCGTACTCCTTTGATTCTAGATGAGGCCATTGATCGTACACTGAACATGGACGACACATTTTCCGATCTGTTTGTGGAAACGCGTGTTCCAGTGGCAGAGACAGCGACAGCGGCAGTGACTGCTGAAGTTGTTGTCCCAAGCAGTGAAGAGTCCGATTTGCACAACAATAGTTCGCTGGAGATTGTGTCGCTGGCTTACGATGAGGAGGAAACAATGCCTTGTGATATGTTGTTCCAAAAGACGCCACCACAAATGAGCTATGATCCGCGCTCTCCAAGCGTCGGTGTGGAGCGTACTCCCATCATATTCTGTGATGATGACGAGTCGGAGGCACGTGAGACTCAAATGTTGGAGGAGATACTTGAAACTCTCACACTTAATCTCAGCAACGAGAGCAGCATGGCTTCGTTTGTGAGCGCAGCAGGTGCCGAGATCAGTCTAGATGAACCACAGTTTCAGGCTCAGACTCGACCTGCTAATAAACATTTGGAGCGTGTGCGCCTGGGCAACAAGCGACGTGTGGCTCCACGCAAGCCGGCACGTGCCAGTAAATCGCAGATATATATCGACTCTACAGAGGGACACACCAGCACCCCGAAGAGTACCCCAAAGAGCACCCCGAAGAACACTCCCAATGCGGCGACACAACGCACTCCTCTCAGCTGTGTCAACAAGAATCGCATCCATTTCCGTTCGCGCTCAGTGGAAAAGGATCTGCGGAAGACCCAGCTGCCATTGCAATGTTTCGATGATCAGCTGAATCCCAGCGAGCGCGTCAATGTGACCAGCTTGCGCTTACTCATGTCCGCTGAGGACAACCTTCAGGGCTAGAGGATCACGTACTAAGAGTTTTTAGTAGATTCATTGCCTTAATTATATCCACACAGCCCACCAATCATTTATTTTTATCAAAGTATACAAATATACATATATTTTAAAAACATTGCTCTACAAAAATATACGCACTATTTGCGGAATACTCAAAACGCGAGTTTTTGTTCAAGCACCAGAATTGACAAAATTCTGAATTTTTAGAAATTACTTCAAAGAGTGTTGGTTTTTTTAAATTACCGAGGCAGATTGAAGTAGAGAGAGTGGAGAGTCAGGTTAACTTAGTAACGCAGCTGATCAATGGAATAAATCAAGATTTGGGGCCGGTTTTTCAATGTCTCCTTAAAATTTATAAAATATATAAAATTTGACATTGATTTCTATACATTTTACGTCAAAATATCTGTTGTATGGTTATAAAATCCCTTAATTAGACATTGAAAAACCGGCGCTTAGAATCTTGACAATAATATTGAAATTTACAATATTATGAAAAAAGGTACTGAGTGTATAAATAAGATCAGATTTTTTTTAAAAATATTTGTCGCCTTTTCTTTCTTGCTTTTAGTTAAACTTTAATGTGGTAAGAAGTTGATCTATGAGTTGATCTCCGTCTCCGTCTTCTGCATTGTTCTCCAGCACATGATCAAAGGTGACATGGTCATCTAAATCACATTCTGAGGTCACATCATCCACACCGGCTGTAAATTGCCAACCTCTCGCTCTACGCGTCTCTAAATTTGAGGTCAAGCGTAGGGTTTCAATCATTTCATGGCCGTAGGTCTCGTAAAACCAGCGTATGTCATTTTTACGGCGTATATCGCTTACGATCACGTAGTCCACGGACTGTAGAGAGGCTTCCTTCATGGCCGCACGACAAAAGAAGCCATAATCCTGACTGCGCACCTCATCACTCCATATTATCATGTCACGTCTATACTGTTCTTTGTATGGCCCATCGCTGAGCATAGCGGTAATATCCAGCTCGAGTTTACGTGCCCACTCCCGTTTAATGGGCTCCGAAATTCGCACAATCATTGCACGATCCGCCAACCTGTTGAGAGTGTCAAAACAATTACTATACACACTGTAATTGGCGGTGTCATTCATAAACCAGCTTACCGACTTTGCAACCTTTCTGATATATAATCCTTTCCGCATTTTCGCTTTCCACTAATCAGTAATATCTTACGCATAATTAAAAAGTTTATATAAACAACAAATTTAATCTACTTTCACTTTTATTTGTGTTCACCACAGATTGAGCTGCCCTCAATAATGTTTGTTGCTTATATCACAAATGTCTCCTGCGTTTATCTCATAGTTCAGTCATTATCTCATTGTACTTATGTTAATTGTTTTGAACAATTGTTCTCAGTAGGTTGTGTTCTGTTATTTTTGAATTATATGTATTAGAATTTGTTTACAATTCTGTTTGGCTCTGAAGGTGCCCACACACGACAATTTTTATCGTGCGTGGAGTAGCTGGCAAGCGGCTCGTTGGTATTTGAAAAATTTTAATTTCCAACTCAAATAAACTTCCAAATCAAAACACACCAAACGTCAATTAATTTAAACGTCAATGAGATAAAATTGAATAAAATATTTATTGAAAACGTTGTTACTGACGAGTCGCTCGCCGTCTGGAGGCAAAGGAAAACTTCGACGAGCCGAGCATGCTCAGCGCACATGTTTGTCGTGTGTGGGCACCTTAACGGTAGGAGTTATCGTTACGACACCCAATATCGATAACGATTCTTGCCAACGGGCAGATTCAAATGAGCGCTCGTCAATTCGCTTTATATAAAATAAGTAAAAATTCGTGCATGCATTTAAAATACAGAGTTTTTATGTAAAGTTGTTGTATTTAGGGTAACCATTTTTCAGTCGTTCACAATGATATCGATCTTATCGGTATCGGCAGTTTCGCGCATTTTAAATTGATATTCGAATAACGATATATTTGCATACATAAGATTCATTTTATACAATTTTTTTATTTGTACAAAATAAAATTACGTAAACCATGCGTAAAAAGTTTAGGTTGTTTCTTCTTCCATTTTTATCTATAATATTGCGATGACTGCCAGTTGCTGCTTCCGCCGCTTGCCGCATTGCTTGTCTCATAGCCGCCTGTCAACTGAGCGGCATTACCTGCATTAGGATTACTACCTGCTCCGGCCGCTGATCCGATACCACTCGCACCAGCACCGCCAGCTGTACCACTCGAGCCGGTCGGCGGGCCGGCTGTTGCTGTACCTGGATTTCCGCCAAAAGAGGCTAACACGCTGCTATAGTACGAGGCATCTGCCACCGACTCCGACTTGTGTGTGCCCTTCTTTAGGGTCTGGTGCAACGATGCCTTGCCCTGATGACACTCCTGGGCATTCGCATTGTTAATGCGTGCCAGATTTGCCTGTGTAAGTGATGAATGCGTGTGGTTGTTGGTTCGATCGGCAGATCCCGGTGGAGGTATAGAGCCAATGCCACTGACCGAACCGCGTGCCGTAGAGCGTTGCTGCAGAAGGGCAGCTGCAACAGAGGAGGCGGCTGAGGACTCGGAGAGCTGCAAGGGCAAGCATTAGACAGGGTGCTTTGTTAGGAGCCATAGCAACTACTCGCCTTGCGCTGCTTATGCAACTCCAGGCCGCTCATCTCCGTCACCTTCGATTCGACACCCGAGGCTGTTGTCAACGGCGGTGGCGCCACATGCCTGTGATTGATATGCGCCTGCAGATCGCGTTGTGATAAATAGGTGCGACGACACCCGGTACTTCCGTAGCGACTGCCTCCATGTGTGCACATGAAGACTGTGCCCAAGCCAGACTGCTCGACGCGCAACACTTTATCGCTACAGCGTGGACATGTCTTGATTGGCTCGGCGCGGGCGCATTTGAGGCAGAATACATGCTTGCAGGGTATCATGCGGCCATAGACGAGTATAGGCTTGTCACACTGGTCGCAACAGTGAATCATGGGATTCAGCACCTTCTCACCAATGAGGCTGACTTTGTGGTTCCACTTCAGGCGCAACATTGGCTCGGGCGGACCCCGCGATAATGTGGTGAACGTTGGCGCCTCCAACTGTGAGATGTCTGCTTCCATATCAACTGCAAATAACGACGGCAGTTGAGTGCATTTTCTTAAATCGAAATGCCCACTTTAAAAACTTACTTGTTTGAGCCAACACTGACGGCGGCGGTGCTACCTGCTGAGGCGGTGGTAGCGTTTGCGGCGGCGTCATATTTTCCATGGGTGTCGCTTGTTCCTCGGCTACTGTTGTTGGCGTCTCAATCTCATTCTCCTTGTCGACTTCTTGCATTACAACATCCGCTGCACACTCCAGGCTCGTTAGACTATCGTCCAGTGCTCCTCCATTGCTGGATGCCACGACGAGAGCAACGCCAACGCCACTTTCATATGTTTCCATTGTACTGCTAGTGTCATCAATTTTCTTTCCACGGCCCCGGCCACGACCGCGTCCACGACCACGTGCCCGTGAGCCTCGACCACGTCCACGACCGCGCTTTACCTCATCAGTATCCATTTAACGTTTATATAAAGACAAAAATATATATTTTTCACTTTTGTTATTCTTTCTGCGTCTGCTGCCTCTGGCTTCTTAATATGGAATCGTTCGGGCTGAGATCTATTGTGAACTAATTCCTAAAGTGAACCGAGAGAGTTGCCCATCCAGTAAAAATTTTCGATCTGGTTTGATTATTTTTTTTAATTTTGTACATTTCCGAAAAAAATGTTTTCTGCATTTTTGTACCTACCTGCCGAACTTCAAACCTTCATTAAAATGTTTACTTTAATTTGGTATTACTTCAAACTTTAAATTTTTATGAAATTTATTCATATTTATTAAACTTTTTTTTAATTTTTATTATCTTAAATGAACCGGTCATTGAAATGAACAAGTGAACTTATTCAGTTATTCATTTTGCAGTTGGCTAATCACTGTTGCCAGCTTAGCTATTTTGTAGCTAGTTCTGGCTATTTTCAGAATGGGTTTGCTAGAGAAATTTGACTGGTGGACAATGTCAGGCTTTTTTGTGGAACTTTCGTTGACTAAAGACTTTTTAGGTTATTTGCTTAGTGATAATATCTAGTTGAGACGCAACAATCTATTAAAAGGCGAAACTGTTCTTAAATATTTTCCCCGTTTTAGCTGCTTTTTAGTTGCCAAAATATCCCCAGATTTTAGTTTATATAATAAATATAATTTTTATTTATTTTAATACAATGTATATATATATATATTTTTTTTTATTAATATTTTTAAGCAATTTAATACTAAAAAATAAACCAAGTTTAATAATTCACACAATCATTCGCTAAGCTTCATTACAAATAATTTAATTTCAATTAATACGACTTAAGACAAACAAATTCAATTTTAACAACATATAACATTTTACTCTTTTAAAAAATAAATACATAACTTTATTCAGTTCTTACGGTCCTTACAGTAGATAGATACCATTAGCCTTTTCACCCTCCTGTAGTGCCCGCCAGGTAAATGTCCATTGCAGCTTTATTTAAATGCACTGTTGGTTGTCGCTTTGGTATCGGCTGTATATGTGGTAATCTAGTACCATTTACAGCATTTAAGCTCAACATGTAATCATCATCATCGTCGGGCGATTCCGTACGCTTCCGTTTGGCAGTGGACGTTGAAGTCACCTCATTTACCGTAGTGAGGCTCGTGGAACTTGATGAAGTTGTTGATGGCGCCGAAATAATACTGAGGCTTTGCGACTGCGGTTGGCTGCTACTTACATCCGAAACGGAGTTGGCTTGGACTGCAGCCTTTTGTAGTTTTATGGCTCTTTTAAGTTTTACATGGTGTATTGTTTTCAGGCTATTGAAGCAAGCGCCGCAGATGAGCGTTGACTTCCGCAGCTCTGGGTTGATTTTTCTAGCAAACCGCAGCATACTTTCTTGCTTTACAGTTTTGTGTGGCTCTCGTAGATGATGTTTGCCCAGGCCACAGTATCTATGGCCAGAACTAGGCGTTGCAGCTTTTGGCGTTGATGGCATCTTTAATATCAAATTTGACAACTTTTTTGTACTTTTGTGTCAGCTACGTTTAATTCACAGCCTGCTGTTTCCCGCCGAAACTTAGAAATATGCAAAAATGTAGTTTCGGTGCTGCCAAGTGGCTTTAGAGGTCATGTCGCAACTAAAATCGGTTTGGCAGGCTTAGTTCACGGACTTAAGGCCATTTTCATATTGTGTTCAAGCATTTTTGGGTGCACCTTAACAAAAATAAAATAAAAAACAATCCTGAAAATATATTTAAAATAGCCAGGTTACCGGCTAATAACAATTTTCAAAATTTTTTAACAATCGAACACTGATTAAAACCAGATCTTGCTACAAAATAGCCAAGTTGACAACAGTGCTCCGATCGATATTAGTAAAACTGTTCCCACTGTTAAGTAACAGAATAGACCACTGTTAAATTTATATTGCTTCCAGCCCTGACTACAAATTCACATGCTTTTAACAAATGCGGCGTGCGTTTTCGATACAAAAAAAGTGACTGTTTATAAATATAAAAGTTTTTGTAAATCAAAATGGATATTGACGAGCTATTTGACTGCTTCAACGAGGTACCGCCAGAAAGTCTCAAGGCGCCAATACCAACGATTCCTGTAAAGAATACGAAAGCAGAAAAAGTTGATGAAGCTGCATCAGTAAGCGACAACAAAAGCAGCAACAAATCTAGTAAACGCCAAGCGAATTCGGATGCCAAGATTAAAGATGAAATCCCTGCAAAGGATAAGGATGAAGAGGCGGAGCCTTCAAAGCGTCCACGTGCTGATGACACAAAGGACGCCGATAATGAATCTGATGCTGAAGTAAAAGAAGAAAAAGAAGAGGACAAAATCGAGGAGTTGGACGATTGCGCCTTGGAAGCTCTTCGTGTGCGCATTGTCACCCATCAACTAGTGTCGCCTGAGTCCTGTACACACGAAGTGGCCGCCCATCCCGATCACGAGTACATCCCACTGCAGCCATTTACAGGCGTGCCAGCCAAGACATATCCCTTTGTGCTGGATCCCTTCCAGAAGCAGGCCATTCTCTGCATAGACAACTCACAGAGCGTGCTGGTTTCCGCTCACACTTCAGCGGGAAAAACCGTAGTGGCGGAATACGCGATTGCCAAGTCGTTGTTGGCCAAGCAGCGTGTCATTTACACCACGCCCATTAAGGCGCTGTCCAATCAAAAGTTTCGGGAGTTCACGGATGAGTTTCAGGATGTTGGTCTAGTCACTGGCGATGTAACCATTAATCCGTCGGCCTCCTGTCTGATTATGACCACAGAGATTCTACGTAATATGCTGTACCGAGGCAGTGAAGTCATGCGTGAGGTGGGTTGGGTAATCTTCGATGAGATTCACTACATGCGCGACAAGGAGCGTGGCGTCGTCTGGGAGGAGACACTCATCCTGCTGCCCGACAATGTGCGCTATGTGTTCCTCTCTGCCACCATACCGAATGCCCGTCAGTTTGCCGAGTGGGTGTGCCATCTTCACAAGCAGCCTTGTCACGTTGTCTACACGGATTATCGTCCCACACCCTTGCAGCACTACATCTTTCCAGCCGGCGGCGATGGCATCCATTTGATTGTCGATGAGAAGGGTCAGTTCAAGGAGGACAACTTTACCACGGCTATGGCGGTCTTGGCCAGTGCAGGTGAGCTCAATACAAAGTTGCATGTCTTGGAGAAATTCTTAAAATATTTATATTTGCAGGTGAGGCGGGCAAGGGGGATCAAAAGGGGCGTAAGGGCGGCATCAAGGGTCACAATTCGGGGCAAACAAACATTTTCAAGATTGTCAAGATGATCATGGAACGCAACTTTGCACCCGTCATCATCTTCTCGTTCAGCAAAAAGGATTGCGAGATTTATGCAATGCAAATGGCCAAGCTTGACTTTAACACACTGGATGAGAAGAAGCTCGTGGACGAGGTCTTTCACAATGCCATGGATGTACTCTCTGAGGAGGATCGTCGCCTGCCGCAGGTTGAGAATGTACTGCCATTGCTGCGACGCGGCATTGGCATACATCACGGTGGACTGTTGCCCATTCTCAAGGAGACCATTGAGATTCTGTTCGGCGAGGGTCTAATCAAGGCTCTCTTTGCCACAGAAACCTTTGCCATGGGACTAAACATGCCGGCGCGTACAGTTCTCTTTACCGCTCCACGTAAATTCGATGGCAAAGACTTTCGTTGGATCAGCTCTGGCGAGTATATACAAATGGCTGGCCGTGCCGGACGTCGTGGCTTGGATGACAAGGGTATTGTCATACTGATGATCGATGAGAAGGTGTCACCCGTGGTGGGTCGCGAGATAGTCCAAGGCAAGGCGGACACACTGAATTCTGCCTTCCATCTGACTTACAACATGGTGTTGAATCTGCTGCGCGTGGAGGAAATCAATCCAGAGTATATGCTGGAGCGCAGTTTCTATCAGTTTCAAAATCAGGCTGCTCTTCCTGGTCTACATGATCAGGTGCAGGAAAAGACACAGCAGCTAAACAAACTGAGCATCAAGGATGAGCACAACATTGCCTCTTATCATCACATACGGGATCAGCTTGAGTTGAACGGCAAGAAATTCCGCGAATGGATTACAAAACCACAATTTCTGGTTCCATTTCTGCAACCAGGTCGCCTGGTGAAAGTGGCAGCTGGCAAGCAGGAGTACGATTGGGGCATTATATTGAACTTTAAAAAACAGGATCAGAACCGCAAGAATCCCATGAAGAGCGATCCGGGTGTTACTGTCGATGTTTTGCTGCACGTGAGCGAGGAAGCGGCCAAGACTGGCGACACCGAGCCCTGTCCACCCAACGAACGTGGCTGCATGGAAGTCGTTCCAGTGGCCAATACACTAATCACCCAAATCAGTTCTATACGCGTCTACTTTCCCAATGATCTGCGCACTGCGGACAATCGACGTGCTGTTCTTAAGACCATTCAGGAGGCGAAGAAACGCTTTCCCTTGGGTCCACCTGTGCTGCATCCCGTTGACGACATGAATATCAAGGATTCCGAGTTCCGCAAAATTGTGGATACCATTGCACAGTTCGAGACGTTGCTTGAGGAGCATCCGCTGCACAAATCTCCAGAATTGGAGCGCATACACAAACGCTACATGGACAAGTTGACGTTACAGGCGGACCTGCGTGATCTAAAGATGGAACTGAAGGCTGCCCGCAGTCTGCTGCAGATGGACGAGCTTAAGTATCGCAAACGCGTGCTCCGACGCATGGGCTATTGCAAGCCAGGCGATGTCATAGAGTTCAAGGGTCGCGTCGCCTGTGAACTGAGCTCTGCCGATGAATTGCTCATCACGGAAATGATCTTTAATGGTGTATTCAACGAACTTTCAGCTCCACAAGCAGTTGCATTGTTGTCCTGTTTTGTATGCGACGAGAAGTCTTCCGAGTCGCCAAAAAGTGCCACAGAGCTGTCCGGCCCGTTGCGTTCCCTACAGAGTCTGGCCCGGCGCATTGCCAAGGTGTCGTCGGAGTGCAAACTGCAACTGGATGAGGATAACTATGTGGATAAGTTCAAGCCCTTCCTAATGGACGTTGTGCTCGCCTGGTGCAAGGGTTCCAGTTTCCTCAGCGTATGCAAAATGACCGACATCTTTGAGGGTTCCATTATTCGTTGCATGCGGCGTCTGGAGGAGCTGCTGCGTCAGCTATGCCAGGCCTCAAAGACCATTGGCAATACAGATTTGGAGAACAAATTCTCCGAGGGAATACGTCTCCTGAAACGCGACATTGTGTTTGCCGCCTCGCTTTATTTATAAGTCGATTTCAAGCTAATGTATCTTTAAGCACAAAAAGAAAACTTTATTTACTAATTTTATGGTTTTTGTGTTTTGATGATGAAAGAACACAAGACACGTGAAGCATTAACATTGTGTTGGACATTTTACAAATGAAATAATAGTTAAAATTGTATGATTACAATAAAATAAAATAAAATAAACTAAATATAAATGTAAGTGGTAATGTTAATGCTAGTGTATTTTTATGTTTTCAAACATGTAAACAATAGATCATATAATCTATATATTATATATACATAAACATATAAAATAAACAAGTTACACACGCTTCACATGAAAACATAAAAATTATTGGACGGTTCACACTGATTTGTATGGTCGTTTGGTTCTATATATGCGACACATAAAACATACATATAAAATACATACATATATAATTAAATACATGAGTACATTTACTTAACTTTAGGCTAGATCCGCATAAAGGCACTTGTCTTATAATTTATAAATAATTGATGATTAATAATTATGTGATTATGATGGGAATTTCAATCGGTGCTCTGCTAAGTTGGATTCAGTTTTATTCAAAACATATAATCGTATTTGTTAAGATTACTATAATTGTTTAGAAACTTCTTAAATTTGAATAGATGCATTAAAATTATATTGGGGACATTTCTTAAATTAATTTACAATCTAAATTTATAACTTAATGTACATTTTGTTAATACAATTTGTATATACATTGAAAGGCGTCGCCTCTAAAGAGACTAACAACTTTTCTATGGAATGTCATTGATATGGATTCGTATTCGTTGGGTTATCGAACTTAACAAATATTTGGAAAAAAAAATCAGTAAAAGAAATTAAAAATGCTTAATTAATACCCAGCATGTACCACAATGTTTTTGTACATTTTTCTACGATTTACACAGTTTTTCATTATTAATTACAGTATATTGGCTTTTTGAAAAATTTTCAACAAATGTATTAGAAATGAAAATTCAAAAAACGGAGAAAAGTGTACATAAACTTTGTTGTATAAGAAGATATAAGTTAGCTACATGTAGGGGATCCGGAGATCTTAGAGACCTGTTTAAATCTAATTATAAATAATATAAAACTAAAATTCTGGCTCTATTGAAATGTCAACTAATTATGCAGGAATACGCGAATAACTGTGGGATCTGTCGGTGAAGAAGTATATATTAGTTAAAGAAGATGAAATGAGGACGAAAGAGCTTACTCCAATGTCAATGTTACATTATTTTGTTGTTCATTCAAAAGCTCTGACGGTTAACTCTCTAAGCACATCCCGTGCTTAGAGAGCGGTTACTTAGACTGATGTTTGTGGCACGCCCTCCACGAGCTGTGTACGTCTTGGCTGCACCGCTGGTTGCACCGTTGGCTGAACCACTTTTTGCATCACTTGCTGCACCGCTGGTTGTGTTGTCAGCGTCGCTGTCGTTGTTGTGGTGCGTGCCGATGGCACAGGAGTTGTGCTCCGACTGCTGCTGCTGGCCACACTGGCAGGCTTTGATCGATTTGTTGGCTCCGATTGCAGCTGTGGCACCGGCGTACTCGAGATGGGCTGTAGCAGACGCTTCTCCTCAACAGGCGCCGCTTTCACAGTTGTTCCATTGGCCTGGGAACGTGGTGTCGCAGCACGCTCCGACTTGACCAGACTGCCATTTGTCTCCTTCAGCGAGATGCCCGACTTCAGGGAGGCCTGACTGCCAGACTTTTGGGTCATGGCCAGTGAGCTGGGCGAACGCAGGGATGTGGTATCCGTATGCACCTTGCTGGCCAGTGTTTTAGTCGATGGAGAATCTCGGTACTCGTAGATGTTATCCCTTGAGCGCAGTGCATGATGATTGGTTACCATGTGCGCATTGTCCACGCCACGTGGATCTTGCTCTGGTTCCATGCCCTCGCCATTGATGAATACATCCTCATCGTAGAAACGATCCGATTGTCTGCAAATGGAATTGACAAATTGAAAAACTGATTTACAGTTCAATAATATTTTAGACTAACCGCTTGGCATTGCGCCACATGATGCAACAGATGACGACGAGCACAATGAGAAAGAAGCATGCCACCGACATGCTCCAAAAGGCTATTTGCAGCGGCTCCTTCGGCTCCCACCAATACTCCGTAGTGGGCGGATATGTTGGCACCAGAACCCCAATAACAGTGGGTAAATATTGCGTCCAGAATGCGCACTCTGTTTGCCGATAATTAAGCAGGATCGATGAATTGTAGGTGGTATTAATATTAAGATAACGAATCTCTCCTTGATAGGCGCGCTGGAAGTGCATGCCCAGCACTTGTTGTGGCGTCGGATTGCTGTTGATTCATAAAGACTTATTAGCAGGAAATAACACCGTAACCGGTATCGGAACCGTTAACCGAAACAAACTGTTTCATTTTTAGGACCGGAACTGAAACAGTAACCGAAATTAATTGTCTTTCAAGAACCCAAAACCAAAACGCTTGTACCGGTACGGTTGTGGTAAAGACAAACTTCCAACTGTCATAACTTGAAGAAAACTGACCCGATTTTCTATCAGAATGCCATTTTATTAATGATTCGGTCTCTTATTGTATATAAATTTTTTTGCATTTATAAAATTTTATTATTTATATCGTAATTAGTATATAACGACCCTTTAAACTTGATTCTGAGACCTTTCATTTTTTTGTAAGAAATCATGTCAAACGACGCCTTTAAAATGTTTCAAAATTGATTTGATGTACAGTTACGTACCGGTAGTGATACCGAAACCGAAAGATGAAAACTGAAATAGAACCCTTTACCGAAATAGTTGTTTCAGTTTGATTCTTTGGTTATTAGAAAAGTCGCTAGAATTTCAGAATTAAAAATAAGCGGGCAAGTCTATGTGTGTTCTCTAAGAACTTAAAACCGACGGACGGACGGATAGAGTATAAAAAAAGAATTCATTCAAAGATATTTCATCGTATTTTTCAATATTGTGCCCTTCCAGTTCGAATTTCACAAAAAGTTGTCTAACTCCACGATGAATTTATCTTGTCAGTCAGTCAATCAGGACAAACAGTTTTATATATAGATAGATATATAGTCTAGTTTCCTCCACTTACCCATATCTTGCAAAATTCGAATAGGTCTGCATGAAGAAATGACTCATGTTGCGATCATTATCCGTCCACATGTTTCGTTGCAGATGCTCCTTTTTGGGAAAGAACTCGGTGTCCATGAAGGGAGCACCAGTTAAAAAGTAATGCTCCGTATCGTGAGGATATTTGCGCCATTGGGGAAGATTAAGTGCCTCCACTGTGGTGTTGAGTACATACATATAAACTGGTATCTTCTGTTCCAGCAATAACTTGACCATTTGATCAACTGGCGCACGATAGTAGAGATCGCTCAGCATATTGATATATTGATCTCGTATAATTGTGTTATTATTGGGATCTGGCCAAAAGGTGTACATGTATTTAATGGCTTCGTAGACACCAATTGGATTCAGGGTGTAGTTATAGCGAAAGACATGCTCCCTAATCTTCTGCTCAAAGAATTTCCCATTTACTTCGAAGAAAGGAGACAAGGATTCATTCTGGGCGACAAAGAAAGCCGCCTCCTGTGTGGTCACTCCCGTCATGTACTGGATATTCCTATTGAATCTGCCAGCACGGATCAGAGTCTCGGGTGTTTGGGTGAGGAAACGCCAATCTTTCTCCCGCCAGCCCTCATACCAATCATCGGCCGGCAATGTGAAATTATGATCCAACACTGGGCCCCAAGGGAAGCTTCCCACCTGAGCGGAGAACTCCGCATTACCGAGCTCATAGAAACTTCGACCAGTGCGCAGACAGTTGACCAGCTTCCAGGAGGAATCAATGGAACAGCCCAGCACTTGACCCAGCACACGGCTTGTATTTTGTGCTCTATACTTGTCCTGGATAAAAGCCCAATCCGCTAAAGCCGAACCAGACTGGGCAATCACACGCTTCACAAGATTGCGTGTCTGTGGAGCCACCATCAAAAGTCCAGCCGAGGCGCCACCAGCTCCGGGGCCAAACAGCGTAATAGAATCACGATCGCCATTAAAGAATTCAATATTATCGTGGACCCATTTCAGTGCCATGGCCTGGTCCAAGATGCCATAGTTGCCAGGCGAGTTCTCATCTGCTGTGGACAAGAAACCCAAAGCGCCCAGTCGGTAGTTAAGAGTGACTACAACCACATCGTAAAACGAGGCCAGCATGTGACCCTGGAATAGATTGGAGGCGCCACGCACAAATTCGCCACCGTGTATATAAACCATAACCGGATACTTCTGTGCCACGCCAGCGCCAGTCTGTAAAGGAAAGATAGATAGTAGATAGATAAATAATTTAATGTGATTTGAAAGATTCAGGCTAGATTTTGGAAAACTCTTAAAAAACACTCAATTATTTTAATTTGGTAAAGCATTGATCAATCTTACCTTGGGTGAATAAACATTCAGATACAAGCAATCCTCGTCCATGTCCATGACACCTTTAGTAGCCCCTGTATATCGTACCGGTTGTGGACAAGCTGGCCCAAAGTCCACAGCCTGCAACAGCTGCCAGCCACGATGAGCACGAGGTGGCTTAAAGCGACCCTCAAACGTGGGCGGGAGGGCGTAAGGAATGCCCAAGAATACCGAACACTCGCCCATCACACGATCCACAGTGGAGTGATAGGGTCGATAGAACGATTTCGGATCGGGATTATCATACATATAGACCTTAAATCCCTGCACCTGTCCATAATTTGTTGTCACGAACACATCACGCTCGAGTGTCAACGAATCCCTTCGTTGTTTACCCTGCAAATCCTCACGCCAGCCGGCCAAGACTCCAGGAAATTGCGTCCTTGCATTTGGATCATTCTGTGAATTAAATTAGGGTTAGATATTATAATTGTTGTATCCAATCTCCAAAAATAATCATTTGTTTTACACGAAATTTTGATTTTAATTGTATAAAAGAGTTTCGGTTCCATTCGTAAATTACAAGTCATTTTCAAACGCTTTATGCTTGTGAATTGCTTTAAGATTCTGCAGGTTATTCTTCAGAGAGTGTATGATTTACAGCCTACGATTCTCGATGTCTGCCTAAAATTTTAATCACTTTCAGTTACCTTTCTGATTATAATTTAATACCAAAATTTGTTTCTAATATCAATAAGTTTTTAAAATTTTAGAGTTTAAATTGAAAACGTAACCGACAATTGTTTCGATATCATTTCCAGTACATCTTAGGGACTGATCGCTGGGTATCTAAAGTCGATCATACTCAACTATATCAGTAATACGTGTTTATTATTTGTTATTGTTGTAGGCGGATGAGTAACATGTGTAATTGATTACGTCGACTTTTCGAACGCATGAAAACTTAATTAAGATTATTGCTTTGATATTAGGAAGATTTGTATGGATCAGTCAAGAGATCAGTTGTCAGTTCACAGTTCTCAATGGTCTGTCATTGTTCGTTTTTGAAGCATATAGTACTGTCTGTTTTCTCTGTCTTTTGGGGTCAACTTTTGTGTCACCCGATATAATTGATTAAACTCAGCGTCAATTGGTTAATAAGTGCCTGAAATTCAATAGACTCTCACCGGATCAAAACGAAAGCGATCTTCATTGGGCATACCCTGTGGATATTGTCCGGGTGGATTTCTGCCAGGATAATTGGCACCATAACCATTCGGTTGATAATGCCCGTAACGACGATCGTTGAAAGTGTAAGTTCTGTAAATCATTGGATAAATTTGAGGTATGTTTGCCACTGAAAATCCATTCAACTCACCTGTAATCTGGATCTCCAGGACTTGGCCATCGATAGTCGACACCCACGCGGGAGTAAAATCGAGGATCTCGCGTTTGTGCTTCAATGTTTCTGGGCAGTGTGTGAATTACCATTAATATCATCAGTGTGCCAGTTAGACATTTTAGTTTGTCGCGATATTTAAATTTATGTGTCATTTTGAACTAAAAGTTGTTGAGAAAATCTAATTATTACAATTATTATAATATATTTTATTTTTCATTTTCAGCTGCAAAGATAAAATAGACAGTATAATTGTTCGTTTTATTATTATAATATTATTTTATTAATTCATTATCCTTTAACATTTTATAAATATAATATAAATAAAGCAATATTATTTTCTACTTTCTATTAAAATGGCTCCATTTTCTTAAACTTCATTTCTTGATATTGTTTTTTTGAATTGATATTTATTATAAAAGAATCCCATATGTAAACTTAAAAGAAATGCGATTTAATGACCAAGAGTCAAGTATTAGTCAAGAAATAATTTCAGGTAGCTGGACAAAGTCTTCATAACTTGTTAAAGAATCTAACTTCTTGAAATTCTTCAATCACAAGTGTGAGTTTCTTATGTTGTGCGCCTTTAACTTGAGGTGTTCTCGATTTCAGCTTAGCTAGGAGAATGCTCATAGTTCAGTTCCTGAAATTCACCTAGGGCCGAGTCTATTAGTTCTATTAGTTTACTTTTATCCTTTCACCTATTGTAAACTATGAAATACCTACATATTAACAACAATAATTTTATAAACATTTTTTTATTGTTGTTGATAAACAACAAATCTCGGCGGTGAGTAAGAGTGACCAAACTGGTTTTCCCATTATGTTAGCCTCAGCTATGTATGTATGTTGTTTGTTTTATGCGTTAAGACGGCGATAGAAGTCAAGAGACCGAGAGACCGACAAACCCGTTTCCACTTCCACACAACAACGATATAGAAAAAATGCGCTAAAAATAAGTTACAGCATCAAATGCGACTTTGCGAGTAATTTTAAATTGGAGTCAAATACATGGCGCATATGATGGGAGTTACTGCAGTGGAGCTCCATTGAGTGATTCAGATTACTTCCTTTGTCTGCGATGGAGTTGCAGTTAATTGGTTAATTGTGCACCGAGTATAAAAAGCAAAAGGTCATGTCATTGCAATTAATTAACTACGAGTCGAGATGGTGCTAATGATTTAAATACCATTCTTAAGATCTCAGTTGTAGAAAGTTTATAAAAAGAATAAATAAATCTTGGACTAAGAGAAAGGACAGCAATAAATATTATAAAATTTTCAGTACAAAATTTTCTTCATTACAGATTTTGAATTTCAATTAAATGTCCAACTAAATTTCATTCAATAGCGTTATTTGTATCCATTTTATAGGCAGTAATTACAAATAACTTTATAGACCTCTGTACGCCTTTAAGTACGGGGTCTAAAAATAAAATACTGTCGAAAATTTAAAATTATCAAATTATTTTTAAGAAAACTTTGGTTGCTAGGGCTCTGAATATTTCCTGTGGTTCCTAAAATTAATTTCCTACCAACTTAACCAATGTCGACAAAAAGTACAGCTAAATAAATATCCCAGCAATGCAACTGAAATTGTCCGTGAGAAATTTCCCAAACCACAACGAAATTGAGCTAAACTATTGGCATTTAATTACAACAAGGCGGCTCAATTGCAGCAAGTGGCGACGTCAACGTCACATAAACTGGCACAAGGACTCACTCAGACACTCGCAAATTTTTTTTTGTTGCTGTTAGCTGATGATGTTGCAACATGCAAATAAAGTGCATTAACCTGCCACCAACGCAGGCAGCCGCCTCAGGTTACGGCGTTACACTCAAAAGTGCTGCTTCTTCTCCTACTTCTTTCCTTTACTACCTACTTCTGCTTATTCTTGCTTAAAAAAAGGTCGGAAATGCACACGCCTGCACAAATTGGAGTGGAGTGTTGTCACCCTCTTTGCAGAATGTTTGGCAACGGTAACTTGCGGGAATTTTCATATCACATTACATATATTTATTATTGCTGTTTTTGTTGTACTGGTGAATCACATTCATTTAGTTTTTTATTTTCGCAATCACAAAGCAAACAATACGACGCAACGATAACGTTGAAAGTGAAGCGTTTGCAGGTGTAGTTGTTGTCTTTAGTATGTACGTGCTTGTGTGTGCTTGTGTTAGTTTTAAGTCGCGTTGTTGGCCCAATGCGCGGCAATCGTGTTGCTGTTGTTGCTGCTGCTGCTTCTTTAATCTCACTTGTTTTACAGTTATGCTCCAATTGATGACGTCGCTGCCAGCGCCGACGCCAACAACTTGTTGCGTTTTTTTTATTGTTTTTATTGGGTTTTTTTGTTGTTCTCTTTTTGACCTTTTTGCACTATCTAATCTAAGAGTATTTTTTTGGCTTATTCATTCGAAATAATTTTTTCTTTGGCTTTGTTAAACTTTCATTGAGTACGCGCCTAATGCCAACGCCCCGAAAAATCACTAAAAGTTATACTCACAATTTACGAAATAAGCAAGAAAAACGTAAACGTAACGAAATGACCATTTTTGAGTTTTGAGACAGCTCACAGGTAAGAAGAGAGCCAGAGTCAAATGAAACGTCAAAACGAGAGTCAGTTAAACTAACACACACATACGCATTTTACGCACTCAGCACTCATACTTCTGAAGGTTACTTTGTTAACACAGACACACTGAGCTGGCTTACTCACGTAGCTACGCTCTTGTTACCAACTTTGAGTCACACAACACACCTGAGTGAATTTTTCGTATGTGACGCGCGCAGCTTTCAACTGACACACCCGACGCTCACGAACGTTAAAACCAAACTGAAGCGGCAAGTGGCTCTCGCGACCCCAACTAACCTGCCGCGGACGGAGCTAGAGAGCGAGTGTGGGTGCAAGAGATAAAAAGACAGCAAGAGAGCGGAAGAGCGATATTGAGAGTGAAGAGAGCCTTAGGGCAAAATCATAGGTGGCTAATTTATGTTTCACAAACTGCGCACAAGATGGCCAAGAATAGATCAGTTTGCTTTAAAAGATAATTTTCGAATTGGTGATCTTTTAAACAAAAAGATTTTTGAATTTTTTCAGTTTATTTTTGGTAGAGTTTTGTCCAAATTAATATATATCATTTAAAAAAAAGAAAAAATTTCAAAAGGTCTTCAGTGATTTACTTAAATAAGGAGGCATCAGACTTTTTAGATTTAAGCTTCTTAAGAGACAGTTTACAGAGGTAATTCACAATTGTCGGCATAATTAGATATTTTTGCATAACAATAAGTCGCAATTAACATAATTTATTATTCTATTTTACAAAGTCTTGGCGATTGTAATTCATCGTAAATGTAAAACGCATCAACAATTAAAGCCAGTTCACATTTTGACCCCGTCTTATTGAGTTGAAGACTCACTCGGTGGCTTGGGCGTAGCTGATGATTTTAATTATAACTGCCGTCGCTTCCGATGTCAAAGATGCGGGAAACAATTAGAGCACTTTTAATGATTTTGATGGAGTTAATTTTGACTCAAATTGTGGCACGCGTTGTTTATAGTTTAAAAGTTTGCAGTGCTGGTGGCTTTTTACACAATTATACTTATGCTAATTAGTTAATTTACAATTGCATCTTGGGTTAACTATATTTATTTGAAGCAGGTTTAAAAAAAAGGAAATCTTTTGAATTACAAGTTTGGCGGCATTTCGTATATTCGATACCCAATGTCGAAAACAATCAGCCGTAAATTAAGAAATTTACCAACACTTACTGCTGCACTCTGGAATTTACTTCGCTCGTTCACTTTAGTAAATTCATTTAAAGTTCGTTTAGAAAAATAGTTAGCAAAATTTATAATTATATGAAATTTTTAATTTAAATAAAGGTTAAAGCTCTTAGCCCCAAAAGGAGAAATGCTACAAATTTAATTTGAAAAAAATATATCAAAAAATCTATAAAATTCTAACAAAAATTCTGGAAAAAAATTAAAAAAATTTGCTTCAATATCTCGAAAATTGCCAAAACTGGGTGGAAAAAATTTTTGTTACCAATTTTTACAATGTTCCCAAAATGGTTCACCCTGCCAGATCGGTAAATTCTGCTGGGTGGCAGCCTTTGGACATGGCAGTCTTCCTCACCAGTGCTGGCAAGTTTTGGGGGCGAACAATAGCTGTTTCTGTTAAATTTGTTAATGTGGGACTTTTGCACAGTTTTACCAAAAATATTAATAGCAATACTTAGCTGAATAAATATTTAAAATAGCCAGACTTACAGCTAATAGCAATTTTAATATTTTTCTAGCAAACGAGCTCAGAAAATAACAGTGCCAACACGTGAAGCGCGCAAATGGACAACAAACAATAAATTAAACGCCAAGTATGGCAGCCCGTGATTTTGGGCACTTTTGCCTAGTCAGAGTTTGTCCAAACACCGCGGTAGGTGGCGCTTCAGTCGTCTCATCTCAGCTCAAAATGTCATCATCACTGATAAAAAATTGCAAATTTAAAACGCAAAAAAAATTAATAAATTTGACGAGAATGAAAATTTAGAAATTAGAAAAAATTAAGGTTTACAGTTTCAAAAAGGTTTGAAGTCAGCCCTCGGGAAGAACAGTTAGAAAATTTGATTCTAAAAAAAAATCATATCAAAAAGTCATGAAAATTCTAAGAAAAACTATGCAAAAATTTAAAAAATTCTAGAAAATAAAAAAGAAAAGTTCTAAATTAAGTAAAAAATGAAAAGCACCCAATTTCGGAAATGTACTTGTTTTTTTTAAGTACAAAAAATCAAACCAGATCGAAAACTTTTACGGGATGGGCAACCCTCGTCGTGTTACTTAGTTCTCTACCCTCCCCACGCCTTTGCATTAGTCGCCAATAATATAAATAAGTTT
Organism: Drosophila innubila; assembly: GCF_004354385.1. Taxonomy (NCBI): domain Eukaryota; kingdom Metazoa; phylum Arthropoda; class Insecta; order Diptera; family Drosophilidae; genus Drosophila; species Drosophila innubila. The sequence goes on along the minus strand of NW_022995372.1, from coordinate 14,368,901 downwards.
GGGTGCCGGACACAGCAACGAATTACGAAGGTATTTTTACCAAGCTGTAACTTGTTTAAAATCACGTTAATTGTAAAATATTTCAGCTGAAGCTTGCGTTGACCTGTTGGTCAATCAAATAGTGTTTACAACTGTTTACGGAAGAAATCCAGCGAGTGCGGTTATCATCGGGCACAGTGTAACAAACGCGCAACAAGAGGTTGCAAAGGTTGAACAAGAGGAGCACTAAACAAACAGCAGTCGTCATGGAGCCTCCACCGGCGGGCGGAGGAGTTGCACATAACAGCACACACAAATTTCATCCATGTGATGAAGCAGTTATTGCCACCAATGACGATGCCAGCGATTGCAAGCGAGGTGCTGTGCGCCTTGGCTACTGGAAGGACGATTACATTGGTTACTTTGTGCGCAATCAGGAGCGAAAAGCGCCGGAGATAAATCGTGGCTACTTTGCGCGAGTCAAGGGCGTTGAGATGTGTGTGGAGAATTTTCTGAAGGTTAGTTGTAGTTGCTGCATTTTACTACTTGTGAAGGTTGCATGCACTAAACAGCAAACTATAAATAACGGGACATGCGCGTCATGGCCTTAAGTCTCTGAATCAATTTAGTCAGAGATACGCCCGTGAAGGAACTAACCTCTTATCATCTGAATCGCTAATTATTTTTAAAACTAAAAACTTGACTTGCTTCAAAAAAAAAAGATCACTTCAAAAACAAAATATTCACATAAATTTCATACTTTCTTATTATTATCTTAAATTGCATTTTTCAAAGTGGTGATATATATTCAGTTATATTCTTATAAAGTTAGAAAACTGATTTTTCTTAATTTTTATAGGCTTTCAAAATATATTCAGACCTGTTGCTGATTAAAATTAAAATAGATTTTTATCACATTATATTTTACTAATTATTTAAAAACTGTCGTTTTCCCTTTTATCGGACTTATACTGAAAAGCTTAAATTATTCAATCCTCAAAATTTTGAGAAATTAATTGTCGAAAGTATTATGAGGCAATATTATTTATTAAAGATAATTTCTAGTAAAATTTTTAATTTAAAGTTTCTCCAAAATTGTTGATAGCTATTTTCATTTAAGCTCTTGCTCAATAATTACAATTTTCAACTATGTAAATAAAATGTCTACATTCAATTATCGTGACTCTTCCCAATTACAAAGCTCAGCATTTCTCATGTCTGTCGCCATCCAAACGTCTGGCCGTGCCACAAATTAAGGTCAAGTGCCATTCCGAACTTTGGCATTGAATTTGAAAACTGAATCCTGTTGCACTGAACAATGGTTGATGCTGCGCATGTGTCGCGTTTGTGCGTCACACCCAAATTTTGGCCTTGCACTTAACTTATAATGCTTAATGACCATGACCATTGCAGAAAACCGCTGGGAATTGCCAGATTATCAACCTAGGCTGTGGTTTCGATACACTATACTTTCGCCTAAGGGACACAGCGCATCAGGTGAAGAACTTTATTGAACTGGACTTTCCAACAGTCACGGCACGCAAATGCTATACAATCAAGCGAAACAAAGCGTTACTGGCCAAAATCCATGATGAAGACGGCGAGGTGCGTCTCAGTCCGACGGACTTGCATGGACCCAGCTATCATCTGATGGGCGTTGATTTGCGTAATCTCGATGAGGTGGACAATAAACTGCAGCAAGCCGAGGTTGACTACACGCTACCTACCATCTTTTTAGCGGAATGCGTACTCGTTTACATTGAGGCGCAAAACTGTAGAAATCTGCTCAAATGGATAGCACAGAAGTTTCAAGCCGCTGTTTTTGTTAACTACGAACAGGTTGAGTTCTGAAGGATACACGTAGGAGTATATTTTCATATAAAAAATATTCGGAATTTGTCTTTTAGGTCAACATGAATGATCGATTTGGCGATGTTATGCTCAACAATCTACGCAGTCGTGGCTGTAGTTTAGCCGGCGTGGAGTCCTGTCTATCACTGGAGACTCAAACCAATCGCTTCAAGGATTGCGGATGGAGTGGAGCACGCGCCTGGGATATGGTCCAAGTGTACGATAGCATTTCGTCATCGGAGCGGCAACGTATCGAACGTTTGGAAATGCTGGACGAAGGCGAACTTTTGCTGCAGCTATTTCAGCATTATTGTCTCGTTGTTGCCTGGCTGGGCGTGGCCTTTCAGGATCTAGATATAACGTGCGTGCAAGTGTAAAATACGTCCTGAGGATTGTTATTCTATTTTTATAATTACTATATATATTGCATTTCTTAATTTTAGTGTGGAGGATCTGATGTCTTCATTAAATATCGACTAGTGGAAAATCGTTTTTAGCTGCGACTCAAGACAACTGTAAAGTTATTTAGTGGATGTACTTCCTGTAAGATCCATGCCAAAAGTTTGCTTCAGACGTTACGCAGAATGTGTTACAAGTAAATTATAACGTATTTAATGCTTGTCATTCACACACACCACAAACATACAAAAGCACAAATCCGTGCTTTATTTACCTGGCTTATTTAACGCACCGATTCGTAAATTCTCAAGTGTATTTTAATGAATATTACCTAATTAAATTGTTCCTTAAGAGTCTTGTTAAGCTAATTATATTTTTCTTGTCCTTCATAATTTGCAAATAATTTGTAATGCATCAACGAAAAATATTACATCAAAAGATTTAACTAATTTTTCATTCCTGTGTCCTGTACATTTTAGCGTGCTTTGTAAATGTATTTTGAAATTCATAAAAACAAAGAAGTTGTATTGAAATATAAAACTATAACGTGTAACATTAAAATGTTTAATTTAATTACTGAATTCGGATAGTATACATATTTAAATTGAGAAATTACAGATTTTATCACTTTCTGCTAAACAAATGCGAATAAACTTAATGTACAACATGTGTAAAAACTAAGTTATAGCAAACGATATTTTTAATTATCCTGCATTTCATCATCATGATTTTCATCTGAAGGCAGACTGTAGTACGCTTTCAGACGCAGCTCATCTTCGAGTGTTGGCTCGCCTAGAACAAGAGGACCCAGTTGTTTTTCCACCATAATACTTTCCCAAAATTCGGTCAATTTCTTTTCTGTGGCCTTTTCTTTTATCTGCGCTGCAAATTGATTGAATTCCGCAAAGCTGTTGAAATCGAGGCAACTTTTACGATAGACTGCCAGCACTTCGCTTAGCTCAACCAGATTTAGTTTATTGCGCTCCAGAAGTGTAATGATGACAACGCGCATTTGAGCTGAGAGTGACTGGAATTGGGCATCTCGTTTGGTAGGATTTGTTATTGAGCGCACTTTCCTCAACATCTGATTGTAATCTTGGACTGGTGTCATTAGGCCCACACTATCGATTTCAGCGAATTCTTCAAAATCCGCAAGCTCCTCTTCGATGGGCGGCGGCGTGTTCTGTGCAAGCTCCATGGCCCTGAGTTTCTCCTGCCACGCATGACTACGCTCCAGTGGAAATAGCTTTTTAAGTGCCGATGCCGCCTTTTTCGACTGTTCCTCAATGGCTTCGGGGACACTCCAAAAGATTTCGACAAACTTATGGTCCTTAAATGTGCTATAGAAATCAACGTCAGTTGCCGATTTACAGACAACCTTTCGCTCCAGCACGTCCATTAAATTTTGCTCGTAAATGCTGGGCAGACCATCGAAAGGCAGCAAATCGTTCTGCCTCTGCTGCCGTGGCTGCTGTGTGTCCTTGAGCGTGCACTCCAGGTCCATGCTGTCGATAAGCTTATCGACTGCCTGCATTTGATCTGAACTGCATTCAGTTTTCTCAGTGCGAAGTGCAGGGAAATCCCAGAACTGATGCTGCGCATGATAGGACATTTCAAACATGTATAACGAAGCTGGACGATTTTCTGTTGACTCCTGCGGCACTAATACTACTATCCGTGGTGTGTTAAACTTGGCACTAAATATCTTCCAGCACAGTATAACACATTTCTGCACTATTAAGGCCCGCACCAAGGCATCTAACTTCTGGGCTGAAGTCGTGTTCTTTTTCTGATGCACCAACATATACAGAGAGTCGCCACAAAAGTATGCATCTGGTATTTTGCTACGTTTGACAAAGCCTAGAAAATGTAGACCTGGTGGATGCGGAGGCGGCAACTCGACAAGTGTCTGATCATAGGGCACTGCTGTTCCACCGAGCATATAACCAGCAACAAGATCCTCGGGCAGCGGCGTCACCTCTGTGCCCTTAATAAAGAAACGCTCCTCGCGTTTGACTGTCTCTTCAGATTCAGCCCAGACCTTCTTGAGACTGACGTGGCTTTCATTCTTCATGGCTATGATACCTTGGAGATTAATTGAAATAGCAGTGCCAATGTGCAGCTTGGCATTCCAAACCCAAGGGTGTCTATTCGTCACCTTAAAAACTGTTGCCAATGCTTCCTTAAAGTTGCACAACATCGCATTGCAGTTGCTAACAAGTTGAAGAGCGTGTTTCTGGTTCTCCAGCTCAAAGCTGTTGGCCTTTCGCGATGATTGGAATATGGCCTGGGGTAGATTGGTCTCAGCATTGTCAATGTAGGCAACATTATCCGAACTGAGAAGCAAAATTTGTTCAAAAATTGATGGTAATAATCAAGTTAAATCCACTTACCCCACGATTAATTCAATGTCTGCTTGGAGTAACTTATTGGTGAGTTCCTCATAATCATCGTACTGCTGTGTCATGAAATTGAAGTCAAACAATAGCAAAATACGCCGTCTCGCAATCTTAAACCTATATAAGGCATGAGATATATTTTAAAGGAGTATAAAATTAATTACCAAGTTTATAAGACAGCTAAAACTGATTTTGGTCGAGGGAATATAAAGTTTAAAACGAGCCAAGTCGATATAGTCATCTCCGTATGAACGAAAATATGTCAGGTATAGCAAGAGCTAGAAGCACCAAATTTGTTATGTACACTTCTAATAGGTGCAGGGAGATCTTTGCAAGATTTCGTCCAAAACAGAAGTTTCAGAAAGTCGAAGTGATCAGATAGTCGGATAATAAACTTTCAAATTGTTTTTATGCAGTGTGGGACCAAATGATGAAGGAAACACTGTACAACGTATTAGCTGTCGTATAAACCTGGTAAATGTGACATTCTTACACCGCTGCATCCTCTATCATTGAGATAGCTATAGCAAGTCCATCCAGCCACTGTCCCTCATCAGAGGCCGTCGCACTGACAAACTCATAGAAGCTGAGCAACAAATTCCAGTTACAGAGCTGCGCTGTCGTATATTGCACCACATTTGGGCGCTTCTCATCATTGGCAGTTTTTTCACAGCCCACAAGCACAAATGATACGTAGTCTTTCTTGTTGCACACAATCTAAAACCAATGGACAAATCTATACTAACAATTTAATTATTGTGCAATTGTGCAATTACCTTGTCTTTAAGTATTTCAGCAACGACTTTCTGAGACTTCAATTTAAATTCATCAGTGGTGCAGCTTCGCACATCCAGCACAATAATCAAACACTCCTGCAAACACAGTGTTTACGTCAAACTACTATTTATTGATGAGTGGCTCTTAATTACCTTATTGGAAGCCATTTTCTTAATATATAAAAATGTACAAATTATTTTGTTTTCGCTATGCGGCGCAATTTCACAACAAACCAAATATATCGAAAGTTGCTGATAACGATAACATGTATCGTTTTGCAACAGTTGGCGCCAGCACCAAAATATATTTATCGGCGCTAAAATGCTTATGCGGTTATCGCTTTTGTGCATTATCGATATAAATTGCAATCAGTTTTGCAGTTTACTTTTAAAATTAAATTAAGAAAACCCAGGATTGAAGTCATGCAGTTAATATTCTAACAACATTTTATTATTTGGTTTATGCTACACGTTTATTATAATGCTGCATTTTCTCGAGGTATTCCGAATTTTGGATCAAATGATTCAGCAAAAGATTCGTATCCAGCACATTTGAAGCAGGACCACCGTATTCCGCGGGTAAACTATCAAAGCCAACCATTTCCCGTAATTTGTTCAGATGTCGACCATCATGTGTGAAAATCTAAACAGAAATTGCAAAAGATCAAACCAAATTTTTATATTTCTCTTCTTTCTACTCACGCGTTCCTTGAACTCTTTATTCATAAAAGGAAGAAATAGAGACGACGTCACATGCATAAGAAATCCACGCTGAATGATGTGCACAATACGCTGACTAAAGGGCAAAATCCCGTTTTTCTCATTGACGATCCTCATGAAGCTGGGTGAGAATTGACGCAGAAAGTTACGTGTAGTACTAAAAAAAAGAGAGTATAAAAAAATTAACGGTTGTTGCGCGGGAAACGCAAAACCTGTTTAAATAATAGAAAATAAATACACGCAAGATGGACCTTTTGGGGCTGGAATATACTTTCGTCACTAGACTTTTACGCCGTGTAGATGTTTTTTTCTCATATTAACACCTAGCTAACTTACCCCTGTAGATCACAAATTACTGTTATGCCGTTCTGTTGCACACGTGGTAACATTAACAACGATTCAAAAATTAGATCATCCATTTCAATCAAATGCTGCAGATAATCAGGAAATTGTTGAAATGCATCTACAGTTTTAAAGATGACTAGAACACGTCCGTTCTTATCTGTCTGCTGCATTATGAAGCGACAATTCGTTGCATAAAAAACTTTGGTATAATGGTCTACGGGATGGTGAGCCATCCATGTTGGATGCTTAAGCTTGAAGTCGTAGTAAGCGTGTATAGCCTGATAGGCCTTAAATGTATCCCAGTGTGTGTAGTGCAGGAATTTCGTCAGAAATGTCTCATCCGTTCCTACCTGCAACTCATCAGATTCTGTCAAAGGAATCGATCGCTTTGTTATATGAAAACGTTATAATACACGGATTTTTCTTACTTTCCACCAGCTGACGTAATTGTTTTACTTTAAACAACTCTTCCGCTGTGAAAGCGTCCCGAGTGTTAAGAAACAGCATCTTAAAAGTTATTTTTTTTTTATTTTATGAATTATAAAAATTGTATTTAGTTAATTATTAAATATCCGACAACGATCTGCACTCCAAGTGCCCCGAATGCACACTGATCGTCATAAACAATATTGACATATAATTTGGCGTTATTATCTATTATTTTTATGACCCAAACGTGTTTATCATTTAAATGACACACTTATTATTTGTATGAGTAGGTCGGAATTGGTTTAATTAAAAAGGGAACGTGTTGTGATATATAAAGAAATTTCATAATTTGGAATGCTTAGAACTAGTTCTGGTTATAGGTTGATGTATTATCGAGCAGACGTTTATCCTCGTCAGATAGGTTTAAAATTGAACAAAAATTATTTTTCAATGCTATTACGCTTTTCATTTAAGCTAAGAGCGTGACAATGATGTTAATGTTGAAATTAACATTGCTTATTGAATTTATAATTTATATTTATTTCAATTGGCCTTGTGATCGCTGCAGGCTATAAATAGCTCTTCCAAGTTGCTTACAAAAAGTGTAATCATGTAATCAGTTGTGGAGGAAAATATTTTATTGCCAAATTAACTATGAAAATAGACAAAGTAAAATAATATATATAATATATATTCTCTAATTTAAAATAATAGTATATTGCACCAGCACCTACTTATTTATATTAAGATTTAAAATCAGGGAATCAAACCGAAACAAATATAGGTTACGGTTTTGGTTCCGGGACGTCCCGAAATAACAAGTTAGGACAGTTTGAAGTTGGTCAGACTTCATAGTTAGCCACTTTACAAGTCCAAATTTTTATCCAATTTGGCATGATTTTGTACAAAAAAATGAAAGGTCTCAGAATCAAGTTTAAAGTGATGTTTTATACTAATAACGATATAAAGAGTTGATTAAAAGTGAAAACTTGAGATTTAAAATATTGGATTTTTAAAATTTCAAAGGGGGGACCCTTTTTATCGAAATCGAATCTTGGTCGAAAATAAATGAGAAAAAATTATGATCAAAATGACATTCCGTTTGAAAATCTATTTAGTTTTGATCAAGTTATGACAGTTGGAAGTTGGACAATTCTTTGACCTAGCAACATAACCACAACCGTACCGGTACAAACGTTTCGGTATGCGGTTCTTGAAAGAGAATTTTCATTCGGTTACTGTTTCAGTTCAGGTACTAAAAATAAAACGGTAAGTTTCGGTTAACGGTTCCGGTGCTATTTCCTGTTTAAGATATTGGCAATTTAGGAAAATAGAGGCAGTCATGTCTTATTTAAAAAATAAGAAAGGTAATTTAAAGGTATGTTAAATGGACGGCAATCATCAGTCTTATAAGATCCATGGAAAAATATATTCTGGTCACCAGCAGACGGTCTTTTCTTGCAATAGGCTAACATGGACATGCTTGGCGAGAAATCTGTTGAAAAGAAAAGTTATTTATCAATTGTTTAGCTCTTTTAATGCTAATTAACTTACCTCATTGCGTGTGTCGGCACAGCAGCCACAAAGAGCAAGAAAATAACATTATTTTGGTCATCCGCATGGGCATAACATTTGTGATAGTCCGAGCAACTATACTGATCTACCATTGTAGATATATTTGAAGTATCCAATTCGTTGCTGTCGCATTTTGTTGCTTTTAATTCGTGCATGGTATCCAAGGTGTGATCGAAGAATCTTTTAAGCATATCCAAACGCTGCAAGTCGCCCACAACGATACGTTTGGCAGTCGAAGATTGATGCAGATTCCGGGTAAAAATGCATTTACGTGTTTCGGTATTGATCAAAATGATTGCCAATATATGGGCATCGATGTCCAGCTGCTCGGGCAGACTACGTGGCACGCAACGCTCTACGCTAGCCAAAAGATTGCCATCATTGCGATAGGCATTCATAGCATTAAGATGCAGCTCTCGAAAAGCAGGTTCAGCGCCACAGAGAACACATAGAACACTGTTGGTCGAGACGGGTATTGTGACAAATCGAAAGGCGATATTTGGACTCTTGCTGGGCAAATAGACGGGAACATCGAGCTGTAGCGTGCTAGATGAATTTAATAGAAACAGCAGAAGCTCCCTGTCCAGCGTATCCAAATCCCACCATCCTTCTGTGGCTACAGAAATACGTTGCCCCACAACAAGACAACAGAAGAGTGAGCCACAGTTAGCACTGAACTCATTCAATCGCTGCAAGAGATTCGCATTTTCCGTAGCGAGCAGACAGTCCGTATAGCCCAAAAGGGTTGTGCCTGCGCTGGATGCTTCCAGAGCAGCGTCTACAATAGGCACATACTTTTTGGCATCCTTCTTTAAGCGTTCCAGCAGTGCAGGATGAGCCAGCTCATCCCGACTAATAAAAAGTGCAATTGCGCCAAAAGCCAGTTCTGCCAGCGTTTGAAGTTGAAACTCGCCCATGCCACGCCCACACACAATAAAGGTGATTACATTGTGAAAGTCACGCCAAATGTATGTCCATTCCGCAGTTTGTGTGGTTTGCAATTGTATGCCGAGTGATTTAAAGAACATGTGAAATCCATTCAGAGAGGCCACAGTTGAAAAGGGCAGCTAAAAAAAAAAAGAAGCAACAAGTGGCACTTACAATAACTGGCTAATGCTGTAAAATATACAGTCAGCCAAGTAGTTGTTTGGACAATACAAACATTGCACATATTTTCTTTAATTTTTCCAATTTTATTGATAGTAATCAAATCCATTGCGCTCAACTATTTTCAAAATATTTGGATTGGTTCTATGTCATCAAAACAATTATTAGAATAACTGTTTATACTGAATGAATAATAAATAAATAAATAAAATAAATAAGCTTACATTATCGCATTCTCCCTTTTTACGCGTGAATATGGGTAATCCGCCATTTGTTGTTAAACAATGCAAATAAATTGACATTGAATGGAAAGAGATTTTTGTTTATAAAAAAAAATAATAATTTTTGTTCGTGTCTAACTTGTACCACGATTAGAGATGAGCGTGTATCGAATTTATTTAGCACAATGGAGCACGAACACGATAAGAATCTTTTGCACGTCCAAAATATTCAAATCAATTATATTCAATTTGTATTCACTGAGAATGCGCATTTTATTTAATTATATAGTAATATTTTTTTTTAAATAAATTACAATTTAATTACCGATTGCAACACGAGCACTACAGGCGCCAATATCTTACCACGGTAATAAAATACACAAACAACTGGTACGATAAGCGATATTTCCAAATACAAGCCTGTTATAGGCTAGGGCTGAATATTCGTATGATATGGAAACACTGTGCTTTGTAAATTGTGCCGGTATATATTTTGTGAAAGCTGATTAATTGTGTTTTGTTTGATAAAACGCAACTTGCTTAAATGATATCTGTATAATTTTCTTACTGTTCATAGTAAATTAATAACATTTATATAAATTGCGCTCGATTCCGGCACCGCGCATGACGCTCGTGATCCATCCCTGGTTTTCACCACAGAAGGAGAAGAAAAGTACTGCGAAAAAGTTTGTTTAAAACACACAAATTGGTCACAACGTCAACCGTTGTTAACCAAATTGCAAATAAGTGCTCAGTGTACATGTGCTTAAGTACATCTGATATAAACTAGCCTTGTGCGCAACGCAACTTGCAATAAAAATATTTTCCTGTCTGGACATAAACGTTGTAGTCTTTTTCACTCGTTTTGCGCTCTTCGTTTTACACGCTGCTTCTTGGGATTCGTAGGTTGCAACGCTTTCCTAAAACTTGGTAAGTGTGTGAAAGACGTTAAATATGTAAATGTGTATAAAAGTGAATTATAATTGTCAACAAACGTGTTGTACAACAATCTAAAATCGGGAGCACATTATAGACTTGTGAAATGCCTTCGCAGTCTCATCTCAATGCGTTGCGCTACTTTGATTGTATTTTGCATGTGTGAGCGGCGTGTGTGCGTGTGTGTGTTTTAGAGATGAGCGATTTTTAGGATTATAAGTGAATAGCGGCAAGCAGCGTAGATTGCAATTACTTTCTCTTCATATGTAATTAGTTATATTTTACGATAATCGTTACAATATTTACCTCCACATGCAAAATATCATGAATGCAATTTAGTGAAAGCGGCGTTTACTAACTCGTTCTGCTGACAACCAAAACAAAATCAAATGACTTGCTAATGTGAGATACTTGGGATGAGTAACAGGTACGAATATCGAATATCGCTCATCTCTAGTACGTATGTGCGAAAAAGTGTAAGCGCGCGCTACAAGCAGCCATGCGTTTGTATTTGTGCGTAGAAAATAAGAAAACATACAAACAAACATACAAATATATATTTGTATAAAAGAAATATGGTTGCCTTTATGCCGATAAATTTAATTTCGATTCTTTCGATTCCTCTATAGAAAGTCAATCCCAACAGCTGGCAGCTAAGCACAACAAGAACATTACCTGGACGCGCACATCCCCCCCTCGTTTTAGCCGGAGGAGCAGCTAAAATCAATCAAAATTAACGCGGACACAGCGACTGCTGGTGCTGGTGCTGCTGCTGCTGAGCGACGCAGACGAGAACGCTGCTTTTACTACAAAGCGATGGCGATGTTGAGCTCCGATGAGGCGAGCAAGTTGCTCGATTTCAATCAGAAGCTGGACATTAATCTGCTCGATAAGATCGTTGAGGCACTCTACTCCTCGCAAGGTGAGCAGCTGCGATTGGCCCAGGACATACTCACCACATTGAAGGAGCATCCAGAGGCATGGACGCGTGTCGACAGCATACTCGAATATTCACAGAATCAGCAAACCAAGTTCTATGCACTCCAAATCCTCGAGGAGGTGATCAAGACACGCTGGAAGGTGTTGCCTCGCAATCAATGCGAGGGCATCAAAAAGTATGTGGTCAGTCTGATTATTAAAACATCCTCGGATCCGGCCATTATGGAGCAAAACAAAGTGTATTTGAACAAGCTAAATATGATACTGGTGCAGATATTGAAGCGGGAATGGCCACGTAACTGGGAGACGTTCATCAGTGATATTGTTGGGGCATCGAAGACAAATGAAAGCTTGTGCATGAACAATATGGTTATACTGAAGAACCTGAGCGAGGAGGTCTTTGACTTTTCGCTGGGGCAGATAACACAGACGAAGGCCAAGCATCTCAAGGATACCATGTGCTCAGAGTTTTCGCAAATATTCACGCTTTGCCAGTTTGTCCTGGAGAACTCGATGAATGCGGCACTGATACAGGTTACGCTGGAGACATTGCTGCGCTTTCTCAACTGGATACCATTGGGCTATATATTCGAGACGACGCTCATTGAGACACTGATCTTTAAGTTTCTCAGCGTGCCGATGTTCCGTAATGTCACCCTGAAGTGCCTGTCTGAAATTGCCGGACTCACGGCTGCCAATTACAATGAGAACTTTGCGACGCTATTCAAGGACACGATGGTGCAGCTAGATCAAATCATTGGCCAGAACATGAATATGAATAATGTGTTCCAATGCGGCAGCGATACGGAACAAGAACTGGTGCTCAATCTGGCGATGTTCCTCTGCACGTTTCTCAAAGAGCACGGCAAACTAGTCGAGGATGCCAAGTATGTGGATTATTTGAACCAGGCACTCATGTATTTGGTCATGATCAGTGAGGTTGAGGATGTTGAGGTGTTTAAGATCTGTTTGGAATACTGGAATAGTCTTGTCGAGAATCTGTACAATACCGAATTCTTTCATCCCACACTTGAATCTTCAAAGAGGCAGCAAGTTTATCCACGGCGGCGTTTCTATGCAGCCATCCTGTCCAAGGTTCGCTTCATCATGATTTCACGTATGGCCAAACCCGAGGAGGTACTTGTGGTCGAGAATGAGAACGGTGAAGTAGTGCGTGAATTTATGAAGGACACGAATTCAATAAATTTGTATAAAAATATGAGAGAGACTTTGGTTTTCCTCACCCACTTGGATTGTGTGGACACTGATCGCATTATGACCTTAAAGCTGCTTAACCAGGTCAATGGCACCGAATTCTCCTGGAAAAATCTCAACACACTATGTTGGGCCATAGGCTCGATATCGGGTAAGTTGTCAATTGATTGATTATCTTTACAAGTTACGTAACGCTAAAGACAGAATTTTGACAGTTAAATTAAGCTAGACATGAAATTAGAAAATTGAATAAATTAGAGCAAAGATAGAAAATAAATTAAATATATTAAAGAAAATGTATAAGCTTAAAGGAGGCGTTACAGACTCCATAAAGTCTGTTTCGCACACTTTACTTAGGATTATAGCAAATCAAAAAAAATTTATCCGATAAACTTCTTAAGCGAGAAAATTAGAAAAGATGCGATATATATTTAAAACGAGTCAAAAGAGGAAAACCTGAACAGATTATGCGCAAAACATATAATATTGTGGTCCTAATGTGACCTGATAATTTCACTACGATCGTATATTAAGTTTTGAAGTTATTCAAGAAACAATTGTGTTCATAATGGAGCCAACAGAAGATGTATTTAATTATGTTTGATTGGAACAAGATTGGCGCCAAGAATTGCCTTTTATTGAACAAGTGCATCATAGTCTACTGCTCTGCTGTAGAAATTGTTCCTGGTTTTGTGTTATTGGTTTTGCACTAAATATAGTAACATTTCTGTATACATAAATTCAAATTAATATTCTTGCAGGTGCCTTCTGTGAGGAGGATGAGAAACGATTTCTCGTTACTGTCATCAAGGATCTGCTTGGCCTCTGTGAGCAAAAGAAGGGCAAGGACAATAAGGCTATCATTGCATCCAATATTATGTATGTGGTTGGACAGTATCCTCGCTTTCTGCGTGCTCATTGGAAATTCCTAAAGACGGTGGTCAATAAACTGTTTGAATTTATGCACGAGACGCATGATGGCGTACAGGACATGGCCTGTGACACGTTTATCAAGATTGCAATCAAATGCCGTCGTTATTTTGTCACAATCCAGCCAAATGAGGCGTGCACCTTTATTGACGAGATACTGAGCACAATGAGCAGCATTATTTGTGATCTGCAGCCACAACAGGTAAATTGAATACATTACACTTTCACGCTTTACGCATAATCATTCATATCTGTTTATCTTTTATCAAGGTACATACGTTCTATGAGGCAGTTGGGTATATGATCTCGGCTCAGGTCGATCAGGTGCAACAGGATGCGTTAATTGAACGATATATGTTGCTGCCCAATCAAGTCTGGGATGACATTATATCGCGGGCATCGAAAAATGTCGACTTTCTGAAGAACATGACAGCGGTTAAACAACTTGGCAGCATATTGAAGACAAATGTGGCCGCCTGCAAGGCATTGGGTCATGCCTATGTCATTCAATTGGGTCGCATCTATTTGGATATGCTCAATGTGTACAAGATCACGTCGGAGAACATCATACAGGCGATTGAGGTGAATGGCGTGAATGTGAACAATCAGCCGCTCATTAAATCAATGCACGTGGTCAAGAAGGAGACGCTCAACTTGATAGCTGAGTGGGTATCGCGCTCCAATGACAATCAATTAGTTATGGACAACTTTATACCGCCCTTATTAGACGCCATCTTAATGGATTATCAGGTAAGCATCCAATTAAAGTGTTTAATTTATTATTTGTAGCTACCGAAACCAGCAAATAGAAGTCATTAATAACGAAGACAATATAATTACGAGCAATTTTTATTTAAAAACGTTTAATAGTTCAACGTTTATTTAAATTAATAATTTAACACATATTAATTTAACATAAATTTTCATTAAAAGTTGTAATATAAAGTAAACGTACATTTTTGAATTTCATAATTAAATTTTCTATAAAAATCTTAAGTAAGTTTACTTTTTGACGTTTAAAACAAAAATTCCGCCAAAATCATTATATTCAAAAACAGAATCATTGATCATGATATATATTTTATTTTGGTAACACTTTAAAAAACTTCCATTTTTTATTTTTTTTTTTTATCGTAATTAAACGTATGATGGTTTTGAAATAAATTTAAGTATTATCGAATTATTATTTGCTAGCTTTTCAATTAAAAATTAGTATAATATTCTAAACATAATAGCAAAATTAGGAAATTAAAAAATTATATTTCACACGGTACAATTTAAATTTGAAATCTTTTAACAATTGTGCAAATTTGTAATTATCTTTTAGCGGTGTAAGGTTCCGTCGGCACGTGAACCCAAAGTACTGAGTGCGATGGCAACGATTGTGCACAAACTGCGTCAGCATATAACGAATGAAGTACCAAAAATATTTGATGCCGTTTTTGAATGCACGCTGGACATGATCAATAAGAATTTCGAGGATTTCCCACAGCACCGTCTCAGTTTCTATGAGCTACTACAAGCTGTCAATGCGCATTGCTTCAAGGCGTTCCTCAACATACCGCCGGCACAGTTTAAGCTTGTTTTTGACTCTGTGGTTTGGGCCTTTAAGCACACAATGCGTAATGTGGCCGATATGGGCTTAAATATCTTGTATAAAGTGAGTGACATGATTTCTACATAATATCATTGATTTGATAATTATATATATTCATTTTGAAATTTACAGATGCTGCAAAATCTTGAACAACATCCAAATGCGGCGCAGAGTTTCTATCAGACCTATTTTACGGATATACTTATGCAAATTTTCTCAGTGGTAACTGACACTTCGCATACGGCAGGTCTGCCGAATCATGCTATCATCTTGGCCTACATGTTCTCGTTGGTGGAGAATCGAAAGATAACTGTGGATCTGGGCCCCATACCGGACAATATGATATTCATACAGGAATATGTAGCCTCATTGCTTAAATCGGCATTTAATCATTTATCAGATAATCAGATCAAAGTCTTTGTCACTGGCCTTTTCAATTTGGATGAGAATGTGCAAGCATTTAAGGAGCATTTGAGAGATTTTCTTATACAGATACGCGTAAGTGAACTTTAGCTGTTTTCATTTGTTTAAACGTTTATACATATTTAAACAATTTACAGGAGGCCACCGGCGAGGATGATTCCGATCTATATCTGGAGGAACGTGAGGCAGCATTAGCCGAGGAGCAATCCAATAAGCGTCAAATGCAACGTAATATTCCGGGCATGTTGAATCCCCATGAATTGCCAGAGGACATGCAGGATGAATAAAATATGCCGTGTATCTGAGAATGCATGTTAGTTGAAGCTTAAGAATGCTTAAGATTGATGATTGATAATGATGATGTATGAGTGTTTTCTCGTTTGGAGAAAAAGTATAAATGTTTGTTTGATTGAATGCATATGAGTATAAACGTTATATATATATATACAAACACAACACACACACAACCCTAAACATAAACAGCAACAAAACCCACACACACATCTGCATGATGACAGTTTGCGCATATGTATGTTGAATTAAGTAGGATGATGATGATGATGACATGAAAATTAGGTACGCAGTTTGCATACCTTAATATGATTAAACATATTTGTTGCGTACTTGCCGTCAACGCACACACACACATCCACACGAAGAACAACAAAAAACCAAGCCAGGCACCTACCCTTCTCATCCTCCTCCTCCTTACTTAGCGGTAAAGCATCGTCGTATAAATATGCAAACTTTATACATACAACATAAACACTAAAAACTAATAAGAATAATAATAATAATGTTTGTTTGAAATTTTAAACTGATGAGAATAATTGTAGAAATATCTTGTATGAATGAAAGAACAAGTGAACACCTCTCCCCATATACGACTTTCTACAAAAATAAAAACAAAAGCGAAACTTAAATATACACATTATTAAAGTAAATTTAATTGTAGTTTGCCAACACACAACAACCACACATCAAGAAATTAAATGAGTAATTAATTCTATGTATACACTTGCATAAACTCAATATAAATAAAAAAAATATGTACATTTATTTAATGTGCGTTAAAACAAACTGTACCACAACCACACACACACATACACCACACTCACACACATAAACAAAAGCAGCAAAAAAAAGAAAATATTGAGAAAGAAAACCATAGAAATTCGTATGCGTATGATTGATTGATTGATGAAGATGTTTAAATTTTTACATTTAAATTAGTTTGTACATTAATTTAAATAAAAATCAAATAAAACACAAAAGTTATATTCCTATATATACATGTTTGTATATGACGCGTGTTTAGCAGGGACCGAAAATAATGATTAATAATTTACAACTTGAAAACAAAGAGAATTATAACTTTATTTTCTAACTTTATTTGATTCAACAGTTTTCAATTCGAGAGCTTTTCTCTTAATTATGAAACAGAGAAAACTCTATGAAACTACTATACATATATATTTTGAGTATACATACAAATGTTTTTTATTTTATTTAAAAAGTAATGAATATTTTTTATATTTATATTTAAAAGCTTAAAAATTATAATTTTTATTTTTTATAAATAAAACGCAAAACTGATGATTAAAATTTATATTTAACTTTCATTCCCCTATATTGCAATACATATATATATAATCATTATGGTCTCTGCTAATAAGGTAAAAAATCGGACATATTTAAAACTTATGTTTGGATGTGTGTATATATTATTGTTTATTGTTCCGTTTGTTGTGATTTCGATGCTGTGCTGTGGACTCACTTATGCTAAGCTTTAAACGATTATTGTGCAGAAATTCGGTATTTTTTGCATAGGAATTCCACCTGATGTAGATGTCCTGTGAGATAAGCCAAGTGTCTCCCACTGGTTTTGTTGGATAGACATTGGTTAGATTACTAAACGGCAGTTCAATTTCATTTGCAACCCGTTGCTTGAAGATGGTGGCATTAAATGGTCTATTGGACATCATGGAGAGTGTGACGGAATCAAGGAACATATTCCAACGTGGCTTGTAATAATCACGCACCATGCCGGACCATTGTTTGCCGGCATAATCGAGAATCTGGCCATTAGGACCCCAGGCAGTGAGTTGATTTCTTGCATTAAACTCGTAGACTGGTCGTTGATCAATGCTGGGCGCCAGTTGCTTGGCATCCTCCAGCCAGTTGCCCAACAGGAAGTGGGCACCACTTGCGAGGATGCTCTCCATGTCGTCCAGCATTTGTTGCAGTTTGCCAGCCAAGTACTGGAAACGTGAGAGTTGCGACTTGCGATATGCGGACTTGAGATTAACATAGATCTGATCGATGCTCAGCTGCAGATACTGTCGGGTTATGTCCACCAGATCGTGCTCATAGATTGCATATCTCTCGTCCTCCAGTGGCACAACATCCTTAGCTGAGAGTAACAGTTGCCAGGCCTCGTTGACGCTGGATGCATTATACCAAGTCCAAGGCTTTAAACTGAGACCTGGTCGTCTGTTCAACACGTATTTGCCTCGCATGCGGTTCAGGCCATGGAAATCATAAACGCTGCCACGCAACAGCTGCCACGCCTGGACGAGGCGAGTGTCATTAACGCCATAACGTGTGAGAACAAAGTGATCAAACCAGTTGCTCAATTGCAGATTATCTGCACTCCAGGCACGCTCGAGAGTGAGAGCAAAAATGACATAGTTCTGATTAATACCCTCAGGTGTTATGCCCACGCCCACCATGCTGCTGTTGGCCATGGAGCGTGCTGCTCCAATGCCAGTGTTGATCAACCGTGCAGAGCCAAACATGCCCAGCGTGCCCCCGAAATTGTTCAACATGCACCACACAAAGGGCTGTCCATAGTAGGAGAAGGTGCGTTGATATTGGGGAAACTGTTCGCTTTGCAGGTCCAGCACGAGAATGCGACCACGTGGCACCGCAGTGAGAAAGGCCTCGATTAGCTGATCCTTCCAATAATCGACATTCAGGAACATCCAGCCCTGCAGCAGCCAGACTGCATCGCCGTCCACTTCCCGCATTGAATCATAAATGGCTGTGGCAGTGGCACGCATGTATTCCGGTTCTGCAATTGGTGGCAGCATTTCGTTGAAGGGATCGCAAAAGTAGATATGATTGGAGCCATAGGTGTCCACCATGCGACGCAGAAACATGGTGGCCAGCTGCTGGAAGAGCGCCTCTCCTGGCTCCACAAATAGACTGCAGCAATAGGGATCGGGAAAGTGATTCCAACGCTGTGCCACCGAATAGCTGGCATTGGGAAAGATGCGTCGCATTGCCACTGGCACATGTCCGGCAAATGCTGGCAATGCCACGCCCATGCCCAGCTCCCGTTGTGCCTGGACAATGCGCTGTTGCAGCAGCTGCTGGAGGCGTCTGTGCGCCGGCGGCAAAGGTCCTGCCCAGCCGCGTATGTTGCCCATGCGCTGCCAGGCCTGGAATGCCGGCCCAGCAAAGTGGGCATCGATTTCCTCCGCACTCAACCCCAAATCGGAGTACACATCCTGCCAGACGGACTCCTGATTGGGCGCCAACGATAGATTAATGCCCATCAATGCCATCCAATCGATGTGTCGGCGCCATTGCTCAATATTCCACCACACAAAGCTATAACTCCAGGTGCAAACATTTTGATAATAGATTATCGGACTGGCCGATTTGGAGCGAATTGTCACATTCGGCAGTTGCAAATTCTCGGGCAGCTCAATGTGCGTCTTGAACCACTCCAAATCCTTGTTTAATACATACTTCAGATAGTAATGGAATCCCTTGCAAACAGAGACGCCATCCCAGCCGACTATCAAGACTTTGCCATTGTCCTGCAGGCTGATCTGTAAATGGATGAGTATGAATAAGATGAAGGCAGGATGTATAATATTAGCCCAGATGTATATTGTGTGAGATTGGTTGAGATATCTCAAAAAACTATGAAGTTTTTCATACTAAAACTTTGTTTTCGACCTATGTTCCTATGGCAGCTATATGATGTAGAGATTCAATACAAAAATAAATACTTGATCTGCGTACGGTATCCAGGAACCTACATACAAAGTTTAAAGTCTCTAGCTCTTATAATCTCTGAGATCGACGCGTTCAAACAGACGGACATGGGTAAACCGGCTGTTGATCCTGAGCAAGAATATATATACTTTATGGGACCTGCCACGCCCCCTTCTGCCTGTAACATACATTCTGCCAAACACATAATACCCATTTTTAATGGACACAGGGTATAACAAAGTACTAAAGCAAGATTTATACTGAGAATAAATATACTATTGGGATAATTATAGCACTGTAATCTTGATGACTTTTCGATGACAGGGAGGTAAATAGATTGCTTTTGTTCTCAAACCCAAAGAACAAAAGCTAGGTTTTTACAATCCAAAGACTTGATGCATTGTATTTAATATTTGACTGAATGATCTTATGACAGCTATATGATATAGTAGTCCGATTTAAACTTAATTTGATCAGGTTGTATATACTTAATAAGTATTACTAAATATCACAAGCACAATCTGTGAAATTGTTTGAGACAACTCAAAAAACAAAAACGTAATTCATATTAAAGTTTGATTTTCGACAGCAGATTTAAGATTTTTTAAAATAACTGTTTTGACAAATAAATAAAAGCATATTAGTAATATATTTTATTTTACAAAAAAAAAATCCATACATTGTTTTGTTTTGCCTATTTTATTATAGTTGCTAATAGTACCAAGTAAAAACAGATAAAAAAAAAATAATGGCATCTATTGGTTCTAAATATATTTAATTTTATTTTGATTCTTATTTTAATATTGTTGCCAATGTTTCTTAAGGCATTTAATGTAAAATAAAATATATTTAAAAAAATGTTTACTATTTAAAAAAAAATAAAAAATGAAATTTTATTAGCACTACTTTTTTCAATGCTAATTAAATAGTAATGATGATGCTCTGATTTTTGCACAGCATAATAATACACTCTGCAAGGGTATTGACTGTAGAGCTGAGTCTGTTAATTGGTTACCTGATAGCTCCTGAAATCCAGCACTTTATTGACCTCCACCTCAAAGGATTTGGACGCCTGTCCGCCGACAACACGTTGGATGAGTTGTCGCACAGCTGCTTCCTGTATATCGGGTGATGTTTCGGGCGCCAGACGCCGCGCCAGTTGCTCTCCAAGTTGACCCCGAGCGTTGCTCAATACATGGAGCAAGGTCAAGATCAACAATAACTTGCTAAAGCGTCCGTCCATGACATACAGTGTCAACGGCACAATTGCTACTGATAAAAGGCGTGAGGTGAGTTCCAAGCAAACAGCAAATGCGAAGATCGTTTCATGTGTAGCGCACAAATTATATATAGAACACTCCAAGCAATTACAATTGCAGCTGTAGCTAAATTGAATTTGTATAACAATAAATGCTTGAGCCTTAATTCCTTCAACTTGGACAATTAATTTGTAATTTCTTTATTTCTCATTCTTTGTTGTTTGAGTTTGAAACGGTAAATCGCATTTTAGTCATCTTGATGTGTACACACTGGACACACCTAAATCGATTTATTCTTGATAAGCTTTAGCGGTTACAGTTGTTGTCGAAGCAAGTCAGTTAATTTCGAAACTTACCGAAACTGTTATACAGTTTGATAATAACTTTTGCACAAATTGTTTAAAATTTTTGAATGTTTTATTGCACATATTTGTCTTAGACACTAACAATAATAATACAAATATTTTTTTTTTTCAACTTTTTTGGCAATCCATTGACATAAGCAATTACATAATATGCTGGCTGCAAAATCTATATTTAATATTCAATACGAGTATAATTCTGATATACTAATATTTTTGAATTCCTAACAATTTTGGATAACAATAAAGCAATATGTATCAAAATTAGGTGTACAATTTAAAGCTGCTAACAAATTAAATTAAAAAAGCCTTGGTCAACTTGGGGCCTTGGCTTTTGCATTTGGCATCAACAAGAAAAAAATATGCTCATAATATATATGTACGTGTGTACATATTTAATTACATACACTTTCATATATGTGCGGCCTTAACTACTAACGAGTATATTCTATATTTTATACAATTTAAAAGCCTTTCATGTTGTATTTTCATTAATAATAATTAATTTCAACAAAATATTAAAACGACTAGCACTAAACAGCCCCGTGTGTATGTAAAAAATACTTATATATAATATGTATGTAATGTATGTGCACATAATGAACAATAAGTACATACATTGAAACAACCTGGTTACAATTTGTGTGTGTTTGGGTGTGTGTGAGTGTGTGTGATTTTACTCATGACAAATAACAACTATTTGTCGGAACTCACCCAATGTACATTTATTTATGAATAATAAAATATATAACGGGCTGCAGCTAGGACCCGTCTTTTTGGTAAATTCGTTGTGCTAGCTTTTCTACTCGTCACTCGTCACTCGTTCCTTTATTCACTCGCCACTTGCTTTACTTGCAATTTTTACTCGCCATGTCGCACTCTTTGGCTATGTTGCTAGCGTTCTATTCGTTACTCGTTCATTTGCTAATTCGCCACTTTCATTAATAGCGTTATCGCTGATTGAGTATGCCTTCCGATGCTTTTACACTTTTTTACTCGCCACTTGTATTACTCAAAACATTCTCCTTTCGCCAGCAATTGCTACTCTTCGTAATATGCATCGGTATTTTTACTCGTCCCTCCATACTTACTCGTTTATTGTATTGCACGCATTATCCACACGTTGATTGAGCAGCCTCTCGTACGCACTTGCCATGCTTTTAACTTTCTACTTATTACTCGTTCCTTTCCAACTCGTCACTTTTGTTACTTTCTACTTACTCGCTGACTAAGCAGTACTTACGAATCCGTTTTCTTATCACTCGATCCTATACCCACTCGCCAATTGTAGTATTATTCGCAATTTTTACTCGCTGACTGACTAGACCTTCTGTACACAATTCCTCGTAATATGCAGCTGAATTATCTATTACTCACTCGTTACTCGTTCCACTACTCGTCACTTTCTAGTTTCTACTCCTTTTATTACTCACTCGTCACTCGCTACTCGTTCCATTACTCGTCACTCTCTTTCCCTTCCATTACTCGTCACTCGTTTCTTTATACTCTTTTCATTACTCACTCGTGACTCGCCACTCGTTCCACCACTCGTCCCTCTCTTTTCGTTCATTTACTCGTCACTCATTTCTTTCTATTGCTTACTCGTCACTCTCTACTCGTTCCGTTACTCGTCGCTCGTCACTTCATCCATTACTCGTTACTCGCATTATCTACTCGCTAATCGAGTAGGCTTTCCGCACACATTTGCTGTGCCTCGTAATACGCAGGTCGCAGTCCTCGTTCGCATGATCCTGATGATGCTGACAGATGACAGGCAAGTCACCATCGTGATTCGGTGCCGTTGAGGATTTGTTCAAGGCGTAGGTGCGAATAAAGTCGATGGTGGAGTAACCTTGAGTGGTCACAGTCTCGGCCGTTGTTGTGGTTGCCGCTCCGGCGGATGACAGCGGAGTTGATGTGCGATTCTGTGATGCAGACGTCACATCCGATGCTGCAGTGCCTCCGTCTGGCGTCACAGGCGCTGTTGTGGTCAGTGAGAGTCCGCTGCCAAATCCATTGCTCACCGTTTTGGGAGAACTCTGGACCGGACTGCGTGGCTGATCCAGGTCCAAGACAATGTAGTTGACACCTGGTAAACTGGTGGGTGTGACCGGTTGTTGTTGTTGTTGTTGCTGCTGCTGTTGTTGTTGTTGTTGCTGCGTGTTGGTAGCCACAGATTGTTGCGATGAGTCGCGTGGCAAGAGTGGCAGATCCAAGCGACTGATGTTCTCATAGCAACGTTCACTGGAACCCGCCGAACCAGGAGCCCCATCAAAGGGCAGACGAGGAGGCGTCTCCACATTGGCATACAAACGCAGCGATTCAGTCAAAACCGGAGCTGACTCTTGAGGTGGCAAATCCGCCGTTGTCTGATGTTGTCGTCGCATGGTGCTGAAGCCGCTATTTGTGGAGGTAGGTGTCGCCTCCGATGGTGAACTGCGACTGCTCTGCTCCAGCAACAGGCGATGCAGCGGCTGATCAAAGTAGACATTCGTATTGGTGTTGATATAGGCGCCTGGAGTAATCGGTGACTGTAGGTTGCCGCTTCCGCTACCAGTGCCCATCTCACCCATAATCAGTTGCAGATTGGGCAGCATATCTGGGGAATCAGCAGCGCTTAACGTATCGCTTGACTGCTGTTGCACCTGCAACGCGGCACGTGCCAGCAAAGGCGCCGGCTCTAGATAATTGTTACTATGCGGTTGGACATCACTTCGACCAAATAATACAGATACGGAGTGCGTGGAATTAACCAGCTCACGTTCCCGTTCCCTTTCGCGTTCCACCTGTGCAAAGGCATCGGTGTTGACGGCATTTATGTAGCGTTGAAACATGGGATACAGTTGCTCGGCATTGTGAATGCGAAACGTATAGATACCCGGACCCGACATGCAGCGTCTGCCCGCCTCAAAGGAAAACAGATCGCCATTGAGGCCATAGCGTCGCAGGTGCTGCAGTGCCCACACAATCGGATCGTAGCCGGGCGTCAGAAAGATCAGTTCACGTGGCGTCAGTTCCAGGAAACCGCTGCGTATTATTGGAGCCTCCGGTCCGCTGGGCTGCAAATGGGCGACACGCACCCGAAACACATTATCCTGCCTCAGCTCGTGCAGTTTATTGGTGCTCGTTATGCAGCCCATGACGCTCTACAAGCAACAACAACGACAAAATTATTACTTCATTGCACTATCTTCATTTAATTTGTCCTATCTTTGTTACCTGTCTAAAGACACAACAATTTTTATCTCTGTCATGTGGAAACGGAGCAAATTGCGTATGGAATTCGCTGTCGTCATAGACACATTGTGGCCCCTAATTGAGCCTCGTTTCACCTATTTTACTTATTCCATTTCTTAGCAAAAAAAAATTAAATATGCGGCTTAAGCAAAAGTTAACAAATTTTGTTTTTGTTCGTGTTTTTCTTTTTTTTTTTGGTATAAATATTGCGGACGTTGCCACCTGGCATTAAAAAAGTTAAAATTTAATTAAGCGTTGCCACCCCCTGGAATTGATAAAAGATTCTATCACAAATTTTGCCAAGATTTTTTGGTTTTTCCCAATTTACAGTTTAAATTGAACTCCTCTGAACTCCCAACATTAAAAAGTTTCCCCCTTTATTTTATCTAATTTTAAAATTTGCCAAGTGTGCACAAATTTGATCCATTTTATATATTTTGAGGCTGAAGTAGCATTAAAAAGGGCAGATCTATAAGGAAAAAAGGCTAAGCATGCAACACTGATGTACAATGTAAATACAGTGGGCTAAACTTTATATTTAATTTTTATCTGTCGACAGTGCACAGAGGAAAATATAGTCCAATAAAGTTTAAATAAAATCATAAAATAAAAATGTTAATTTGCAAATTTAGATATGTTTTAATAAAATTTAATTCATAACTCAAAAGATCAAAAATGTATGTTTAACAATGCTTCAATTCACAAAATTCAATTTCATCACTAAGCTTCTTTATAAATATTAATTATGACTCCAACTTCACATTTAACTCTTAGCTCCATTTACACATAAACATATAACATTAGTCAGTTCTTATAATCCTTACAATAAATATGTAGCGACTTCAGCCTCCTGTAGTTCCTGCCAGGTAAATGTCCATCGCAGTTTTATTTAAATGCACTGTTGGCCGTCGCTTAGGTATCGGCTGTATGTGTGGTAATCTTGTACCATTTACAGCATTTAAGCTTAACATGTAATCATCATCATCGTCGGGCGATTCCGTACGCTTCCGTTTGGCAGTGGACGTTGAAGTCACTTCATTTACCGTAGTAAGGCTCGTGGAACTTGATGAAGTTGTTGATGGCGCCGAAATAATACTGAGGCTTTGCGACTGCGGTTGGCTGCTACTTACATCGGAAACGGAGTTGGCTTGGACTACAGCCTTTTGTAGTTTTATGGCTCTTTTAAGTTTTACCTGGTGTATTGTTTTCAGGCTATTGAAGCAAGCGCCGCAGATGAGCGTTGACTTCCGCAGCTCTGGGTTGATTTTCCTAGCAAACCGCAGCATACTTTCATGCTTTACAGTTTTGTGTGGCTCTCGTAGATGATGTTTGCCCAGGCCACAGTATCTATGGCCAGAACTAGGCGTTGCAGCTTTTGGCGTTGATGGCATCTTTAATATCAAATTTGACAACTTTTTTGTACTTTTGTTTCAACTACGTTTAATTCACAGCCAGCTCTTTCCCGCCGAGACTTAGAAATAAGCAAAAATGTAGTTTCAGTGCTGCCAACTGGTCTTAAATGTCATGTCGCAACTAAAAGAGGAATGGCAGGCTTAGTTCACGGATTTAAGGTCATTTTCATAATGTGATCAATTTTCCAAATGGGCTTCAATCTGAAACTTCTATAATTTTAAAGCAAGAATTTTTTAACATTTTTGCAGAACTAAAAAAAATAAATTGCGCACCGTTTCAGATGGTTATTACAGTATGACCAAACAATATTTTACATTTATTTAAAAGAAATATAACATCGCATTCACTAATGTTGCCAACTTCTAGAGGAAAAAATATCTGTTTCTGGCTGAAAAGCATCTAAATTTGTTTTTGTGGTCACTTTTGCAGCTTTAGAAAAAATATTCATAGCAATACATAGTTGAAAATATACTTATAAAAGCCAGATTTAGGCTAATAGCAAACATCAAATTTTTCTAGCAGATGAACTTTGAAACAACAGAGCTAGCTATAAAATAGCTAAGTTGACAACAGTGTGAACTACTGAGAAAGTGAACATGCTCACCTAAATGAGCAGTTTTCGCTCAATACTATTTTCCTCTAAAAGGTTGGCAGCACTGTTCACCGCATTCAGTTTGCTTGAGAGCTCTACAAGAGACAGAAAGAAGTTTAAAGAAAGAACGAAAAGCGGTTTTATAGTTGAGAATCAGAATATAAGAATAAAGTGCGTGTGCGTTATACAAGTAGCGAGTCAGGTAAATGCAATTTACAATTTTAATTTAATTCAAAACTAGTTCGAAAAACGCAAAAAAAAAAATGGCAAACACGAATTTTGAAAAACCAAGCCAAGCTGTCTGAGTGCTTCAGTGTGTGTAAGTGCTGCTGTTGAAATTCTGTATAACGCTTTGTACATGTTAATGTGTGTGTGTGTGAATGCTAGTGTAGGACGAGGCTTTGTGAATTATGACTTAAAAATGTGTATCCAATCAAATATACATAAACATGGCTCTTATACATAATGTGATAAATAACTGTACCGCCTAACAATACTTAAAGTTTTATTGGTACAAGTGTCGCAAACAGCTCGACTAAGCAGAATTCAAAAAGGACGCCATTCTCTTGTTAGTGTGTGTGTGTGTATTTGGGTTGGGCGCGTAGGATGAAATAATATGCCAAATAAATGAGGGTATTTTGTGGATTGCGAAAGTATTTATAAAAAATATTTCCGGCTTTTCTTTGTTTCAATCCACGTCTAATAGTAGCTTTCCTTTATACCGGCTACCAAAAGATTTTGGTGTTATTGCTGCTTTTTTTCTCTTTTCAATTTTGGGTGTGCCGCCTGCAATTGCGTCGGCGTTGCCACTACGTCGCCTCTGTCGGCGTCGCTGCCGTTGGCTTTGTATCCGTTTCGCTCTCTTTCCTTCTTAGTATCTCTTCTTTTTGTCTATCTCACTCACTCGCTCTCTGTTGCCTGTTTTACGCTCTACGTTACTTCTCCACATTCTTCCCTTGCGTGCTTCATTTATCCTTTTTTACGCTTTGTGCTGTCACTCGTTCGCTCGCTCCTTGCCTTGCCGCTTCTTGTGCGTGGATGTGTATGTCTGCATGCATTCGTGTGTGTATGTATGTATGTATACGTACACGTACATGTGCGTTGTCTGTGGCTGCCTGCCTAGTGCAAGATGCCTGACTTGACTTATTTTTCATTGTCGTTGTTGTCTTGAGTTTGTTCTTTGTTTGAGCAGTCTCGTCTGATTACACTTGCCAACACGTTCGTGGACTTGTGATTGCTAAAAATATCCTTGGTCACAGAAAATGCGGCTTTTACTTTCGTGCTCCGCTTTGATTATCTCTCTCTCACTCTCTCTCTCTCTCTCTCTTTCATTCGTGAGGATCATTTTCATGCTCTTTAACCCATTGTTGTTGCCACAAACCGCCTACTTTCATTGCAAAAAAAATATTGCGTCGCAATTTACCAGTCAGTCAAACTACACGACAGTAGTTAGCCTGGCAGGCAGTCAGTCCGTTCGTCAGCCACCGCCCTAACTGGCGTCGCTGCTTACGTGCCTGTCTGTGGGTGTATTTCAAGTGCGTGTGTGTGTGTAAGTGCAGTGAATACTTACACTGACTCGCACAATTTATTGTCCTATAAATTTTTAAATCAGTTGTGATTAGTATTCCCCATTTAGCATTAGTTATGAGTTATTTTTATGTTACATTTACCTCTGTTTATCCAGTTCCGCTATTAAAGTGTTCACTGTATATCTGACGATTCTATTTGCAAGTACAGTGGCTCACAGCTCATTTGACTTATTAAAAGAGAAAAAGGATTTAAATTATAAATTAAAATAGACTAATAATTTAAATTAAAACTAAATATTTAAAACATAAATAAAATGTTAAAAAATTTAAAAGTCGGCAAATTTAAAACATTTGTTAAATGATTACCATTTGTTGCAGGGATTGGGGAAAACCCCAGAAAAAATCCAATCAGATCAAATAGTATTAGTATTGCATAATTCAGATATAATTGTTTTATATATATATATATATATATATATATATATATATATATATATATATATATATATATATATATATATATATATATATATATATTTTATATATAAATCCTTTCAAATAAAAAATAAATTAATTTAATTTTTGTAGGAGTAGTGGGTCAAATAAGCTGAGAGCCACTGTATGTGTGTGTGTGTCTGTGTTACAGCTTAAAGAATTTGGATTTCTATTGGGATTGCTATTCTGATTGCTATTCTGATTGCCGATTTTTGATTTCTGAATTGCATTATAAAACTTAGCTCGGGGCTGGTATTGAAGTCGTTTCAAATTTCACAATTTGTATGAGACGTCACTCGAGGGTTGCGGGGGTTGTTACTGTTTTATGGTAGGGGGATTTCAGTTGTTGTTACACTGACTGCGGTTGTCATAAACGCAAATAAGTTTTGAGTTAATACTTGCGATACCGTTACGTACTTTCCACCAAGTGCAATTTGCGGTTAAACGTAGGTGACTCGCGTTGTTGTTAGGAAATCTTGTAAATATAGTTTTTATTAATCTTTTAAACGACATCGTATTTTTGTTACATACTTAAGATATGGAAAATTAAAAATTTCCTCTTGTATTATGATATTCTAATATGTAGATATGTTGATTTTGTTGAAACAAAATTTAAAGCTAAAAACTTAATCCTGGCTTATATACAAACTTGAAAATAACTTGATTTGTTCAATCGTGCCCACTGTACTCTATTGGCCCTACCGTGTAGAGTTCTCACAGCAACAGCAGCAACAACAACAACAGCGATAAAAAAAAACTGCCCGCTTTTCTTGAACAACGCAATTTGTGCCGATCAGGCAGCATCACATCTCCGAGTTATGGTCGCCTTATCTACAACCGTTCAGCCGGCCGGCCGGTCGGTCGACCTGTCTCTCGTTTCGTTTCGTTTGCTTTCGTGCTCTCGTCTCATCTCATTTCATCTCATCTGCTTTGCTTTTGTTTGTTATTGTTGCGGATTGATTTTTGCTTGGTCTACGAATATTTGTATTTTTCGATTGTGGCATAGTATTTATTTTTTATATAAAAGCCTGCCGCGCTTTTGTTGCTGCTTCTCTTGCAATTTTTTTTTTTTTTTTTGAATTAGCATTGATATCAATTTAAATTGCGCGCCACCGGCAACTATAAATAAACAAACAATTACAAACATACCTTCAAATATGTACAAGTATGTTTGCATGCATCAGCTACTTGGCGTATTAGAATTTCAAGTGGTTAGGATTGATTTTGTTTAGTGGTGTGGTGTGGGTGGGGAAGGAGGGAGGGGAGTGCATGAAAATGTGCTGCCTTGATGAAAATATACGAGTATTCAAAGCAAACCGCAAGCACTCACACACACACACACACACACACACACATGTGAGTAAAACAGCAATGGCGTCGCTTTTGGAGATGATGGAGTGACAGCGCGTTGCTCCAAGACACATCTTTTACACACATGTTGCAAGTGTATGTGTGGCATGGGGAGGGCGGTGAGACGTTTAAGGGTTTGAGCCACTGACAAGTCATGTCAACACTTTGGCATTCGCAAGCTACAAAATTTGTTCAAACAATTGTCATAGAATTCGTTTCAATTAATTGATAAGCAATACAATAATCAGGCTAAATTTAAGCAATTAACGAACAAGAATTTTGCTGAGCATTGCGCGAAGAAAAAGAAAACACTTTCAATTCTACACATACAGTCTTTCTCTCTTTTTCTGTCTCTGTCACTTAGTTTCCATTGTAATGTCATTGTTTATTTAAAGTTGCTGCAGCCCGCTGGCTGCCATATGTGGGGTCATTGTGTGAAGCATGAATGGCAAAATAAAGCAATAAAATGTACAATACATGCATACACGCACACACGCGTAAATAAATGCATACATATGCATACACAATATGCGTACGTACATATGTATATCGATATGCCGACACCAAGGCTCATTAGTTTTGTTATTGACTCCTTACGCGCTTTACATTGCACTCAGTGGCAGCAGCAGCAGCAGAAGAATAACAACAAGAACAACAACAACATCACTATCGCTTTTATCAATAGCTGATGATGATGATGGTCACTCAATGCAATATTGTTGCTTGTCTCTGGAGCCCGCATTTTCAGCTGTTGACGCCGCGCCGCTGCTGACGCTTCCGGCCTTTCTCTCTTTGTCTTGCCTTGTGGTTCTGCTTTTGCTTCTGGCTCTGCCTCTGTCTCTGCTTTGCTTGCACTCTGTATAAGCGTCTGTAAAGTAGAAGTTTCTTTTTGCTTCTTTTATTTTATTTTTTTTGCTGCTTCTGCTTCGTCGTTGATCATGAGTCGCCCAACAGCAACAGTCGTCGTTTGTTGTTTGACTTGAACGGTTTGTTTGGTGTGCTTCGGTTATTTTCAGCGACGGCATTTTCCTCTGCTTAACGAATCGAGTAATTCCTCTTTTTGAGTGTGCTTTGTGCGTGGTTTACTTGTTGATGTTGATGAAAGTGCTTTGCACATTATATTAACTGTTTAATTAAAAGCTTTATCTAACTCATTATCATTGTGCCAAATAATTGCTTAGCAAAAAACAAAAAAGAGAGAAGTTTTCCCTCCTTCTCATCTATCTTTTGTGGCCCACCCGCGCAGCTGACGGCGACGACAACCGCAACGAACGACACACGACAAAGAGAGTTAGTACCGGAAATATGTGAGCAGAAGCAGCAGGCGTCGATTTTTGCCATTTGTCGTCTTGTCTTATGAATTATTAATGCAAGTATTAAAATGCCGTTTACAATACCAAAATGGTCTGGAGTCCGGACGGGACTGTGTGTGTGTGTGCGCGCGTTGTCTTTGTGTGCAGCGCTTTGAATTTCTAATCAGAAAACTGAGAGTCACTCGATCCGCCACTTGTGACAACTCAATTCTAAGCGAAATCCCAAACCAACGCCGACAATCCATCACCAACTTTAATGACTAATTGACATTCGCCTTTGTTCCTACTACAAACTATGTACACACACACTAATATATGTAATTTGCCACTACTTTTTATTATACGACTCATCTTACACACACACAATTTCACTACACTTTTCTGCAGTTCTCTCATGTGTTTTAATTAGCCGCAAAGTCTAAAGACTAGAACCAAGAGCGAGAGAGAGAGAGAGCTTGAGTAAGAGAGAGAGAGAGAGAGAGAGAGAGATGAAAAGAACAAGAATGGCTCAACCGGTTAAGCAAGCAACCGCAGCCCACATTTTACCAGCTACGCTTTCTACTTGCATCCGCATCCTTCGACAGTATATTGTTGTGATTTTGCGTATGTGTGTGTGTGAGTAAGCGAGTGGAGTGGAGTGTATTCAAGTTTTTTTTTGCACTTGCCCCTTCTTAAATGCTGCCAAAGCTGGTTCGCTGCCAGAATGTTGCCAAGTTGAATATTTGGATTTTGATAGTTGCTCTGAATTTAAATATCTATCGATATTTATCGATCCTTAAACCGATAATTTGGCGTCTAGTGTTGCCAGGCAATTTCAAATTTCAGATTTGTCAACGCATCTCTAATTTTGACGACTCTGTAATAAATCACAAAGATATCCGTTATAATTTCCCCACTCTGATAAAACGTGATTTGAAATATGTATCTTGCAAAAAAAAAAAAACGATTGCATGTTTTTCACCATTATTTGCGGGCTTATCTACTTGCTACTTGCTGTCTGTTTAGATTCGTCAAGATCACACAGATGCAAATATATATGGATATCTTAATAAAACCTTTATATACCATAAGCAGATTATGGTACGAGTCACGTAGCTCCCACTCTCCATATACATAGGCTATGTATACTAGATATGATTTCGAAAAACTCACAATAAAAATCGAGAATTAAATCGTCATCCTATTGTTGAGTACAATTTGTGAATCACATACAAAATGCAATTGATAGGGAGTTTTCTTTCTTGTGCCTCATTCGTTTATCAATTGAGTGGGCTTTGGGTTGAGTTTCCTTCTACAGACACTTCCTCTCTCTCTATTACTGTATTCTCATTTTATGCCTTTTCTTTTTATCATTGTTCCGATAGTAAAGCGAGTATTGACCACTACCGTTATAGCAATCTATATGTATGTCTGAATGAATATAAATAAGTATGTTTGTATGTATATGAATTTATATTTAGGCTATGCTGACTGTGAAGTATTATATCAATAATTGTGAGGCATTCAAAAAGACACTTGAAGACATGCCACACACAATAACAACAACAATAACAACTGACCGGAAATGATAATTGAGAAATATATATGTTACTTAATTTTTTAACATTGTCTGTACGTTTGTTGCATGTAATGTACTTGTTACTAATTATGGAATGCACTCATTTTAAGTATATATAATGTATATTATACATATCCTTTCCTTTAACAACAAACAAGAACTCAGCGGCAACCAATTATATCCGGTTACTTGAGACATTCTTCTGAGACGCTACTGTATTGCTTTTCATATTGTTCTTGTTTCTGTTGTGCTCCTTTGTTTGTCGTCTTGTTGTCTGCTTTTCGCACACATTTCTTACTATTAGCTTGCTTAAAATTGTTTTTGTAGCTGTTGCACTTTAAGTACATATGTATGTAAAAGTGTAAGAATGCGCATTTTATTTATATAAATTTGATTTCTGATTTCGTTTGTGATTTATTTAGGCGTTGCGGCTTATCAGTAGCACACAAATACATGTATCAAATAGCAAACAATATGGTTATATATGTATGACAAATATGCAATGCTTGCATTTGTTTGTATGACAAAACATATGTCAATACATATGCATGTCTTTCTGAGTGTGCCAGTGAGTACACATGTATTAATTTTGTATATTATTGTTGTGTCTACTGCACTTTGTTCCTTTTCTTATTATACTGTTATATATTTGCGACTGTTAGACGCCGCCTGGCGGCTGATTGAAGAAATTGAAAGGAATGAGTTGAGATGCATTTTCTATGTGTGTGTGTTAGCTGTCAAGTGAGAGCAACAGACGTGGCAAAGAGTGGAGGAGGAGGGGAGACTGTGGGCGTTTGTTTGATTAGTTTATAAAAGTTCAATTACGTCTGCTTGCGACTTTAAGTGCGCGCGCACTTATCATGTGCTTTCAGTGCTATAAATGCCCTATACAATTGTATACGACAATGCAACCAACTGGAATGTTTGTATATATGTATGTATGTGTAGTTGCTTGTGTGGTATGACTTGAAATTAATGTTTGTCCAGTTGGCCGGCCCCCGGCGAGTGTTGTACGCATTCCTCCACAATCAATTTAATTTACGTATCTTGACTGAGCTCAAAGCGTGGATCTGTGATGGCTTCTAGTAGACTGCGAGATGGTAGAGGAGGAGGATGAGAAGAAACTGGCGTCAAATTGAAAGCGCAGCCGCAGCAGCAACAACATACAACAACAGCTTAAAGTGTCAAAATTGATAGAGAGCAGACAATTCAACACATTTAAACACACAGACCCACACACACACACATACGTCTGTTCCTTTGTGTGGCTGTTGTTGCATTTCGAACACGCTTCATTGTTGATAAATGCGCTTTTATTTATAGACGACACCACTCTGGTTCGGTGGCTGTGTTTGACTGTATGAGTATGCGTGTGTGTATGTGTATGCTCATTGCTTTCCTTTGTCCCTTCAATTTATAAATTTTCTTTTACCGAACAAACCTGAAAGGCGCGGCTTAAAAGCAAGAAGCGTGAGAGACCAGTGGCATTTCTATTGTGTGTGTGTGTGTGTGTGTGTGTGTGTGTATGTGTGTATGTGTGCAGCACATCAAAGGTCAAGTTTAAATTGAATTTAACTAATAAAAGCCAAAAAAAAAAAAAAGAAAAGAAAAATAAATTCAATGCTTTCCACATACGCTTTGAACAAGACCGACGCACTCAAAGTACTTTTAATGGAACAACACATACATACATATTTGACAGTCACTCGCAGTCAGACGCTCGTCAAGCTCCAACTCTCGCTCTCAATTAAATGTGAGTGCAATTGCTAAGCTCGTGCTGTGCTAATCTTGTAATCTCTTCTATTTGCATATTCTGCATGTCATGTCATTAGCAGTCAGTATGGCAACGCCGCGTCACATTTTTGGTTCGTCCGTTTTGTCTTATGTGGGCCGCGACGGCGCTCAAGTATTTTCACACGCCCCCATCCCCCTCTGTAGCCGTTCGGATGTGACGTCGGCGTCGACGCCAATGTCAGCGTTAGCGTCAGCGCCGCTGCTTCGTTGGCATGGCAACTTCGGGCAATGACCGTCGTCGTCACTGTTACTGTACATTGCGTGAATGTAGTATTTGATAGTATTAGTAGTAGTAGTAGTAAAATGCCGGCCGGCAACCCTCAGTACACGACCTCTTGTTGTTGTCGTCGTCGTCCTTGTTCTCGTGTCCTTTTTCGCCTTTGCCTATGCGTCATACTGCAATTTTACTTGCGCTTTTACATATTGCTGTTGTTATTGCTGCTTTTGCATAGAACGCGGCACAGTTGGTTTTTCTGCCGTCTATTTTGGTAAGGGTTGAGTTACGGCTACACCTGTGTTTGCATGTGTGTGTTTGTGTGTTGGCATATTCTGGCGATTACTCATCAACATTTTTGCATACAGTCCCGTCGAATATGTTGAAAATCGAATTTGAAATTATATGATCAAATTAATTGCTGCCTCTTTGTTTTTATTATACCCTAACCAAAAGAGTATTTTTATAATGTTGCGAAATATGTGAAGCCCCATTTTCAATTTATAAATAAATGAAATTGTGCTATAAATAATAATTATTTTTACTATTATGACTAAAATCAATTCAATTCATAACGCAGTTTGTTAATCTGCAAGAGTATTAAATCTTCGACAGGAAAAATTTGGTGTTTATTCTGGTTTTTTTTTCTTTTTTTTATGACTATCGTTAAATATGCTTTAGATTTATTCCTGTTCTTGTGAATCTGAATCTGTTCTATGGTGTACTTCATATCTGGTTTTAACTTTGTTGTAGTTGGTCTCGACTTTTTGAGTGCTTGTTGTTTGGTTCATTGAACGAAAACTGATGAAACTTGATGTCTTGATGTTCGTTTCAAGAATTTCGTTTTACCGTTTTCTTTTTGTTGTTCTTTTCAAT
Organism: Drosophila innubila; assembly: GCF_004354385.1. NCBI lineage: Eukaryota > Metazoa > Arthropoda > Insecta > Diptera > Drosophilidae > Drosophila > Drosophila innubila. The sequence continues at coordinate 14,333,060 of NW_022995372.1, read as the reverse complement.
GTGGCGCCGTTTAAAAAAAATATGCTTACAGTGAACTCTGAGTATATGAATATTAGCTAGGTAATAGATAGATTATCAAAGTTATAGCTTTAAATCGGAGGAAATTTCAAAAAAATTCCATTAATTTTTAACTTTTGATTGAAGTTTTATTCTTTCAAAATAATGCCATCAGAAACTTCAGTGGACCATCTTATAAAATTATAATAGAATTTGAATATATTTAAATATAAAACAAATAAATATATTCCTCTTCGATGTCCCACATTTTTTGGGGTTGTCCTTTTCTTCGACAAGTTTTGTTTTTTAAGATACTTTTTCCAGATATTTTTGTCTAATATATTCCACAAATTCTTGGTTTTATGAATATTGGCTAATACCAGCATAGACAGCTGTAATTGCAGCTGTTTAACTTAAAGCTTAAATAATGCAAACACAGATTACACATATGTACTTACATGTATACACGTGTAGATGTTACATACAATATGTATTATATACATACATTAAAATGGTGCCTTTCTGTCGGCTACCCCAAATGAGGTGGACATTTGCAGCCGCTCCTCTCGTACTATGTACATGGGTTTGTTTTATTTATTTATATTTTTTTTGCTTTACAACCCCTACATGACGAAACTTTTCGCTTTTAATTTTTTTTGCGCCCCTCACTTCGTTACTCACACGCCCATCTTTTCTCTCACTTCATTAAAATTCTTTGGTACGGTTTCTGTTTCATTTACCGAGTCGAGTAATTCGATTTTCAAAGTGACGCATAGCACGCCACTAGTAACAACAACAACAACAACAACCAGAATACATACTATAAGAACAAGAGCTTTAGTATAACCAAGTGTATATGCGTGTGTCTCTCTCTCTCTCTCTCTCTCTCTCTGTGTGTGTGTATCTCTGCGATGTACTGTTTCATAAAAATTTCCTGGATCTAAAATGATTCATTCGCCAGTCGAATTGTTATTTCATTATTGCTGTCTACTTAAGCATTATTCATTTGCTTAAGTTTGTTATTTCACTTGGCAGTCAGCTATTCAACGACTGATAAGCTCCTCACTTAACTGAGTCAACAGAGATGAGCGAAATTTTATATTGTGACTGTGAAACTAAGTGCTTATATTTCAGTGATTATTAATTTTTTTTTTATTAAAAATGATCAGTTATTGGAAATTGTTGTGAGGTCAACAAGTATAAACTTTTAACTATGGAAAATGTGTGGTATTTCGATTTTATCTACTGATAAAGTTACATGAACTTTGTAGTAGAAGAGCACTTTAATCGATAATATATATATCTATAATATATTTAAAATTTAGAGAATGAATTAAAATGAACAAATAATGATTAAAATGACATTCCGCTTAAAAATCGGTTCAGTTTTGATCAAGTTATGACAGTTTGAATTTTGTCATTTTTGTTCGAAATTGGCATGATTTTTTACAAAAAAAATGAAAGGTCTCAGAATCAAATTAAAAGTATTCTTTTATACTAATTACGATATAAGGAGTTGAATAAAAATGAAAACTTGAGATTTGAAATTTTGGATTTTCAAAATTTCAAAGGGGGGACCCTTACCATCGAAATCGAATCTTGGTCGAAAATAATTAAAATTTCCAAATAAACAAAAATTAAATGCAAAATGAATTAAGAAGCCAAATCATGATCAAAGTGACATTCCGTTTGAAAATCTCTTCAGTTTTGATCAAGTTATGACAGTTGAAAGTTGGACAACTCTTTGACCTAGCAACTTTACTACAACCTTACCAATACAAGCGTTTTGGGATTTCGGTTCTTGAAAGAAAATTAATTTCAGTTACGGTTTAAGTTCCGGCACTAAAAATGAAACGGTTAGTTTCGGTTAACGGTTCCGAAACCGGTTACGGTGTTATAAACTGATTTCTAGAAAACTGCTCAAACTAAAAATAAATTCGTTGACACTTCAAATTCAGACAAAATGTATCTTGAACATACAATTTATCTGCAATTTTTTTTTTTAAGTTCGCGCCCTTATTTGATCATTATTTTAAATTAATTGTCTAACTGACTGTTATTCTGAAAAAATGCATCTTTACTAAAAATAATCTTTAAAATCTTACGATTACCATAAAGTTCACAATAAAATGATTAACATAAAAAATTTCATTGATCGACTGATTTAATCATTAAATTTGAATTATATTTGAAATATGACTGTTCCTTTCGCATATTAATTCTAATATTAAACGTTAATAATTATAAAAAATATACGGTTATAATAATAGTACAACTTAAGTACAATTGTATAATTTTGCAATTTGTTGAATCAATCAAACTTTGCTAAGCAAATTCATTGATCGACTTTTTTATTTATTTGATAACTATTTTGAATGAGACTTCAAATATATTTGTTACTAATGCGTCACAAGTCCGTGAGTCGATTAAGGCTTATCATTCGAGTGAATTCTGTGATGCAGTTGGCATACGCCTTATCACGGCCGAAAGAAACCGCATTGAAATGACGCAAAAATTTCTAGAAGTGCAGTTGTTGTTCCCGTTGTTTTCGATGCGTGTTTTGCGGTTAGAAGAAGTTGGCGTTCGTTGAAATGTCAAATGTAAAAATAAAACAGCAATGTGCTTTTTTAAAGTGTGCCTTGCCGTTTCTCGATACTCGATACAACTAATTGAACAACTAATTAAAAGAACAATATATACATAAGTATATATTTTTTATATACATATGTATACATGTATACAGATGCTTTTATATACTAATATATACATAATTAATTTGCTAATTATATCAAAATTCTTGTTGCATGCAAACCCAACACAATATCAACATTGCCACCCGCATTCAACGAAGCAGATACAGAACCAATTAGCAATTAAAAAGGACCAGTAAACAAACAAACAACAAATAATAAAAATGGGTAAAGCTCAGAGCAAGCGTTCAATTGATATCACCACCGATCCCAAAAAGGTTGGCGAGGGCAATGAAGTTGCTGGAAAAGTCGAGAAAATTGAAGATGGCGATCAAGCGGCGGCGCCCGCATTAAACGGCGACGCAGCAACGTCACAAGAGAAGAGCGAGGATGCAACTGCCACAAGCAGCGAGGTAAGTTTTCGCATTGCTTCCACTCACAGTCGAAATGATTAAACAATTAAATTGTACTTCAATTGTAGAAAAAGGAATCGGAAGAGAACTCGGAAAATGACAAAGATCTGACAACTGAGAAAAGCGATGCTGCAAAGGCTGCTGATGGTGCCGCTGGGGATGCAACTGCCGAGACTGTAAAGGATGAGACAGTGGCAGCGGCAGCGGCAGCTTCAGGATCACCCAAGGAGGGTAGCGAGGAGATTTCACCACTGGCCGATGAGAGCATCAAGTCCAAGTCGAAGAAGGATAAGGTGAAAAAGAAATGGTCATTCCGTAGCATTTCGTTTGGCAAAAAGGATAAACAGAAGCCAGCCAAGACAGAGGAGCCTGCATCGCCGACAGCAGCAGCCGGAGCAGGAGCTGCCGATGCAGCGGCGACAGCAGCAAATCCCGAAGCAGCCCCAACGAACGGCGAAGCGGAGCGACCAGCAGAAGCAGAAGGAGCAACTGCAGCAGCAACTGGAGCAGACGCAGCAACCACTGAGGTAATTTTAAATACGGGAATTCCCTTTTTTAACACTTTACTGATACAATTATAGGCAGGGACCGTAAATAATGATTATTTATTTTTTTTAAATACAAAAATCACTGGATAATCATTATTATTGATCAAAACAAAATTAAACTAAAAAATTACGATTATAAAAGATTTTTTTTTTTTTGCTCAAAATAAAACTCAAGCTTAAGTTTTATTTTTTTTTGATAAAAAATAATGATTATCGGTAAAGAAATCGTAAAAATCATTATATAATCATTAAAGCGTAAAAAAAATTTATAATGATTACGATCCCTGATGATAGGGTTTATTGCAGCGACCGTAATCATTATAAGTTATATTATCAAAAATTACTTGGTAATGATTATATTTAAATTTTTTATGCTTTTTTATCAAGAAATATCATTAGTTTTGAGTTATTTAATAAAACTTACTTGATCAAAAAAAAAATAAATAATAGATGTAATTAACAATTGGAATTGAGTGTAAATTTAGATTGATTAACGGGTATCTTACAGTTGGGGGACTGTACTAACGATTTCTAACTTTCAACTAATCGTATGTTCGACTTGCAGCAAAGCGCGGACGCAAATGCGACGGCCAAGGTAGAAACGAAATCCACTGAGAATGGTGCAGCCAGCGAACAAGAGAAGCAACAACAACAACAGGAGCAACAAGCTAATGGTAACGACAAGACATCTGCCCCAGCAGCAGTAAGCAGCGAGGAAGCGATCAAAACTGAGACAAGCACCACCGAATCGGCCACAAATGTTGAGGTTGCTGCCGCTCCCGCTCCAGCTCCCGCCCCGGCGGTTGTTGAGCCAAGCGTTGTTGCTCCCGTTGAGAGCGTTGAGAGCACCACCACCACTGAAGTTGTTACCAATGGACATGCCGCAGTCGCCGATGTTGTGTTGACCAATGGTGATAAGAATGGCTTGGCCGAATCCCCAACCGAGCCGGAGGCAACAACCACCATCAACAACGTGGATGACGAGCCACTTCAGAATGGCACGAATGGTGTCGGGGAGAAGAACGAGATGGCAACGCCACCGCCAACACCGGTTGCCGAGTCCGAGGCCGAGCAAATTAAGATCAAGTCGCAAATTGAGGTAAAACAAATAGACACTGCAAACAACACTGTAAATACGAGTACCACAACAACAGCAACAGAAACAACAGCAACAACAGAGAACACCACAATCACAACAACAATAACAACAAACACTGAAAATATAACTGAGACCGAGACCGTTGCAGCCGCAGAGTTAGTTCAGACCCCAAAAAACACACTTCCTAACATCACTACCACCACCAACACCACCAACACCACCAACAGCAACACAACAACAACCAGCACAAGCACGGACAATTCCGCCATACTTTCCACTTCCCAAACGCAGGATGATGAAGTGCAAGCCGATGTCGCCGAGGAAGAACAAGTGGTTGCTGCTATTATAGCGGCTGTTAGTGAGACCTCCGATCCTAATCCTGATCCCGATTCCGAGAGTTTTGTTCTTATCGCTGCGCAGACAGAAACCGAGTCTCCCGAACCGCAAGTCGAACCGGAAACGATTATCGTTTCAGTTTCCCCTGTGTCCACTCAACAGGAAGTTGATTCCGAGTTTGCCAAGCTCGATGCTGAGGTAGTTTCTCTAGAGGCTGAAGCAGCTGCCGTTGCAGTTGAGTCAATTCAACCGCCACCACTGCCCAAGTCCCCGCCACCCTCTCGTGTCTCGGCATTTGCATTGACCACAGACGTTGATGATGATGACAATGATGATGATAAGCTCGTCAAGGATGAGGAGGAGCAGCCAGAGAAGCTGGAGGAGCAGAAGATGACAACAGCAGCAGAGAAAGATAACACGCTACTCAATGAAATTGAACAACATGCTCAGATTATTGTGGAGGAAATCACTGAACAAGCCGCAGATATTGTGACGGAGCAAGAGAAGCAGGTGGAAGACGAACCAATTGAGGATGTCCCCGAAGAACGAACAAGGATTGTGACCGATGTGGATGAAGATGATGATGATGATAACAATGGCAATGATAACGATAACGAACAACCCGAGTCGATCGCAAAGGATGAAGAGTCGCTTCCACAGCCAGATGTAATCCTCCAGAATCTCGTTGCGGCCGTAGATGAGCTCAGTTTGCAAGACAACAATGACAATGAGAAAGTCACAGTTGTTACGCAACTTGTGCAGGAAACGGAAACGAAGCATATCGATATTGATAATGAGAACGATAATGAGAAGAATACCGATACCGATACCATATTTGTAACAAAAGAGAATGCGTTGCATTTTATTGAAGCTGCTGCTCATTATGAGGTGAATAACAAAACTGCGAACTGAGTCGAACTCGACTTCACCACATACTACTTTACCACAATATAGACACCATTCATAACGAATTTTAACACTCGTTTCGCTCGTTCGCCCACCAAATTAAATTGTGTGTCAACTAAACTATCTTCTGCATTGGGCTCTCCCTCTTTCTCTATCTATGTCTTTCTCCCTTATCATTGTTTTTCATCTCTTCCTATCTGCTCTATGTTCTTCATGTGCTTCAGTTGTTGTTGTTGTCATAGGCTTGCTAATTATGAAGCAGTTTAAACAGCAAGCAGTAAAACAAGCAGTAGTCTGTTATAGTAAATGTTAATTGATTCGTCCTTGTCATTGTGTTCTCTACTGTTAATAGACTGCTACTGGTAACAGTGTATCTTAATGTTATGAGTAGTGTTAATGGTGGCATTCTGTTATGCTCTAACTGTTAACTGCATGTAATCTCTGACACTGTTGAGAATGGAATGAATTGGAAATAGAATGTTACTAAAAAGAACTAAATGCAACTTAAAAATGTTATGTGTTCGTCTAAACGTATTAACAACAACGCAAACTGGCGTCTAACTATTACCTATAATATCCATCCTAATCCTTTTACCACACACACACACGAACACGCACACTTCAACAAGTACACACATGCAAAACACACTACAACACAAACACAAACATAAGCACATCAACACCCCCTCCAGTTACCTGATCTAACAACTCTGTTTGGCCGCATTTAAAAACAGACTATACACAACTGTACCTAATTCATTAAAAAAACAATAAGAGAGTGAAGATACATTCATTAAATTCCCATTGTTAATATTTTTTGGTATCATTAATTTTGATATAATTTTGTTATTTTTCCCATTTGTTCTTTTATTGTTGTTGTTGTGCTTTAAGTTGCTTATCCGTTTTCGCTTTGTGTTCATGCTCTCACCTTTTACATTATTTGTTATGCTTTACATCATTATTAAACGAATGTCCCGTCTTTTTCTATATATTTATTTTCTAGGATACCGCCAAGGATCTAAAGGAGAAGAACGCCGCGGCAGATGTTTCAACACAGGACCTGCCCGTGACATGCGAATAATACTAATAATTATTATATATATTACATATTATTAAAAACAAAAGAAACAAAAAAAAAAAATAAACAAAAGTAAGAAAAAAAAAAAAAACTATAAAACGAATAAGAAAACGCAACGTAAAACCAACAATTAAAAGATAAACACGAGAGCAAAAAAAAGCAAAATACATTTTTAACATTTACATATTTTAATCATTTTTGTACGAATTTCATATCCCTAATCCAAGATTACATGAGCATACTATATTCAAGAAAACGAAAATGACAGAATATAAAAAACACAAACACACTTACATCAACCACCAACAACAACAACACCACGAGAACCACCAACAACAACACCACCACAGCTCACTCCACCTTCACCACCTACTGAGGTGAAACTGTTTTCCCCGCAAGTGATGATGGTCCAACCGAATTTGATGCTGGCAATTTTCCAATCTCGACATTGCACAAAATCATATTCATTTACACAATTTGTATAATCCATCAATACGCATTTATATACACTCGACAAACACACTACACAACATATATATGTATACACACCACACACTACACACCACACGCACTCACGCATACATACCATTGTCATATTGATGATCATGATAAAGAAAATAATTCATCGATGAAATGATGAACGAATTTTTTGAATAATTTCTACTATACATTTAACTGTAAGTTCTAAGAAATTTGTAAAGAATTTTTTGACAAAATATTGGATAAATATATATTATAAAATTATAAAAACCAGCCATGGCTCGACTGAACTGAACTTGAGCTTCGATTGTGGAATGAGTGAATATAATGGTTCGAAAATGGAAATAAATACACAGTTCTATTAAGAAAAGAATAAAACGCACACACGCAACATTTTTTCAAGTTTTATAAACTTTTTGAGTCCCGATTTTTTAATGCATGACAAAATAAATTTGTTCATAAATACAAGAATTATTAAATTACAATCTTTGTTCGTTTCCTTGCGTAACAAAGTGTTACAAAAATATTAATAATAATATTAATAACAGATAAACGCTAAGTTTAATTATTTAATATACATACTAAATAGCGTAACAAAATGTTACTACAAAACAAATCTACTAAGCTTAAATCGAAGCTTCTAAAGCAAAGAGCGCTCTTATTTTGCAAACTAAATACAATGAATTTACAGAAATTATAATTAAATAAATTAAAGCGTTGCGCAACGTAAAGAAAAAAATAATATAAGAAGAAAAGATTCTTAGAAAAGAAAAAATAACAAAATGCATACTTAGCATTTATAGTAAATATGAAACAAAAAAAGTCGTTTCCAAAAACAAAACGTTAGTGTTGAGTTGGTTCTCTTGACCAAAGTGAATAAGTGAGCAGAAAACAAGTTGTCAGACCCTTGTTTTTTCCGTTTCTCCTTTTGATATTTGATTTTATCAACAGCTCACAAAAAAGCGCTGCTTGTGCAAGTGTAGTTGTTGTTGCTTACGTCGCTGAGCCAACACATTGCGAAACATGAACACGGCGCCAAACACAACATAAATGGTGGATAGCAGAATAAGCATGGGGAAGGAGAAGACAACGTGTGCCGTCTTCAGCTGTGGCTCAATCGTGGTGGGATGCAAAGGCACATAAACTCCTGCAATAACAACAGAAGATAAGTTCAGCATTATTATTATTAAACATACTACATCATGGTGAAATTATTGAAAAGCTGAGCGCATTCACTACACCACTCGTATTCAATTATTTCGCCAAAGGATGCATCGATATGTATGGGTCCAATAAAGTTGAAAAATGGTAACCCAAATTGGTAATCTATTGTCAATTCTAAGATGTTAACATGTTTATATTAGCATATCTTTTGTTTTTTTAGTCCGATCCTCTTGTAAGGACCAGGACTTTTATAATTTTATAGAATTAAAATTCCTTTAAACATAATTTTCGTCCAGGCAATGACTAAAAACTAAATTTTTGAACTCAAATGGCGGAAACTGAGAATTGATATTATAACTTGACCGTAGATTACGAATTTGGGTTACCTTTTTTGTGAAAAAAATCGATGCACCCTAATTTACATGGCTCTTTACTTTCGCTAGCGGAGCTCGCTTAAAAGTGTGGTGATTAAATAAGATTCCGTGGCATCATGAAATTATGCAAGGTGAAGTACTCACTCACCACAGGCCTCATTTTCGGAGCCAATTTTATTCACCATGATTCAGTTGGCAACAAACTTCGTGATGAATAGGTGTTGTCAAAATGAAAAATAATTGTACAAAATATTTATTTCTGTTATCGACGATAAGACGCCATGGAGTGGTTCTGCGGGTATGTGGAGTGGACTAATTTCCCGATATCATGGTGATATCACAACCACAGAAGAAGGTTAAATGCAGCAAAGAGTATAGAAAACAAATTTTCTGCTACTCTCTCTCTCTCTCTGTCAAAATGCTGTCAAGGTGGTGAAAAAGTTGGCTCCTGTGGTGAGTGAGTACTCCACGTTGTTAATTTCATCATGATCCGTGGCATAATGAAATTAGAGAAGGTGGTATACTTACTCACCACAGTAGCCAATTTTTTCACACCACTTCGAGAGCATAAAGAAATTATGTGAAATTATTTGAGAGCATTTTCACAGAGAGAAGCTTGTTGACAACTATCTCATGGTGAACAAAATTGGTTCTGAAAATGAAGCTTGTGGTGAGTAAGTATGCCACCTTGAATACGTCATTTAATAATTTCAAGATGTGTTGTGTTGGACGTTTTTGACGATCATCACCATAGTGAATTCACCATGTTCTGCAATTGGGAACTCACCATCTTCAGTCTTTGAATCGCATCGTTCGCCAACGTAACCATCGGCACAGACACAATAATTGAAGCTTTCGTTTTCTCCCCACCGATAACAATGGCCACCGTGGAGACAGAAATCCGTAGCATAGAAATCCTTGCACGGATACATGAAGCTCATATTGTCCGAGCTGTTGGGCTTTCTTGTGCTGGTGGTGGTTATCATTGTGGATGTGGATGTTGTCATCGTTGGGAGAGCAGCTTCAATAAGGTCTGTGACCAATTGTGGCGTGCTGTCATCAGGCGGCGGTTCTCCCGTTGCCATTGTGGTTGTGGATGTTAATGCTAAAGTTGTGTACGATGTGGATGTTGTTGTGGTCGTTGTCTCTTCGTCAGCTGACCAATATTCCGTCGCACTCTCGCGCTCCGTTGTCGCAATTGATGTCAATTCGCCATCCAAATGAAGATCCGATAGCATTTGATTAATTTGTCCAGTGTCTGTGAACAGCATATCTGGCTCGGTGGGTGTTTGCCCATTGTCATCGAGTTGCTGTTGTAATTCCAATTGGTTAACCAGCTGGACCACACGCTCCTCAATTTGAAGCGTGTGCTGGCGCAACAGTAAAATCCGGCTAGAACAACAATCTGCCACAACGGACAGTGTGGAAGGCAAGTAAGTGATGAGAGAAGGAGAGAGAGATTTATTAGTAAACAGCTGAATGTGCAACGATCTGGCAACGCCGTTGCCATGTTATTGTTCGAGAGTGCGCCGTTTTTTTTTTTACCTGTGACTGCGACAATTGTTGACAGCACGAAAATTACTTTTAATATTGGCATACATTGAATTTGCATTATTTTATAAACGCACGGAGCGGATGCGTTTTTAAAAACAAACGAAATTTTGGTCAGTTTGTTAGGTTCTCAAAAATGTTAAAGTTCTTTCTTTGTAGGAGTAGATTGGACCCTGTGGGCCGTGTCCGGTGTGTGAGTGAGTGAATCTTAAGGATCGAGCGGCGTATCGGCCGCAAATGCAATTTGGCGTCGCAACAAAAACAAAAACATATTACACATTTGCATCGCTCACACAACAACAACAACAACAACAGTGTATTTGCTGTGGCTGCGCTTCTTGTAGTTTACTGCAAAATAAAAATAGAACATTTTTACGACATTTATTTTTCGATTTGGCAGCACATTTTCTGTCACACACACATACACACATGCCCAGACGCAACAAAAACAAATTTTTGAAAGACGCTTTTTATAGAAATGGACAAACTGAAAACGCACCGTTGATGTATCGGGATATTTAATAACGGTAAAATTCAAATGACAATACATTATTTATTCATTATTTTGTAGATATATGTATGCAATATTGTAATCAACTAAATGATAAAGTTAAGGCGCTATGCGCAAAAAGCTTTCTCGACAATTGACGTTGTTGCGCGAACGTAGGACAAGAGACTGAGAAAAGTAGAAGACATGCCAGAGCAGAACAGATGTACCACTCATTGTCCACACAGAAACTCATGCGCTCAGTATGAATGAAATAGTAGAAGGAGCGTACGATAGAGACGCATAAAGAGAGCGTTGCAATGAGAAGAGAGCAGTGAGCATTGATTTGACTCAATGAGTATTCAAATGAACTATCTTAAGATATTACAATACATACACACATATTTATAAATGTACATATGTATGTATGTATGAATAAGAATCGAACAGATAACACTATGTAACAAAAATAAAAAATTTCTCAGTCCTTGGGATGTAATTGTTATTTCCTAGTATGTTATGTCTTAAAAGTATAGAAACCACCTAATATTCCTCGAAAACTTTGCTTTTGTCACCAGGCATCTGCAGGATACTTGCAGCCTCGTGAAGCCATGTTTGAACGAAATTATATGTAATAAAATAAGAAACAACTCTCAATAAACCACAACAAATCTCTAATGTAGTGTGTATTGCATCTAGGGTTTAACCAATGTTTGTAAAATAGTTTTCAAATGCATTCTTTAATTGGTATGCTTTATTGAACATGAACATAACGTATTTTTCAAAAAAGCGCTGCCATGGTCACAAAAGCAAAGTTATCTTGGGACAATAGCTGTTTTCTATACTTTTGGGACCTAACTGACTAGGAAATAACAATTACATCCCAAGGACAAAAATCTTGTTTCATAGTGTAATGTATTGTAATGGAAGAAGTAATAGACAAAAACACATTTAAATTGTTAATATTTTTTTTTTTTTTTAACAATTTGTTGTATCATTTATTCTTACATGTCAAATAGTAATTTATTATTTATCGCATTTATTTTGAAATAATTAAACTTATTGTAATACACAATAAATTTAAAAATTCGTTATCATTTGTTTTACGTAGTTTGCATTTTACTGAAATTTCTATTTGCTTGAAATCAATGTTATTTTTTTTTGTATTACATTAGATATATGTATTTATGTATATACGACATCACTTTTTCGTAATTGATATTTCTCCTATGCAATTCATGTATTCCTATATAAAGCAATAAATAACTGGTTTTGTTTTTGTTTCTCATTTTGTTTTGTTTTTGTTTTTGGGGTTCGGCCTTATAAATCTTGTGCTTTCTTCCCCCCACACATTCTTTGTATGACCCTATACAGACTTAATTTAATTTAAAATTTAGTTATCATTTTTTTTTCTTTCGCTATACACAAATATACAATATTTACATACACTAAATTATCAAGCTTAAAAATTATATAAACAAAATGCGGTCAAGGGTTTGATGTAATCATAATAACATTTAGCCATACATCATTATGATCATCATTATGTGGGTATGTAATTGTATGTACTATGTACTTACATATGTACTCAAGCTAATCATATAATTATTAATCATTTCCTTTTTTTGAGTTTTAACTAAGTGGAATTGTTGAGCAAATTGTGTTACATTAGTAAAAAGTAATAAAATTAGTGCATAATATGCTTTAATGCAGTCAAAATAAAAAAGCTTGCTTGCATGTGGCAGCACTGTTAACTGTTAAGCTTTTCTTCCGCTTAGCACTGTTAAGTGCACAAAAGCTTTCAAAATGGCGTCACGTCGCTGATGTGGTAGCTGTTGCTGTTGCTGCTCATGTTGTTGTTATTGTTGTTATTGCTGCTAATGCTGCGATGTATGCTTCTGTTGTTGTTGGGCAGCTGCGAGCAGAAAATTCCGCGACTGCATTTCAAAATAACGCAAAAGTAATTTTGAGTATCAGTAATGGACGCCGGGCGTTGATGGATTTGGAGTTGCGGTGGCATTTGAATTGGACGTTGGCCCACTGCCCGCACTGTGGCTGTTGTTATTATTGTTATTGTTATTATTATTATTATTACTGTTTGCATTGTTGTTATTATTAATGCTGGTATTATTGGTACTCCCCGAATCACCGAGCCAGGAGTCGGGACTGGGAGGAAAGTCAGGATATCCCTGATCGGGACTAGAATCGTTGCTTAAATCTGAAACATTGTTGCTACTGTGCAGGCGTTGATGTGTTTTGCTTGGATGCAGGCTAGAACCCACAGCATGATCTGTAGACATTAAAAAAAAAACATTACAAAACTGATATTAATATTGATATTCGTAATTCAAAAGTACTTACCAATATTTGTGTACACAATATTGTCTGGATATGAGCCGAACGTGTGGCTTTGACCCACCGCAGGCGGAGAGCGACTGCTCGGCGGATACTGTGAAGGACTCGAGCTGCCGTGCAAGTAGGAACCGCGTATGCTGTGCGGCGAGGCGCCCTCGTCCAGACCCAAATTGACGGTGCTATAACTATCGTTGCTAAGATCTGTTTAAGGAAAACAAATTAAATCCAATATATAGTTTATTTGAGGGGAAATACTTGTTCACATATATGTAAATTATTATTCAAAAAATTTATGTATTTTATTGATTAAAACCGTAATCGATGCCGTAACCTTTAACCGGTATTAACCGATTGAAAGATGGAAACCGTAGCTGAAACCCTAACCGAAACAAGAATTTATTATTAAACCAAAACCGAAATTATTCAAATCGAAATAACCGATTAGTAAATTAGTAAAGCATAGTTTCGGCTCAATCTAGCATTGTTGTCATCGGTTTAAAAACTAATTTTGGTTTTAAATTTGAATATTGATCTTATTAAATAGATCTTTTTTGAGATCAAAAATTTTTGTTCATATGTTAACATGTTTATAACATTTCTATTGTTATATTGTTAAGGTGTTGTCATCGGTTTACAAACTAATTTTGATTTTAAATTTGAATATTGATCTTAATAAACAGATCTTTTACGAAACCAATACACAAAGATTTTTAGTAACCGATAACCGAAACTCAAAATACAAACTTTACCGAAACCTTAACTAAAACCGGGGACTGAAATGAAACCTACCAAAGAATAAACAAATATCTTCCAAAAATCTATGGATTTTGGTTAATTTTAGTAATTTTTAGGTTGTTTTGGTAATGAAAACTGTGTAAATTCGCATAAAAAGTATATAAACTTTGTAGTGAAAAGAGCGTAGACTAAAATAAGCTAAAGCTGTAACGTTAATGTAATTTTTCTTCTGCTTTTTTCCTAAACTAATAATTTGAGTAAAAAATTTACATTTAGACTAATACTCTCAATATAAGAGAAAACATCTTAATAGCAAGATTGATTCTTTTGTTGCTTTATGTAAAGTAGTCGTAATTTTTAAAAATTATTTTATATTTGGTGTATTTAAGATATTTTTTTGAATAACTATTCTTACGACAGAAATAAAGGTTAAATATTGCATTATTAATACCGTATCGTTGATTTGTGAACAAGGCAGGCATATCGAATGTTCGAATTTTTAATGAAAATAAAACCTACATTCCAAATTTGGAGTCTCTAGCTCTAAAAGTCATACGTTGATAGTAATTAGGAATATATATTCTTTATAGAGTCAAAGATGCTTCCATAAGACTGTTACAAATGCTCTTAAACAGTCAGGGAGTAAATATAAGTCTTACCATGATGACTGAAGCTGTCGTAGTCGACTTTGAGGTCATCTTTGTCCAGGAATTTGTCAGTGCGGGGCGAGCAGTTGCCCTTCATGGAGCGGAAGTATTGACTCCAGCGCGTGCGTCCTGCATCCTTTTTCAGTCGTTTTTCCTTGGCGCGTCTACAATTTGATGGAGTGTGAGAAAATCTCAGCACTTGATATGTGTGGGTGACCGAGACTCACCTGTTCTGGAACCAGACTTGAACTACACGCATGTCCAGACCCGTGTCCTGCGACAGTTGCTCACGTACATGTCGGGCGGGTTTCGGACTATTGTTGTATGCGGTTTTCAGAGTCTCCAGCTGCTTGGCGGTGATTGTTGTGCGGGGCCGTTTATTCGGCTGATCACCGTCCAGGGAGCCATCCAAATAGAGACCTGGAAATGGAAGAGAAATTAAGTTAGACAGCTTATAAAAGGTGTGTGGGGAGCACAATTACACACCCTTCGCCTTGGCCTCCTCGTAGTCACGCTTGCAGATGAGCTTTCGATCCTCCATCAGATAGAACTCATCGCCGGTGTTGAGGGTGCGGGAGCACATGGCGCAGAGGAAGCACTGCAGATGATAGACATTATCCTGGGCGCGGCGTACCACCTGCGTTGGCGGTATACCCATATCACAAGCGGAACACTTTGTACCATAACGTCTGTTCGACCCGAACATTGGCAACGGGGCAACGGGAGATTTTCATTAAAACCGGCAACATCAAATGACTGGATCGCACCTCAGAATCAATCCTGTGTGTGCGGCCGTTAGAGAAATTTACTTACTTGAAGAAGTCTTCCTTGCAGAACAATTGTCCATTCCGTGCGAAGCACTTGTCGTTCAATTGGGCGTGGCATTCACTGCACTGCAAACACTTCGCATGCCATGTCCTTTCCAGCACCTTCAGTATAAAGCGATCCAGGATCAGTTCGTGGCAGCCGCCACACTTTGGTATCGTAGCTGCAATTAATTCCAATAAATTGACCTAATTAATATCGTCCTCAGCATAAAATCATAAGTCTATAAGCAATACAGCTCCCATTCCCAGTGTTACTATCTTGTATTATTTGCAATTTACCCATCAGCATTTTTCCTCAGTTTCTGCTTTAATATTGTTTTTCTCGTAATATTTCTGCTTAAATTTATTTTTTCTCGTAATTCAATTCAGACTGAATTTTAATTGAGCTATTTGCTTGTAATTTGAATCAGTTTTGTCGTCTATTTAAAAACTGTCATTATGAAAAATGTAAATGGGTTTAGTCAGGTCTGTTCGGAGATTACTTAAATTCGTTTCACGTCTCAGTTTTAAAAATATTCAATATGAAAAACGGTTTGACTATTTTATTATATAATTATTACTTTTTGTTCAAAAATTGTTGCTTATAATTTTGTGATATTATATTTATAAAATTTTAAACTTTTTCATTAATTTCATTTTAATAGAGTTCGGTTTTGATTGGTGAAATAAGTTTGATTTTATTTAATGTTTTATTTACAATGTTTCTTTATTAAATGTATAAAGTTAACAGTATTATAAATCAATATATACTTTTTTATTGTTTATCTTCTTAATGTGATTCATTGTAGGGAAAATAAAAGGTTAATGTAAAGTAGTTGTGATTTCGGAGTAGACTTGTTTTCATTTAGGTTGGTCTATTTTAAGAACTTCTTTCTAAAATCATGTAACTTGTTTTGAAAATGGCCTAAAATATTTTAATTATTATTGAGAAGAAAAATATAAAGAGCAAGTTGAGTCCTGCGATAAATAGAATTTTTTAAAACCATTATTAAAGACCGTTAAGCTGCTTAATTTTTAATTTTTTTTGTTTTATTGAATGGCCTTAAAATGATATATTGATGCAGTCAAAGTTTGGTCCAATGCGTTGAGTTGAAAATTGGGATTATTTTGTAAAAGAAATCAATTTCAATCTTAAATCATAAATCAAATTGTTTTTGTTTCTTTGTAAAGTGTTTTAAGCTTTTAAACCTGTAGATTTTTATTCAATATTTGCATTTATATATAGCTAATATAATGACCCCAATTTCTTTACTCTACCCCCTCTCCACACTCCTTTTTTTTTCAACATACTGCTTCCCTTTTTTCCCTCTTATTATCTTTTATAATAAAAATCAATAAATTCTCAACTTTCTTCCGATGAATGCGTTTAATTTTATTTCGCTAGGGTAATCTGAAAACTTACACAATAGAAACTCTGGCAATTGACTTAGGTTAATGGGCGGTACGCGATCGTCACATTTGCCATTGGACATAAAGTCACTTTTGAACATCATTAGCTTCAAAAGTTCCATGCCTGAATGCATTTGTGGTTAGGCAAAATGGCAAACGGGGATTTTGGGAATTACGTTTAAATCTTCATAGACAATTATTGTAATTTGTCGTTTTATTTTTCGTTAGAATTTTGCACAAACACATTTAACATTTAATGGTATTCAATGGTCACATTTTTGTATATTTTAGGATTTTTGGACACTTTTCGTGCAAAAATGGCGCATGGCCATTGGCCGACGGCGACGACGAGAACGACGCAGCGCGAGGTAACGACAACGTTTTAACCGTTACCAAAGTTTGCAGTTTGCAATGCGTTGTACGAATGACGACCGAGCGCTCGTGGAGCAAGTGCGGCGGCGTCGGCGCTTGGAAAGCAACTGACGAACCGCTGCTCTGCTTTGCAGTCATATGTTTGTTGCTGCTGGTGGTGGTGGTGGGTGAAAACACACACACACACATGACATAATCACGCCGCCAACAGAACCCAACCCTTAGAAAATCAGACTGCACTTCCAATTGGAAATTGCTGCTGCACCCTGTGCTATTTTGTAGCTGTTATTGTTGTTGTTATTGTTATTGTTGTTCATATTTTGGCTTTGCCTGTTTTCCAAGCTTCCCTTTTTGTCTTTTCGCCACGAACAATTGAGTTTGGGTTGGTCGCCCAACAACAACAGCAACAACAACAAGAGGAACAACAACAATAACAACACCATCAGCCATTTGGCGGGGAAATTGCATTGTAACACATTTGCTGTTGCTTCTATCTGTCTTTGTATGAGTGTGTAAGTGTGTGTGTTTTACATTTTCATTTTACTCGCATGTGTGTGTGTGTGTGTTTGCTTTTTGTATTTGTGCCTGGGATTGGTTGTTTTGTGTGCGTCGACGTTGCGCCGTCGCCTGAACTTTTTGGGGAGTGGTCTCAAAGTCAAAGCTTTTTCAGCATTTTTCGCTCACTCGCTTTGCTATCTTTTAACGTTTCGCTCTCTCTGTTTTACACGCTATCTCTTTCGCTCCAGCCCAATGTTGCGAACTTGTACGTGTACTAAAAATATACATAAACATGTTTGTTCCTATTTGTGTATGTGTGTGTGTTTGTGTCAAGAGAAAGAGAAAGAGAGGGAGAGAAAGAAAAAAAAAGAGAGAGAGAGAGAGAGAGAGAGAGAGAGAAAAAAGAGGAGAGACTTGACTGCCTTTGCTTTATTGTTGTTAGGATATATACTGTTGTGTCATTGTTTAACAGTAAAAATGACCTTAAATTTGTTAAATTTGTGTCTGGTCGTCGTGTCTATTGACTGGTCTACGTCAAAAACGCACACAAATTTATTTCAACTGCTTTCGCTTCATTCGTCGCTGCACTTGACGCTCTTGATTGACGTTTTTCGAGTTTTTGATGGCATTTTCGGCAATGAGCGAAATTCCGAAAATCTGTATGTGTGACCTAACCTCACATTGCTGTTGAACTTTTGTCGGATTTGGTGCAGGGGGGATTTAAACAGCGTAATTATGTATAAACACAAATAATAAACGATCAATAAAATATGGGCATACAGTGCGTATTGTCTGTGAGCGTATGGAAAATTATTGTATACTTTTAGGAACAGTTGAACCAATTGAGACTTAGCCAGACGATAACAAATAATTTAAATCCAAGCTGCAAGCCTCGAGCATTTTAAGATTTTCAATATGAGTTTCGGCAAATAACACTCAGGGAATCGAAATTGGAAAATAAAAATTAGAAAACAAAAATTAGAAAACAAAAATTAGAAATAAGGTACTAGGAAATTTAAATTAAGAATGAAATAGCAGAAATCAAAAATATTTTATTAAAAATCGCTTATTTTCAATAATATAAATTTAAGCTTAAAATTCTTGATTTTATCATGTACTAATGTATTTTTTAAATATTTGTTCAGGATATTATAGTGCAATTACGATAATATGTGGATGAAAACGCATTAAAATTAAAAAAGTCAAAGATGGCTAAAATATTTGTTTTTTAAATGTCTAAAATTTTTTTCCACGTTATTTTTTTAGTTCCAAAGAAATGTTTAAAATTTATGCTACTATTTTTTTATTTTCCGTGCTGATTTTTCTTTTAAAAAGTGGGGACCTTGCCGGTCGCTATCGAAGGCGTCTAAATTTATGTTGTAATTGTGTGAAGAGGAGTTACATAAAAGCTCACCCAAACTCAAACAGAAACATTTTCTACTATTCTATGTATATAGGTGTATATGTGTAAGTTTAGGTTCAGGGCCACGCAAAAGAAACAACAGCAGGTTTGAGTCGGTGGCTTAAATATGCCAAAGCCTGAAAAGCAGCCCTGAAATGTGCACTGAAAGCTGAAAGAATCTTTTCCAAAGTCCGAACTTTTTATGCTGTATGTATGCACAGCTTAGCAGCTTTTGCTGATGTTTGCTTGTAAGGGTAAACTGCGAATCAAAAATTCATATAGCCAAAAAATGGCATTTAGAAGTGGACACGCTGCCAGCTTGTTGCATAATCACAGCATATAGTACATACCAACGACAACTGCATAAACAACGGGAACGACCAAATGTCTGTGTCATTGGGCGTAGCTGGGCTGGTTTAAAGCTAACTGATATAACACCCACATGCGTTGCCTAACATAAACAACAACAATGGTATTACTGTATCTAAGGCGCTGCGCAGACAGTGCAGGATCAGCCAATGGGAGGTGGGGCACCATGGGCAAAACCGCTAGATTAGCGGTACACACGAAAAAGCAAACGTAATTCTGAACATATCCAAACAAAGTTTGGAATAATTCAGGCCTGTTCCGGTTTTTACTTTCGGCAAGAATTGTCGGAAATGAAAATCTTTGGCCTGTTCTTATATCAAGGTGGAAATATTTTGGAATTAAATTCATTTTGAGTTGGTGAATTTTAATAAAATATAATTTTAAAATGTTTTGCCCAAATGCAATGTGAAAAATAATATTTTTTGATATCCGATAAAATAGGAAGTGAAAAACGGAATAGGCCTGTATAATATAGATTCTTTAAATTGTATCAGTTTGATTCAAATTGGATCATTATAACATTGTTCCTATGATCGGCGGGAAGATAAGATTTTGTTTGATAAACTTTTTTTTCAATGTTTAATTTTCTAAAAATTAATATTAAAATAAAATTAAAAATTTTTTTTTTACTATTATTGTTTTTGCCCATAGTGCAGGGTGGATCATATAGGAACGATCGGCGCAAAATAAGTTTTTCAAAAATATGATAAACTTTTTTATAAATGTATAATTTTTTAAAAATTAAAATGTAAAAAAAATTTTTTATCTAATATTGCTTTGGCCCATAGTGCGGTGGGTGGTGGGATGAGTGCGATGTGGAGTGCCCAACAAAATGGCTGGCAGCTTGTGGTACCGTTGCTTCATATTCACCATCGTCGTTGTGTCAAATTCACTTGGGGTTTTAGACTGTCGTGTTGCTGGCGTTAAAACTTGAAAGCGCCAAGTTCTGTGGACTTTGAAGCTTTTGCCTATTTCCTTGGCTTTAGCGTATTACACTAGCGACTGGTCAAAGGCCTTAAAATAAGTGGTATATATATATATATGTGTTTGCATGTAAATATAGGTAATTGACCTTAAATGTATATAGCTCTGAGCTTTACAAATCACAGCAGTTGTTATCTCATGCAATTAACAAAAATTTAATTTACATATGTATTTATTTACAATCTGATTTTGCCTATCGACAGTTGTGGCTAAAATATTAGGAACTGTCGATGCAAATAGTATGAATAGCTTAATTAATTGATTAAAAGCTTAGCAAACCTATATTAAGAAAATAATTTATTTAGGTACAGCAATCTAAGTAATTTTTAAATCATTAAAAACAATACATTCAGATTATGTAAACTCAATAATTATTGATTTGTTAATCCTATTTGGAAGGAAGTTTAACAAAGAGGACTCTAATGAAAGCGGTTAAGCGCAATATTTAAGTTTAATGCGACTAAAATCGTAATCATAGCTCAGAAATAAATGTTACAATTTACGTTTAGAAAAGCTCATTGTTGTTTTCTTTTTTATTTTTATATATAAGTGATTAGGATGAAAACATTTGATCTTTCCTATTAAAAGATATAAGCAAAAATATGAGATGACGTTGTTTTTGCGTAACATTTTTTTTAATATAATTTAAAAAATTAAAAATAATTAAAAAATTTTTTTTGTGGTTTATTTCATTGAATATCAAGTTAATTATAATCAAGTTTTTATTGAAAGTAGTGTCAAAACTTGAGATTTTAATGATGTATTAAGAGTAATTTTCAAATTTGTTTAATATGATTTCCCAGGGGATAACTACTGAAAGAATATTCTTTGTGTTTTATATTAGACTGACAACTCAATTAATCATGAAACAGTCTGATTTTTTTTTTCGTTCTAAGTATATTATATTTTAGGTATTCTTCGCATTATACTGTTGGTATGTGTTATTAGTTCTGGCGACATATTTAGTTATTAGAATGACAAGTTAATTAGTCTACGGCAACCCTTCTAGCCCTCGACAAGTTACTGCTTTTGGAAAAACGCACACATTACATATATATAATAGTTCGAGTGTCTATATTCAAGAGAGGATTGATATTAAATGGTATATGAAGCACCGCCTATTCCATTAGTCGTAATACAAACAAAAGACCCATTTAGATAAAAGTCAACGTTTGGTCGCAGCTCGAATTCATAATCATAATAGAAGTGGAGGATATTTATAGACTTTGTATATGTATATGTATGTAGGATATTCAGGGCATAGAGACCGGCGGAAAGTTATTACGCAATGACCGATGCACTCCGAAAGGGGTAAGCCTCGGGATGATAGACATCGTGTTGTGGGCCCGAGTCTGCCATAGAGCAAAATGCCCGATAAAACATTGAAAGCACTCCAAAAGCATTAATAATACGACACCAGGTTGGGTCATTTCTAAGGGGTTGGGGTGGAAGCGATCTGAGGGGGTGGTGCAGTAGTACACTGATAAAAAAAATGTTCTAAAATAAAGTTTTTGGTCTCAAAACTAAGAATAGATTTAGAAAACACATCTTGGTTTTGAGAACATTTCAAATAAGACCAAGTTTTTATTTTAAGAATAAATGTTCATAAAATTAAAATAATATAAAAAAATTAAAATTTATTTTTTAAATTTATAATTTTATAATGGTAATTTTATAAATGCTATATTATTTTTACTTTATACTATATTTATATTTTTCTAACAATTTTTATTCTTGTATTAAGAACTTTGATTTTTTAAATTAATGTTCTTAGTATTAGTAAAATGGTCTTAAAATTTTCTTATTTTAAGAACAACATTTTTAAGATGAATGTTCTTGATTTTAGAAGTTGGTCTTTTTTTTCAGTGTAGGCACTTGGTGTGAGTGTGGGTTTGTGGTGTTGCTTTTGGGGGGGCGGGGGTATGGTAAATGGACACACGTGAACTTTACACCTTCGCCAGCTGTGGACGCGAACTGCTTTTACAAAATGATGGTTGCCTCATCGCGTGTCCGACAGTCGTTTGGTTGCGCCACACGCATCCATTAGGATTCAAATTGCGCACATCGTGCCATCGGCCGCTTTTTTATGCGCTTTGGCTTTTTGCCTTTTTTCATTTCTGGCCTTCAGGCAGGGGGCGGAGTGAAATAAAGTAGGCGGGGGGAGGACTATTGCACGCGTTGCCACTTTGCATAGGAAAATGCGGCGTCATCTGCACAGTTCGTTCTGACCCCGGCCGCATATTATCTAATTAGAGGCACTTCAAAACATTACAAAAACTTTTGCCATTTGAGGGCAGCTAAATAAGTGTCTTGTACTGCTATAAAAAAGGCAGCAACAGCCACAATAGCAACAACAACAACAACAACTACCACAACAACAGGAAAAAATTGACACTTGGTGATGGTCAGGACTATTTGACTTGTTCATTGTTTTTCCCCTGAACCGAAATGAGAATCTGTTAAATGTTTTTCGGACTATAGAGTGGTCGAAGAAATGGGATAAAGTATGGTAAAATGAGTTTTGATAGCTTTTAGAAAGTTTCTTAAGATGATTTAGGTAAACTCACAGCAACTATTTACAAAAATTTTGGTAATTGTGATCGATTCTAAATCATAAAAAACATGTAAACGGCAAGAATAATTATAATAAATAATTTTTGGAATAAATTATTATTATAGTCGCTATCTATTATTATTTAGATAAAAATCATATATAATAAGAGATGGTCAATAAATACCAATAAGTTATAGTTGGGGTATTCACACATAACCCTGTAACTCTGTCCAGTCACCATTTTTTTTGTACACATTCAGTCTGTTGCTTTTATATTTATATAATAATAAGAATAATAAATAAAGAAGGTATCTCCAAACCTTTAATGTACATATTTTGAGGAGCCGTAATCATTATAAGTTATATTATAAAAATTACTTGGTAATAAATATATTTAAATTTTTTATGTTTTTCATCAAGGATAATCATTAGTTTTGAGTAATTAAAGAAAACTAACACCATTATCATTATTTTTGATAAAAAAAATCAAAATCAAAATTAATCATTATTTTCCCCTAATTTTGTATCCCGAAATAATAAAAGGAAATTTTGAAATGCAGAGTCTCTAAAAATACAGTTAAGGGACCAAACTTCGAGCCAGCTAAAAGCCACATTTAAAAATTGGTAAGGTCGCCAAAAACCTAAATTTATACAGTGAAAAAAAACTGAATGCAGAATTTCTAAATAAAAAAGTTAAAAGGTATTTAAATTTCTTCAAAATTTATTGGACTAGTGAAGTCATCATAGTGGTTAATTGACGATCCGTGACCAATCTGTACGACTTTGTCTTGGATAATCAATTTCGAAACACTTTGGCGGATTGTGACAAATGCTTAAGTCGCCTTTTGAGCTCTGTGCTGGCGGGCATAGTATAAACTATTTATCATAAAAGCTAGGACAACGCGCGCCGCAGGATGTGGAACAGGACAGGACAGGGCCGGGTACGGGGACGGGGACGAGAGGCAACGCCCATTTAACGCAGCGCCTGGCAACGCATCTGTTCCAAAGCATTTATCAAAATGTCAATGCAGCACTTAACCAAATCCATTAAGTAACTCCATGGGCACTCTCACCCAACCAACCAACCAACCAGCGAACCAACAAACCAGTCAACGAACCAACCGACTGACTGGTCGCCCGACCGCCCACTCAGCGAGTCAGTCAGTCAGTCAGTTACTCAGTTAGTCAGTCAGTCAGTTTTTCAGTTTGTCATGCATTCATTCATCTATTCATTGGCCATAAAAAGCGCGCAAAGGCACGGTACGGCCATTGTAAGCCGCCCAACCACCCAAATTCTTCATTCACCAATCTTTCCCTCTCTCTCTCTTTCTCCCGCTGTCCCATTCTCCCACTCTCCGTCACTCTGTGCGAGTAAATGCGTCCATTTAGCGGCAAACAAGCGACAGATCCGCTTGTAATCCTTTAAGTGTATGCAATGGCAGTGCCATCGGCTCTACCTCTTCCCTTGCCACGCTCCCTTCCCTTGCCATGCCACATCCTGTGGCAGCTTCGAAAAGGCGGGACACGACTCTCGCACTGGTGACAGCAAGTGCAATAATTTGTTTGCAGTTTCCCGTTAAGTGCTCTATTTTGTACAAATGGAAACATCTCAACGATAACCTCGCCGAATGCCAGTAAGAACCAAAGAAAGAACGAAACGAAGTCAGGATGAAAAGGAACAATGACAAAATGAATGAAGGAGACTGTGTTGCGTGTTCAAGGGGTTCAGTTCCCGTTGTTGTTGTTATTTCCCTTACGAAATCAATTCAACAAAGTCAAACAAAAGGCTGGGAGGGGGGCACATACACGATATTATCCAGCGTTCTGATAAAGTCAAGTTCTAGTCTGAGTTTAACTGTACAGTGGGCTATAGTCATAAAATTGTTGAAATAAAAACAACAAGACTATTTTATAAAACTAAAATGTTATTTATATTTTCATTGAGAAAAAAATCTTAAAAACATAATAGACATAAAATAAAAAAAAACCTTAAAAGCTATTTAAAAAACTTTTAAGTGGTTTTTTAAACAAACAAGATCGAGCTGGGGAATTACAACGCTAAAGCAAACCAGTTGTTCTTAAAATGTTCGAAAAATTCGATTCGAAAAATTTTGACGTAGGAATTGGTTTTAGAGTACCAAAAGCTCTGTTTGTGTTAAAAAACTAGAGAAGTGCCTTTGAGTGGAGCCCTGAACCAAACTTAACATTTTGCTATAATTCCGCTATTTCCAAGAACTTTGTATAAATTTAAAAAACATTCTAACTCCTAAAAAATCTTTAAAAACAATGTTCAGAAATTTAACTCACAATCGAAGAAAAAGTGTGAAGAAGTATTTAAACAAATAGGTTTGAACCAGATGTTATTTAATAAGTTCCCAAAACATATTTTTCGAAAGATACTTCAAAGGTCAGACATTGATTCGAATCTTGAAAACAACTTAAGCATTAAATTAAAGAAATACAAGTAAATGTTTGTAAAATGTTAACTTCATTCGAAAGTCTCAAATAATAAATTAGTCTTTACTCTTTTATGTCGATTCGTTAAACCGATCTACTGTCAATATATATCGATATGCAACCAGTTGTGGCCTGTGAACATTCGAAATACATCGGAAATACAAGTGACGGAGCAGTGTAACAGTTATGTCGAAATCCCGTCGTTTGTTTTCAAGGGGTCTTTGGACGCGCCCTGGCTTTTGAGGACAACCCTCGAGACGGATGGGGGTAGCTGTCGTGTTGACTTGCTAGCATTGATGACATATTGGTGTGTGTTCCTGTCTTGTGGGCTTGTTCCTGCATCCCTGCAAAGGGGGAAGTCGAGATCCCTCTCGCTCGTTCTTTCTCTTAATATTCATATTGTCGACGGGTACTTTGCTCTACATACCATTGTTAATGTTGAGCGTTAATGCTTTTAATGTAATAAAAACATTTGGGAATGTTTAGGAACGCTTATCGAACCGGGGACACCTTCATTATATCAAGTGGGAAGTGGAAAGTGGAAAATGGGCATAGGGTTGGCTTATTACTAGTTCCAGAGCACGGGTTTTAGGGATTAATACACTTGTTGCTGGTCTGCGGTCTTTCATGTCACTTGGAGCTTGTTACCTTTGAAGTTAGGTCTTAGCCACGATGACAGCGTTGATTATTTGACAGCAGCTGTGCAAAAAATTTCCTATGAACTCAAGGAAAGGGGCTTTTCAGGCTCGGCTCATGAATAATGCCAGCCGCACCCAAAAAGCCAAAGTCATATATAGGGAAGCAACGAGGAGATGGCACTCCTCAATGTTGAGAGTGCAGACAGCCAGGCAAGTTTATTGTTAAACAAAAATGGGTAAGCCATAAAACCCGGAGCTCGGAATGCGGAACGTGGAACGCGGGCCCCGGCATTTAACGTCTGACCCCCTTTCACCCTGTTGGGGTGTAAAATTTCGTAAAATACAAAACTGCTACTTTTTTTATGGCAGTGTGAAGAAGTTTTGCTACAATATGTTGCTGATTATGCCGCTGGGATTAAGTGTCAGTGAGTCGGTGCTCGGTTGCTCACAGCTTGACGCAACCCGGCTGCATAATGACCTTAATCAATTTTGAGCAAGCAACCCTCCTCTTTTTGGTAGGGCAAATGGCAAAACTACGCGACTTTGAAAACTGTTTTCAACGAACTGTTGCACAGTCCATGGACAGCACTTAACTTTGTGATGATATTGATGGTGAGTGGGATGGGATATCGATAGACGTGAATTGCTAGTGAAATTGTTGCTGCGGCTTATGGCCAAAGTAAAGTAAACGCTGCAATAAAATCTAACTCGCCCGTATCCCATGAAACTAGAGACGGGCCAAACCACTTGGGCTTGGCCATCCACCAGCCTTTTCTAAGTATCATACTCCGTCTCTCTCTTTGACTGTCTGTCTTTTAACTGAACATCCTAGTACCAGTGCTGCCAACTCTTTAACATGTTAAAAAAGCTAGACGATTTAAAAAAATCCAGATAAAAAGCCACTTTAGTTTTAAGTGATTTTTCCAGTAATAAAAGGCATTTGTCGATCTCAGCATAACCATCATCTTCCTCAGCTATACAGGTTGGTTTTTCTCAATTAATTTTAAATATTTTACGTTTAAACCACTTTGTTTTGCAGCTATGGTTGTTTTGCAATACCTGCAACAGCATTTTCCCTTATCTCCTGGATCAAAAAAGTCATTTTAAAGATGGTAAAGCGACATTTATATACTGATATTATTGCAACAACTGTCGATTTATGTAGCCAGAAATTTTCTAAAAGCCAACAAAGCTATTGCAACTTTCAATATAGCTAAAATTTCCATCACTCGCTAGATCACAATTTTTCCCACAAACGTCAGATCTGACGGGAAAAAGCTTACTTGGCAACACTGCTGCCCAGCACGCGACTGGACGCATGCACGCAATGATGGATATCAATTATTGGTTCTGTTTCACGCGGGGAAATTGTAGCTGCGTGGAAATGACGCTGCGTCAGGCGGCGGGAAAGCAATGGCGAAGTTCAATTTCAAACGATCCGATTAGGCGCATCTTAGGCTTCCGTGCAATTGCCAGGTGAAACTTCCATTCTGCGAGGAGGCCCTACAAGAGGCGTGAGCATCGCACTTGACTTCACCGGCCGTGTTGCAAGTAAAATGTTGCACGTGCCTGCAATTAAAGCAACTTACAGTAACTCAATATGCAGAGCACCCCGACGAATCCCTTTCCTTTATTTTTATAGAAGGAGTCAACTAAGTATGTACTACAGTAGACTCTCCCAAATAGGAACATTTTGAATATTCAACAATTCTCTCATGCCTTTAAAATTAAAAAAAATTAAAAAAAAAAATAGAACAACTACATGTTCTGTAATTTTCTGTACCTTCCATTTAAAAACATTTAAAAATGTCAGTTTTTCTAAAAATATTTTCTGAACCGTTTTGTCTTGGTTTTCTCATATATATTCTTTAGTAAGATGATGTATATTTTTTTTAAAATTTATTTCGACTTAATCAGAAGTGGAACAGAAATCGAATCAAACCAAAAATGTTGAGAAATTTTCACTTGATTTCGATTTCTGTGGCACTTCTTAATATTATATTTTCGCTTTTTCGCTTTTAATCACAATATGAAAATAAAAAAAAGACTTATTCTTCTAAGAAATAAAAAAATTTCTGTACTATTTTATTCTGATAAGAAAAGTAAAAAAATTTGTTTGGTCTTCTGTAATATATATCTTAATTTTTATTTTTATGCAAATTTTAGATTTAGTTATAAAATGAAAAAAAGGAATCTTTAGCATTTTTTGTTTTGAAATTTCAGTGTATTTCAGCTTAAATTCGAATGTTTTAATTTCTGGACAATTTAAATTTGTGCGAGCTGTAATTTGTGAGAGTTCACTGTAGGAGTAGAAAGTGGTCTCCGTCATGCCACAATTAGGCCGTGTTAACATGAATGCTCCGTACGCTGCTGCTCATAACCGTTAACGGTTAACGGTGAACGGTTAAGAGGGTCGGGCTTAAACACCTGCGCGTGTCTGTAGTTGTTGGTGGGGGCGTCCCATCGTTGTCTTAACCAGATAACTGCCCATTGCCACGACGAGGTTCATTTCCATTAACCGGCAAAAGGCGTTTAAGTTAATAGCATGGCTAAAAGCGACCCCAACGCCAGCCCAATGGCCCCATTCTTGTACTCGTTGCACTTTAGCTTTGCCACTTTTAGTGTTTCATAATTAAAAATGTTGCTCGTTACCGTTCTACGTAACGGTATACGTGTCGCCATCTAAGTGTGTGTGTTTGTGTGTGGGTCTAAGTGTTTCTGTGTGTTTGTCTCCCTCCTGCTCATGTAATATTAAGCCAAAGTGAATCTGTCGCCATCTGCAGCTGCGCCATTTTGTTATCGTGTTGTTGTTTCTTGTTGTAGCTTTGCCAAGGTGAAATTCTTTTTGGGCACCTTTTAATGCGTTTGCTTTTAATTCCGCACGAAGCACTTACGGCCTAACCACAGCAGTCACAACAACCACACACACACAAATAGAAAGAGAAGCATGCAAAGTAAATGACAAAACAGGAGCTAAAGCAAATGCCGTGACTTGTCGTTTGGTCTTTGCCTCGTTTTTATTATGCCTATTATAATTTACTTTATGCATGTGTCTCTAGCTCTTGCGCTTTTTGTTGGTGAGCTTTTGTGGATGCTTTACCAAAGCTTTTCTTAGGCCATTGCAATATCTTAATTGCGGTCGAACGAGATGTAAAGGAATTGCAAATGAGCACGAACAAGAGAGTGAGAATGAGATTAAGAGCGGCAGACAGCAACCGATCAGCTTTTGTAAGCGAGCGAGAGCGCAAGTTGAGCAATATGAGTAAATTTTTGCGCACTGCATTGAATATACATATAGTATTTATATATATATTATAAACTACAATTAATGCGCAAAAAATGACCAAAAATAGTCTTATGACTGAGTGATAATATATTTTTAGGTATCCCTAAAACAGATTCAGATTAAATTTTGATTATATTTAGGCTAATCTGAATCAGTTGCAGGAATGACTCTTTTGCAAACTGATTAGATTTTGATTTCGTGAATTTTAAAGTAGGCGCAAAAACATCAAATGACAAAAAAAAGTGTGTAAACTATTATTTTAAGACTTTTTATTAAAAACTGAATTGTAGAATAGTAAAAATAGAACGTTACTTTTTATGTATAATGCTTAAGCAGCAATTCAAACATTTTCAGCTCCTTTTTATTTTTGTCGTATTTAACCAATTTGCTCCGGCTTCAATTCCCTTAGCCGGATTATTTAAAAGTTTTAGTGTGACCAGATTTTCGTTATTTGTTCCTTATAAAATCTTATCTGTTTGTGTTTGAGGAATAACCTAAATATGTACATTTGCGAATGTTGGCCATTTGTATTTCGCAATGTGTGTGTGTGTGTGCGAGCAGATGCTGAACGCTACGCCGGACTCTCGTTCCGTGCCAGTTTTTGCCTTAGAAAATGCACACAAATTTGCAGGCATTGTGTAAAATTTGTTTGCCCAGCAAGTGCATAAAAAGGCCGCGGCCAAACCAAAAATTAACTGTCAAATATTTTAGTTGAACAATTTGCGCAGTGGCACAAAAAGCAACGAATAGTAGCTGGCTACATAAGTAGCAGCTTGTCACGACAATACAGCGGCATACCGACCCTTCCCCTTCCACTGGCCCCATGCCCTAAGTTCCCCTTTGCCTAAGGCTGTGGCAAGTGGATATGCAGCACAATAACTTTTCAATTTCTGGCGCACATTCCAGCTGACGTCCATTAAACAATGGGACCGCCACATATTTTCTATTTTCAATTTTCCGTTTTTAAGACCCTGTACTTAAAAGTACAAAGGGTATTCTAATTTAAAGTCAACAGATAGAAGAAAGCGTGATAGACCCCAGAAAATATATCTTCTTGATCAAAATCAACAGCTGTCTGCCGGTCCATAAACTGA
Source organism: Drosophila innubila (assembly GCF_004354385.1). Lineage (NCBI taxonomy): Eukaryota > Metazoa > Arthropoda > Insecta > Diptera > Drosophilidae > Drosophila > Drosophila innubila. The sequence continues at coordinate 14,302,330 of NW_022995372.1, read as the reverse complement.
TAAAAAGCATTAAGTTCTGTGATCATATTTTATGACTATAAATATACAAATTATTTCTTAAAATTAGAGAAAACATGGCAATATTATTGAGAAATATATTTGAGTAACCCCATTTCTTCGTGGGTTAACACAGATCTTAGGCACTAAAAGAGTTAGAGCGACCCCAAAAATCATAACAAAATTAGTTACTAAAACCAATAAAAAGATACATATTTCTAATTCGGAATAATCAAATGAGGAATGCTGAAAATTTTTATATTTTATTTTCTATTCAAAATAAATTAATAAAGTTAGGCTTATTTTTAAATTCTAGCTACAGGGTTTTTCACTGTCGAAATTGCTCGATTGTAGACTTTCCTAGTAGTTGTTACGCTCGCTTTTGGTTACTTTGCAAAAAGCATTTTGTTCGCCTTTTTTTGTGCTTTGCTCTGCTTTTGTTTTTCATTTCTTTTTTTTCGCCTGTTCTCTCGTTTTGTTGGCCAAACAAAAGGCGCGTTCTCGTTGGCAGCCATTCAAGCGTCAAGCCGACAACCAACGCGAGCTGACCAGCACCCTTGACCGGGCTATAAAACACCGAGCATATAACAACAACAAGCAGCGAACTATAGAGAGAGAAAATGGGAAAGTCAAAGAATATACTATACAACGACGATGATGATGACAAGGCAGGAGTCCAAGTCCTTCCAATATGTATGGACGGCACATGGTTACAAACTTGCTTTCAATTTTGAGTGCTATGGCCATCAATCGGCTCAGTTCGCTGAGCCGCCTTTATGGTTATGCCTGGCCAAGAAAAATGGGCAACGACTGCGGTAAGTTTTCATTCTTTTTTTTCTTATTTTTTATGCCATCCAAGTGTATTGTGTTGGAACTGCAACTTCATCAAATAGGCAGAAGCCCAAGCCAAAAAGAGGCAGAAGCCTGGACCCAGAAAGGGACTCTTAAAACGGGACCCAGATACGGATACGGATACGACTACGACTACGGATTCAGAGGCAACCATTTCACATTCATCGAAGCGCTTCACGACGCGGCCATGACGCAGAAAAGAAAAAGGTTTATTGCGGTCTCTATAAAAATACACACTTGGGGTGATTTCCTTTTGAAGCTTGCACAAAAAACCATCTAGCTTGTAGGTGGGCTGACTAACTGACTGACTGACTGAGTGTGTGGGTGGGGCAGGGATGCGGATGGGGGATAAGGATGAGGGCGGTTGCTCTAACGACTTCGTTTCGTGCCCATTTTATTTGCCTGCTGAACTAAGCTAAAGCTACACTTAGAAAAATAAGCCCTTATTAAATTAGGTAAGTCCGTTATTGAATTTATTATGTTTTGTTCTCCAAGTTGTAAGATTGCCAAAAATAAAATCTGTGAGTTTAGTTAAAAGTCCTCTTCAAAAGAAAGCGTTTTCCATACTAAAATTTATTTTAATAATTTAATATTGTTGTGTTCTAAATTAAATATTTGAGTGTTTTGTACTATCAGGACTGTTCCGGTTTTCAAAATCGGCTAGATTTATCCAAAGTAAAAATCTTAAACCACTTCTAATTTCATTCCGATTTAATTTTTTAATATAGTTGGTGAATTTAAATCTGTTATAGTGAAAAAATATAATTTATTTTTTTTAAATACTTAGTGTATATGCAACGTGAAAGAATGCATTTTATGAAATTCTTTAAAATAGGAAGTGATAATCGGAACATAAAATGTAACATAAATAAGTACTTTTTGAGACTGGTCCTAGATTTGTGTGTTCTAAAAATAGTATGTATTGTGCTTTTACCTACTTGAATTAATCCAATAGTAAACTTAATATATTTCAGAAAAAAATAATTTTTCGATTTTCGTGATTTCGATAAGCGATCATAAATTTGGATATTAGTCAGTTTTGGAAATACCGAACTTAGTCAGCTTGTGAGATAGTTTGTACATGAATCAGTTTAAGTGATAAATTCTTAACCTTGTTTTTCTGAGTGTAGAGTGCTCAGCTTCTGGCTGCTAGGCTGCCAGGATGCCTGGATGCCATTATCTTGGCATTGCCCTTATGGGCTTTTGTGTGCGTTTGATGAAGCCAAGATGGCGCCCAAATGGAGAGGTAAATGGGGAGTCGAGACCCTTGTAATAGTCCTCTTTGTTGTTGTTTCTGTTGTTGCTAGAATATCAGCCACAAAAATGGACGTCGCCATATTTATAGAGAGAGAGAGAAAGCATGCTGGTGTGAGTGTAAAAGGGACAGAAGAGATTTGACTAAGGGTTGCACAGTTGGCTTTGGAGTTGGATTGAAGTTGGCGTTGGCTTCGATTGGGGAACCATCATTAAAGGGGAGGAGGAGGGGGGTGACTACTCCTTGTTGGCAATTTGGTTGCATTGAATTTACGCGAATACTTTATGCGCTTTGTCAACCAAACTCTGTACAATTATACCAGTAAATTATGATACTGATTACAAGTTGAAATGAAAGTTTCGTGAAAGAAATCGGCTTCATTGCATAGTAAGGCTAAAGTAGAAACAGGCAGAAGAACAGAGGGAGAGACTAGATAGACAGGTAGTTGGACACAACTAAATTGACTCGGCAGTCTATGCTGCTCAAGAAAAGTTTTAAAGATGTCTTTTTAAGGGTTAGAGATACTTTTTTCTGGCCCTTACCTTCTGTAGTAAATAATAACGAATGAGCATATATGGAATGGCTATTTAAAGATATTACCTAAATTGATAGTGAAAAATGTTGAAAATATTTAGAGTTTTCAAGATTGGTGGATAAGCGTAGCTGATAGTCCAACATATACAACTTGTGTTCTACTTTGTTTTCTGTTAAGGATATTAATATTTCTAATAATACAAACTATTTAAAGATAGCCCAGTGCCTAAAATTTGATTCACTTGATATGGGTAAACAGGGTAGCCACTGTTTTTTCACAAAATTTGCATATAGCCTTATAAAAAATTATATAGATACAACATGGAGAACTTGCTATCGATTTGATTTCTTTCTATATTCAGAACGAAATCTCTTGATTGTAGAGAGTCTCCAGTAGAGACTGTTTCTTTCTAGACCTAATTTTGGAATAATACTATTAAACCACTTTAACTATTTACCAACATATGCTACAATTTTCTATTTCATTTTCATGCTCGTCAATCTTGAATTATTCTAGTCCACTTTCAAATTTATAGAATATGAATATTAACTACTTAGAGTTAGATTCATCACATTTTAAAGTCTTTATATTGAGAGAACAATATTAAATCCAAACGCTGATGATGATCCATTAACACATTTATCGATTTAACGCTTAAATATACCATTTAAACTGCAGAATTTCCTATGGCTTTGTCTTGAAAAGCCTTTTGCAGCACAACATTCCCTGCGTTGTCCTGCCTCCTATGGGACAAGCACCTCAATCACAGCTCCATTGCATCCAGTTTCATAATCATCATCATACTAGCTGCATGGTCACGTGCTCAGGCGCCTTGAAGCATGCTATAAATTTTACTTAGCTGCAAGTTTGCAGTCGAGATTCAGCTGAAATTCTCGACGTGCAATGGACGCCATCAACTATTTACGAGAGCTCCAAATGACAGGCGCCAATGGAGTGGAGACTGCCACCAAACGTGACCATATTTACTGATGTACACATACACATGCACGGACATATCTATATGTATTTATCGTTCACGTTCTGTCAAAAGCCATTTGCTGGCATTTTTTAGGCTGCGATTCCCCCCAATGTATTCCTTCTCTGCTTCCCTTCCTAGGAGGGACTGCATTTCAAGTGCACTTTGTGTGAAAAAAGCTTCAACATAAATTTATAGAAAATACTCCAACGAATCAGAGAGAAAGAGAGAAAGAAACGATGCGGAAAACTGACGGCATTTTCGCACTCAATTAGTTAGATTTGGAAACACCAAGGAAAATGTTGAAAGGGATTTGTGTCGTTCCATTAAAGTTTTATTCACGCAATCGACAATTGCCTAAGGGTGTGGACCAGCTTACTCCTTTGCCCCCTGCCCCACCCACCATGGTTGATACTAACCAAGAGAGGGTCGGTAGTGTGTCTCGGCCCGACCGATAATAAAAAACAATTTGCCACCCATTGGGCATTAACGACAACAAACGACAACAGCATCTTTCTATCTCTCTCTCTCTCTCTCTCTCTCTCTCTCCATTATTCTCTTCCTGTCTCGCTCTGTCTGCCTGTCTGTCCATCCCTCCATGACCTGTTCATCCTGTTGTGTTGCGTGCTTGGTGCAGTTTTGTCACAAATGGCAACATATGGCCAAATGGTTGGAGTGGTTTTCGGGCTTAGACAGCACAGCAATAAAATCATTTTGTTCACTGAACGCTTTCAACGACAGAGGAAAGAGTATCGCATAATTTGCGACATACGCTCAAGTCAATGGCCAGGTCAACAGAGCGGACTCCGACTTGGAATCGAAAACGAAATCGAAATCATACTACTGTCTCCCTGAATCTAGAGTCGTCGTTAGTGTAGTGTCATGCATTTTGTAAATAAAACCATTTATCTGTTTCACAGCTCTGGATTTTCGTTGGAATCTATAAAGTTTCATTGTAAATGACGCATGGGAGATGGAATAATAAGATATGGATATGAACCCTGACAGATTAAATGCTAAGATATGAATATATTTTTAAGTAAAGTGAGTCATTTTAACAGTAGGCTATCTACCTGTTCATCTTAGTCAACTGCTTAAAGTACACATTGAGATTACCTTCAATCTATAAATTTGGGAATATGTATTTCCGTATCATATTAAAACATCTAAAATACACCAATTTTGATTAAGTGAACCAATTATTATTGAATTCATTAAAAAATCTGAATTATGTCGCTTTGAAAAGTAATATTATTGTTTTGTTTATTCAACAATTCTCTGTTCTCATACATTGGCAAATTAGAGTCTATTTACATTTCCTCTTAGTTCTCCATTCGATTTATTTTATTTATCCGATCAAATCCATACTCTTCTTTTTCTTAAGATGTTCATTTTTTAGCAAATTTTTATTTATTGAACAGAAACCAATTTTCGTAGAAGAAATTGATATTTTTTTATCTAGTCTGTAAAAAGTTGCTTTTTTTGTTTATTCAATCAACTTAGTTTTCAAAAATTTCTTCAAATTTGAATTAATCCAATCATCTAAAATGTATCCTATGTTATGGATAATTTCATTTATTTCTTCCAATAAATTCCGTTTTCTTTAATAACGTAAGTCTGTAATTTTTTAGAAAGTATTTACAATATTTAGGAGTCTCTTCCAGCGGAACATTCAGTAGTGACCCTTTTACATGACATAAGTTAACGAAATCTTGGAAATCTAGAAATTGGCCTGCTTTATCTAGTTGTGCCCTTCCCCTAGTTCCCTTACTAGGTCAACTCTGGCTAACCGTGAAAGAGATTGCGATATAGAGAAGAGGGTCTCTCAATGCTGCCGACGGGTCGGAAACTTCAAAGCGCACAAATAGCGTTACTTTAGATTTAATAAACGATTAGACTATTTGACTTAAATCCAAGCAGCAGGCCTTACAACAGCCCCCGTAATCTCAGATACTCTAGGCACAATCACAGTCACATTTATGGCACTTCAGTAGGCTCAACTCGAACTCAGCTGGAGTAGCTGGTTAGATGGTAAGTCGCCCCATTAGGAGGGTTACGGCTTCCAGTTATACAACATTGTTTGACACTTTCAAGTGGGGTTGATAGTTGGAAAGTAGTTCAATATATAAAGTGTAAATAACGCTAGAACTACAACATAAACCATGACAAACATCATGGGCGGGATCTCTTAGAAGTTGGACGGGGTTCTTTGCACAACAATCGAAACTGTCTACTCCATAGAGTTAAGAATCTCTCCCTGACTGGCCCAGAGATGTGTGCGTAGTAGCTGGTAGTTGTTTTTTTGATATTATGTGCCAAGAGTGACACTTATCTATTTGGCTAAGGTTGAGACTTATCGCCCCATAAGCCTGATAAGCCCCCATCGAAGTGTCCAATCGATACACTACATTGGGTAGATCTGCAACTGCTTCTTGTTTGTATTTTTCGCATATCTGCAAAAAGTAAATAAAACGGAATTCGTAGTACAGTATTGAATGACTATTGACTTTTATTATTTCCTTTATAAGTCAAACTGCATTTAAATTTATAGAAATAGTTTAAATTGCCATGTTAAATGATGATTGTTGTACGATAGTATTGATGGCATGAGCTATGACAAAACTATCGGTATTTCTGTAATCAAGAATTCTTTATATGAACAAAACCTAAGCAAAGGTTGGGTATATCTTTGTTGGTTAGTTCGTAAAGTTTGCACGGATTTCAATAACCATAACCAATACCATTTACTTTTAGAGGTACTCGATAATATTTTTGCTGCTTGAAAGCCCACTTCATAAGGCTCTCAGAAGCGTGTGGTGCAAAGCCAAATCACTCTATGACTACTCGTACCATATACACTCATAGTTCTATGTATTTTCCAGCCGTTAGATAAGTTAAGTAATCACGACGATTATTGTTGACTATTGACATAACGAAAATTCGATTGTTTTATAATGACAAAGCTTTAAAAATAAATATCAACGCATTTGACTACAACATCAAACTGCAGCTAACACAATTAGAGCACCTGTTTAAATAATATTACCTATACATAATTTGCGGTTGACTTAACGACCAAAAATCAAAACACACACGGCGGTACGTTTCAGATCCCTGTATGCATATTTATTTAAATATAATATCATTGTTGATTGAAAGGTAAACAATACAAATGTCTGATGTACGCAGAGGGTGCGGACAACAAGCAAAAAAAAAAAAAAAATATATATATTTAGAAGGTGGAACTGCTAAAATTCAGAAGCTCGACCACATGCTGGGACCACCTGTTTAGATACGCTTAGACAAAAGCCCGCTGACAGACAATGGACATAGCGATGTGGAAAATAATCACAGATAACATAAAGGAATAAAGGGCGCATTCCCCTCTCCCTGCAAAGGGTTCGCCTGCCAAGTGATGTTGATGCTTGGAACAACAGGACACTGCAAAAGTAGAGAGAAAGAGAGAGAGAGAGTGGGAGAGAGAGAGTTAAAGTCAGAGTCGGTACTAGTCAGAGGGTTGCACATGAAAAGACTTTGTACTACCCAACGACAACAGTCATGTTAATAGGCCTCATTTAATACGGACTGGTATGTGAATGGGCAAGATCCTTTGTTTTTGAAGATAATACTTTTTTGTTGGTATTATATAGAATTAACCATTTGTTGAAAGCAAGGAATAACACCGGAACCGTTAATCAAACTAACCGTTTCATTTTTACCGTCGGAACAGAAACCGTTACCGAAATAAAATCTCTGTCAAGAGCCGAATACCGAAACGTTTGTACCGGTTCGGTTGTGGTAAAGTTTCTAGCTCAAAAAATTGACCAACTTTCAACTTGTCATAACTTGTTCGAAACTGAACTGATTTTCCAGCGGAATGCCATTTTAACCATGGTTTGGCATCTCTATTTATTCTGCATTTAAATTTGTATCATCTAAAAAATTTAATATTTTTTCGAACCGACCCTTGACATTTTTTCAAAAACTTTGATCTTTCATAACTTCATTAAATTTTAACCGATTTTCAAGCGGAATATCATTTTGATCATGATTTGGCCTCTAAATTGATTCTGCATTTAAATTTTTACTATCTACAAAATTTGATATTTTTTCGATACTAAGCCATCTATCATCCAATTTTCCATACATACCTCTTGACGTTTTTTCAAAAACTTTGATCTCTCATAACTTCATCAAATTTTAACCGATTTTTAAGCGAAATATCATTTTGATCATGATTTGGCCCCCAAATTGATTCTGCACTTAAATTTTTATCATCTAAAGATTTTGATATTTTTTGAAGCGAAGCGAATTTTCCATACTCCTTGACATTTTTTCAAAAACTTTGATTCCTCATAACTTCATCAAATTTTAGCCGATTGTTAAGCGGAATATCATTTTGATCATGATTTGGCCCCCGAATTGATTCTGCATTTAAATTTTTATCATCTAGAATATTTGATGTATTTTGGACCTCTAGGTCTAGCTAATTATTTCGATGCTATATTTATTATAAAAAAGTCTCGAGAGTGCTTTGATTAGCATGTAGCTTGCTTACCAAATAAATAATTAGGAATAAAAAAAAAAATTGTATGTAAATTATTTCTTACAATATAATAGTTTTAGCTTAAGATAAGAGATTTTTTTTTAAATGAGGATCAAACATGTTATTTGTACTTTAATATTTCAATTATTCGTAGTTTCAAGAAAAGTAATTGCAATCGAAATGCACTCCAGCTGCAATCTTTAAAAAATTGAATTTTTTTACGTTAACATTATTCACTTTAATATTATTGCATAAAAAATATATTAATTCTCTTTATCTATAAATTATCCTTTGAATATTCTTTGGGCTTAAAAGCTCTATGGTTTTTTTAACTGAATGAAAGCCGAAAAAAAATATTATCCCTATTATTCTATAAATTAATTAATTTAAATATCTTTTGTTTTAGAAACAGATATATTTCTGTTTTAAATAACAGTCAACTCTGGCAGATATTCATTTTAGTTGAAAAAGCGAATATCTTAATTTTTTTGGGAAAGACAAAGATCGATGTTCACTATTTCGGAGTGCAGCTTGGCTTGTTCTTCTTATCGAGACATTTATGTACGAGGCCATGTAGCCGGTGAAAATGTAAACATAAACGCGTATGTCTCGTCTCAATGGGCAAATCTTGTACCCGGGCCGTTTAAGTACCCCCATAGATAACCGTCAAACATGCTTCCAGAGCAAGACGAGACTTTTTACCAGAGCTTGGGTGCTGTGGACTTGGAGAACTGGAGTACTTGGGGTTCTTTAACATTTTTCCATGTTATAGAAATAGAAAAGAATGCACATGTTGCGTATTTATAGATACAAAACTGGTACATGCTACAATAGTATAAAGTATACACTGTACAGTGTATACCTTATCGTATACCTTGTTGTTGTGCTGTTTTTCAAGGTATCGAGTGAAACGGTGGACAAATATTTACTGTCGGCAGCGTCAGCGGCTTGTTAGAGGAGTATCTGGCAAGTTTTTGACCCGCAACCCGACTACCGACTACAGTAACAGAAAAGAACAGAACCGAGTACAAAACGACGATAAGCGGGCTCCAGACATGGCCACGCTAATTGCGGAATGATAAAAGTTGGTAACCGCTCCCGGCCACAACTGAAACACGTAATTGCCAAGATTTCGACTTTAGCATATTCAAAAAAATAACAAAACTCAAATTTCTTATTGCCAACCCGAACGAGGGAAGAAATTGTTTCTATTTGCCTAAACCGGCCCCCAAGGAATAGTCAAAAAATATTTGCAGCGTTGCCAGACAACATAAATGTTGCTTCAGGGGCGCGGCAACCAAGAGGGGGATGGTGGGAGAAGACTGTGGGGTTGTTGTGTTGGCAGCTTCAAGAGTATTACATAAAATATAAGAAAAAATTATGATTTCCACTTGCGCAAAAGCGAAACAACATCGAAACAACAATGTGGATGAGCTTGGCAACGAATTTGAGGTCGCGGGTTGCGGGTTGAGAGGGTTTGAGGGGTCAGAGGGGGGAAGCCTGCTGCTTAACTGTCAAAATCATGTAATTTAATAAAGTTCGCTGCGGGATATTGTTTGTACAGCAGCAGCATCTAAGTGCTACATGCTCGACGTATCTTCTTCTCTTTCTCTGTTTGATATGCCCATTTTAGAGCGCGACTTTGGCAGCTGCTTTATGTTCCCCTGCCCCTCCTGTTTGGCGCTTTAGACTAACAGAGATGCCTCAAAGCCTGCTGCAGAATGCCATAGAGTTCTTTTATTTGTATTTATATTCTAAATTTTGTATTTTGTATTTCGCATTTTTTATTCCTTTCTACTGTTTCAACATTGCGATGTACAGTAGTTAGAAAAAGCTTATTTACTTGGATAAACCAGTGTTGAGCAACAGTCTGTAATTGCGCGTGGTTCTGTGATTAAATGTAGTCGTTTAAATAATAAGAAAAAATTGGCTAATTCTGGCATCAAAATTGTGAAGCATTTTACTTTTCGAACTGTCATTGTCATAATAAAATTTAGACAAAAAAGATGATTTTGATGAAATAGTAAATATAATTGTAGTTACAAGAATCTTGCGAGAATTTGAAAATAATATATATAGATTAAACAATACATATATATTTAATTCATAAATTAATTTTTATACTTAGTAATTTTTTCTTGCCGACTGCGTTTAGTAGTGCATAAATAAATTAATAAATAAAAATAAAAATTCAAAAAATTACAAATATTTTAAGAACGGTAATTGCTTCGGAGTTAAATTTATTTTAATAAAATGAATTAAAATGTCCTTGAGTCTAATGTCACTATATTTCTCCAACATCTACAATATTTTCAATTAGTTATGAAATTTCAACTATTTTAGAAAGCTGTATTAAATTTTCAGAAATTTTTCAACACGTGTTTAAACGATTTTGGTATATTCCACCTATCTAACATAAATGGGGATTCCTAGAAAACAAGGTTGAAATAAATATTAGGTAAATTGTGATTCGCCACTTTTCATTTTAGATAACAATTGATTTTAATATATATTCATAGTGCAATAAATCGTAATCAAAGTCAAAGTAAAAAAAAAAAATTGTTGAAGATCTATGGATATATTGTTATTATTAGAAATTAAATACGTAAATGTTCACTTTGCTTTATTTTTAGACTTTAAACCAAATCTAAGATAGATATAGCAGCTATTTAAAAGTAATAAAAAAAGTCCCCTTTTTCCCCCTTGTCACACTGTTCACAAAACGTACGTCTAGCTCTTTGTTTGTGTGTGATTTTTAAGCAAGCAGCTTTCATATTTTATTTTATTAAGCAAAAAGGAAATGTACAAGTAAACAGTGACTGCAAACACACTTGTACACACACACACAAACACACACCCTTGTTTAGCTACCCCTCCCGTTCCCTCCACACTCCTCACTCGCAATGTCATATGAACGCCCCATTATTTACTTAACGTAAGTTAAACATTCACCTCCTACTCCGTCAGCTCCACCTTCTTCTTCTTCTTCTTCTTCTTTTCCCTCTGCCAGCATTGCCCGAATTGCTGATTTTGGGGGTTGGGGCTGTAGATATGTCTGTGGGTTGGGGTGACTTGAGGTATACATTGCAAAAAAAAAAAAAACGAAATTCTCGTAAAGTAGAACGGGCAGAAGGAAGAGAGGCAAGAGAAAAGAGGAGAGGGCCACTTGGCTTACCTGCCAGCAAAGGCTGCCTAGTCAAAGAGCTGTCGTCGATGCTAAGCGCAAGTCCCGTCTACGGACCCCACTTCTCCCCTACTCCCCTACTCCCCACCCCCTCATCGGTTGAGTGGCGTAAACAAACCGCCATGAAATATGCAGCAGGCTTTCCGGAAAGGCGCACAAAAAATGATTTATGTGGACGCCATGAAAAACAACGAACAACGAACGATGAACGATGAACAACAACAACAACAACAACCAAAGCAGCAAGAGCAACAACAATTACAAAAAACAAATGGCCGACAGCAACAACAATAATAATAACAAAATCAACTGATTTCTCAACTTGGCTCAGAGCCCACTCAGAGTCACTGCAGAACTGTTCTAACCCCCCTCTTGACCTGCCTACCAATACATTTTCATTTGTTATTTGGACTAGCATTCAAAAATACGCGAAAGAAGGACTCCTAAGGATAAGGATCTAGAGCATGATATTTCTAAGATTAATGGGATACTTAGGATCAGGAGTATGAGAGGACAGACAAGTTGTCAAGATATGTATTATGAAGATAATTCTCTGATCAAAATGGAGTATATTTTTAAGTTCAACTTTTGATCAAATCCTTACATGAAAATACATTTTTTCTGAAACTTAAATACTTATTTATATGTAATTTAATATTCATATATGTATTAATGTCAACTATTAATAAGTACATAATTAAATGCGCTTTAAATCAAGTGAAGGACAAGTTGAGACAATGTTTGTTATTGTTGATAAGCTTTGATACAGTTATTATTAATTAATATTTATAATTATTTCTGATATTATAAATATTTACAAGTCAGAAATAATTACAGTTTTGAAAAATTGCATCTTAAATCGAGCAAATTAATATTAAAACATATCATTGAAAAAAATTCGTGTATTTCAAAGTTTTTTTTTTCAAACTAAAATTTGAGTATTTTTTGTATACATTTAACTAAATGATTGTTTTTATTGTTGTACAAGATTTTCAAGAGACTAATTATTATGATAAGTAGAAAATTTTTTTAAATGATTATTTTAAAAATATAATATGCTATTGAACAAAGACTTTCTCATAAAAATAAGTTGATATTGAAAAAATTTCCTAAGTCATTGGCTATTTGCTTACATTTATAATTTTACTTTTATAATATTTATTTGGTTATAATTGATAAATTCCAGTGATGCTATTTAAAATACGACTGCCACTGGAAGTGTTCACAGAAGTTAATATATTTTGCAGACTATAGTTAATAAAATTTGTAGTAATAAAAAAAATGTATGTGATTGGAAAATCAAAATGCTTTGTCTAGTCTGTCTGTAAAATTAAAAAAAAAAATCAGTTAAATTCGAATAAATAAATATCATGGAATATTTCCATGCTAACTAAATATCACTTAATTTTTTGGTCAAAATTGTAAGCTTGTGTCAGATAAAATTAATGTTTAGTTATGAACCCGGATCAGCAATTAAATGTAGCCTCGTCTCAGAAGCAGCTTAAAGGAAATACATCTCATGATAATGTCAGTAATTAGCTGTAAGATCAAGTGACTATATACTATATTGGCTATTTGTAATTGTAATTATCAGATGACTGATGTTAACTGGGCTGCCTACAACGCATTTCGCAGTGATCTGGCAAAGGTGCAGAAGACTTTTGCTTGTTGCACCCAAACGGACTTCACCGAGGAAGTGGGCACCTTGACGGACACCTCGTTGGGTTGCAAATTCCTCGGCCAGCGACCGACGAAATTAAGAAGTCAGAGCTTGCCGCCGAGTGCAAGTTTCTATAAATAGCATCGATATGGAGTCTCGAAAGCAGCCAAGTGAAGCCAAGGAGCAGCTGCCACAAGGTTCCAGCTCCAATGTTGCCGAGAAACCGCTAAAGATTTTGTTTGAAGCGCGTGATAAACGCGGTTTGCCCCACAAGACTAATTCGGAGAGCAGCTGCGAACAGACTCAGAATTCCGTATTGAATCCCTCTGAGAAAAGAGGCAGTGACTTGGATCACCCAACGCCATCGCCATCATCTCAGGCAAGTTTGTCCATCTCAGCGGGCGCCAGTGGCTGCAGCAGCATCAGCACCATTGGCAGTGCTCGTCTAACCGAATCCCAGACCTCGGGCTATACCACGGAGAGCAGCTACCAGACAGCGACAGCGGGCAGTACCAGCTCCTTTGTTAGTCAGCCCTTTAATTTCACCACTGGCCACAACTATCTTCGTGAGATTCATGTGGGCATAGAGAGTAGCGCCACAGATTATCAGATCCAGGAGATACGCAGCGATCTGCGGAGTTTGCTCTGCAACGAGGTGGCCCTTATCAATGAGGTATCGAGAGGTGCTCGACAAGCCATCTATATAATTGCATATACCTTTATGTAGGCAAAAAGAAAGTCTGTCAACTACAAGCTCAAAATTTAAAGCTGTATTCAGTTAGACTAATCTCTTCAACGGAAAACCGTTATAAAGTAATAAGGTGTATATTATCAGTAAGGTATCAAGATCTCTTTCTCTTATAGTACTCCTTATGTAGTCACTGATTCTACACTCAAAATTTCTAGTTTTGCTTAAAGTTGCCCTCATCAAGAAGATTAGTTTTATAGTTTATGAATGGAAATTTTTCTTAATAGCTGATAATAAACCCGACTTAAAAATAAAGAATATTTCCACTAAAAATTGCATTTGCCTTAATAAAACAACGTTAAGAAATAAGTAGAAAAAAAATTAAATTTTAAATTTATTTGTTTTTTTTTTTTTATTTTAAGAGTTGAAGTTCTTATTTTTTAGACAAATACTTTTAAAACTAATATTTTTTATCACATAACTAAAAATTTTTGTTAATAATCGAATCGATAGCAGGTTTTTTTATTTGTGTAAACATTTTCTCTTTTACATAAATGTAAAAGTCATTCTTCTTCTGGAAAAAATTAGATGAATCTCATAATTAAAATATGTGAAGTCGGCCTTTGCTTGTGATGAGAAAAGTTCCCAAATATCTACTCCTACTTATCCACTTGCTGTACTAAATAATGATCCTGGACTCTTTTTCTAGACAAGTCAAAATACTTAATACTTAAATGATTGCAGAAGTGTTATAACTTTATGGAAATGCATGTGACAGACAGAAATTTAACTTTAAAAGTATATACATTTTTTATTAGTATTTGTATATCTATATAAAAGTGTAGAGACTATAAGAGCTGGATCTACCAAATGTGTTGTACTTGTTTCAAGTTTGCTTTAGAACATATAAAGCTGATAAGGCTAGGTTTAGTTTGGTTGTAGTGATAATTATAAAATTAACTTTTTTTGTTTGGTAAGTACTTTCATGTTGAGCACACTCAATTGTAGCTTTCGAACTTGCTTGCTTGTTGACATCATGACAAATTGCGTGCGCAAAAGGCAACAAAAGTTATACCCTTGTCCGGCAATTGCAGGAAGGATGTCGGAAGGAAACAACAAGCCAAAGTGATACGCTTAAGCACTGTGTAACAGGAGGGAGGGGAAGGGTATCCTCCCCGTCAGCGTTAATAGGAAAGCCACACAAGGAACGGCTAACGAACGGCACGCGGCAAGCTAACGGTCGAGCGACAAGTGCGCGAGGGTTGACTGTGACTCTACAGGGTACAAGGGTAAGGGTAGTGACTGGAAGCGAAACGGAGTGGAGGGGGTTGGTGTTTGTCCAGCGTTAAGTGCACGACCATACACTGACAGAAAAATATTCTTCAAATTAGATTTTGGTCTTAAAACGAAGAGCTTTGGTTTAAAAAATGCGGCGAAAATATAAAATTCTTACACATCTTGGTTTTGAGAACATTTTAAATAATATCAAATTTTCTTAAAATTTAAGTCAAAAAAAAAAAAACGAAATTTAAATTTTTTTTTTAATATATTTAAACATTTTATTCTAATTTGGAAAATGTTATAATTGCTATTTTTGTTTTGATTTTTTTCTTGTAACGAGTGGGATTCGAACCCGGGCCTGCTCTTATCTGAAGCGGCGACTCTAACCAGAGCGCTACTGGACCACCTGTGTATTACAATAAAATATGACATATTTATACATTCCTAACAATCTAAGATTTTTATACTTGGATTAAGAACTTAGACTTTTTAGATTAATATTCTTAGAATTAGTAATATGGTCTTAAAATGGTCGTATTTTAAGAATAAAATAATTAATTGGTCTATTTTTCCAGTGTAGGCAAGTGGAAATGACAAGCATATTTACACAATTTTTGACAGGGCCCAAAAACACACACAAAAATGCGATACGAGTACGAGTATGAGTTTGAGTTTGAGTATGAGTACTCGAAGGAGCTGCGAACGGGTGAAACCGAACACCCGTGGGTGCACTCACTCCCCTTTTGGTCTCTAGCGGAGGCACGCACCCAAAACTCGATAAATATGTTTATGTGCAAATAACAAAATATTTGTCGATTGCCGGTTCTTCAACTGATGAGTAAGGGAGGGGAAGGCAAGGACAGAGAAGGGAGGTACGATTGTAGATGGACGGGCGGGGGAGGAAGCACCGCAAGCGCATAATTCAATTTTTCTGCTCGTTTTGCACGACGCTCAACGAACGTCGCTCAACTCCGCTGGGATGTGTCTATCCAGCGGGTTCGGATCTGTTCCCGGAAAGGAGCAGGAAATATTCCTGCCGTTGTGTGCATATTAGCGACACGTGTCCTTCTCTCCAGTCCAGGCATATGCGGTTTTAGTCCTTGCCCCGTTATTTATTTGTTTGTAATTACGTGTGCTCTAAACAAAATCCCGGCGCACTTGAAAATGTAACGCGTTTCATTTCCATCTCCCATTTCCCATCTCCTATTTTCATTTCATGCTCTTTTCAATGCTGCGCCACGTGCTTGGAGTGGAATGGGAAAGCGGGATTGAAAGCTAGTCAGGTTGGATTGGGCTGAATTGGGTGTGTCTCTTGGTTATTCCCTGCGCATTAGCGACAAGTCTAAGCCATTTGGACATTGTCAACAATTTTCGTATACAACTGTTGGCTTTGTCTTTGTCTTTGTCCTGACTGCAAGAGAACGACGCGTGTCCTGACTCAGTGTGTCACATCGTGTCTCCTTTGTGGCAGTTGTCAACAATTTTGGGCTGGCTTTTAGCTGCGGCCTTAGCTTGTCAATTGATTCTTGGGTGGGATCGAAAAACATACATGTGAAACATGAATCGAACTCATAATTGTGACAGCATTTCATGGGGTAACGGTTATTTTGGGGGATTTCTTCAGCAGAAAATAAAAAAAAAGTCTGTAAGCAGTTGCTTAATTACGATTTTCAATTGATATAATTCTTCTTGTATTTTTATTCTCTGAATCGAGTTATGTTCCCAAGAAGTTGTGTTAAAACGATACTTTATTTAATTAAAATAAAAATAATAAGGTATACTGAAAAACTCCTAAAATCAAGAATATTCACCTTAAAATTTTTTTTAATAAAATAAGACCATTTTAAGACCATATTACTAATTCTGAGAATATTAATCTAAAAAATGGAAGTTCTTAATCCAAGAATAAAAATTAAATTGTTAAGTATAAATACGTCATTTTTAATAGTAAGACAATAGTTTTCCCGTGGCGCTCTGGTTAGAGTCGCCGATTCAGAGAACGGGTTCGAGTCCCACTCGTTACAAGGAAAAAACACAGTAAAATAACATTTATAGTTTTTTTCTTCTTTTCTAGCTAACAGGTATCATCTTATCGAGTGTACCAAATCTAGAATTAAAACCGAGCTGTTCAAACATTCCTTTTATAAACAAACTGATGAAGTTTTTTTCACACTTTAATCTATGCATACTAAATATAATGTTAAAAAAATTTCTATATTTTAGAATGCTAAAAATTTATCTTTAAATATTGATCTAAGAAAAATATTTGCAAGGAATCAACTAAGTCCACGGAAAGAAAGAAACTTTGAGGCAACTTTTTAATTATTCTCATCATATTTTTAGTTCATTTTCCGCACACAGCATTCGAAATGAGTAAAACTAAACGAATGCGATAATGCACTTAGTTTAAGGTTTATGTTGTTGTCCTTAATTGAAAAACACTTAAGCTCCCAAGCTGAAAATGATTTTCCTTAAGCCAAGGCAACCGCCTTCTGCTGCCCCTTTCCACCAACCACAACAAGTGCAACACATGCTACATGCTAAACCGCTTTCAACGCTTTTCAAAAAACAAGCTGAACCACACCTAAAATATACACACAACATTAACACCCACCCATACACACACAGAAAGAAACAGTTAACTCAAAATACAACTGCAAAAAAGTTTGCATAATTAAAGGCATAAATAAATAACTGTCAGTTGGAGGAATTTGGAAAAGGAATAGCTGGAAATTGAAATCCATTTGGACAGACAAATGGCCAAAAGGCAATAGAGATGACGAGTTGGCCTCGTCTTGGCAGCTGGCTAAGATCTTTGTACTCACCCTCAAGCGCTCGATTCCTTGAAATTAAAGCGAGCACCAGCTCGGGATTTGGGTCATCATGGTCGACAGGCAGCACGCCGCCGACACCGACTCCAACTCCGACGCCAACTCCACCAAGTTGTGGATGATTGTGCTGTCCAGCGAGCAGGTGCGATGCCTGCGGCGTGGGTGGCAATTGTTGTTGTTGTTGCTGCTGCTGTTGCTGTTGATGTATATGTTGCTGATGCGGATGCGGATGCTGGTGATTATCCATGACTGACAGATGCTGTGGCTGTGGCTGATGATGATGTTGATGTTGATGCAGCGGCGGTGGCGGTTTCAGGGTTTGCATCATCTCTAAAGCCAATTGCATGCACGCTCAACAACAGCAACAACAACAACCAACAGCAACAACACTGCACACAATATTTGCCGAAAATTTAGATTTTGCAATTTTCAATTTTCGTATTATTTTTTATTATTTTTTTATGCTTTTGGGCGGATTGTCACACGTGTCGTATGCGTTATATTGAAGCAGGCACTTTGCCGTTGTTAGATTTCAATTAGCTAGTTGCATTAACTTGCCTGCATTTCGTAATAGAAAATATATAAATTATATTATTTTTTACATATATAGATTATAACACTTTATTTCTCGATTTACACACGCGAGGATACCGCTCGATCCAACCTGCTGCCCGCTCCGGCAAAGAGGCGCAAATGTTTTGTCACGAGGCACAATATATATTTATTTTTTTTCTTCAATATTTGTATTCTTTTATTTTTATTCTTTACATTTGATGCAGGCGGCACTGTCTTTAGATAGCGCGAGATTGGATCGCTCGGTTGTTTGGTTGGTTGGTTGGTCGGTTGGTCGGTTGGTTAGTTGACTGTTTAAGAACTGGCACTTGCATGGAGACTGGCACTGGCACTGGCACTGTGTAAAGCGCCGTTGCCGTCGCCGCTGTCGTCGTTGCCTGACGCGTCGATTTTTCTTATCAGACGAGCGAAACGCACGGCGGTTTCTTTGGTTTCGTTGCTTCGGTTCGATTGTGCGACAATACGAGTGTGTGTCTGTGTGTGTGTCCGTGCGTGTGTGTGTGTGTTTGTGTATGTTCTCAAAAATACTGTGCTTTACCATTCACTTACTGCCCTTCTATATCCATTTTGATTCTTTTAAATAATAGTACTACTTTTAAGTAACTAGTTTGCACTAAACAACAAAGATTTTAACAAAAGTATCTATGGGCTGACATAGTCTAGAATTGAGTGCAGTGTGTGTGCTTTTAAGAGCTGGCTATCTAGCTACTTAAGTGTTGCAATTTGAAGTACTCTGTAACTATTAAAAAAAGAAAGCAATTAATTCACATAAAGAAATAGTTTTTTTTTTAAGTTTTGCTAACCTAACAAATCTTTACACTCAAATTTCTTAAAGAAACTAAGCCCAATTATTTATTTTTATTTATCAAATTTGTCTTCAAAAAGAATTATTATTTTAAACTCACTTCAGATTTTTGATTTGTATATTTTGTTTGCATTAAATTGGGTATTATGTCAAATTGTTTTCATCTAGTGTTAAAAATTGGCTTACTGTGTGTGCAAATTAACAGAAAATAAATAATTTATGTACTTGCAAATAAACTAAACATTTCATCGCACTCAGTTCCGGAAAAAGGTTGAATCTAAAATGTTGTATTACATGGCATTCACTTGAGATATTTGCAAACTTTTGATTTTAATATTTTGTATTTCGTTTGCAATTATTTATGTTAATCTTTGTTGAATTTATTTTGGTGTTTTAGTTAATTTAAATTTGTGTTACTGTTGCGGCATCAAATTGTTTCAACATTCACTCGTTCGCCATTTTGCGACGGCAATTGGCAACGCGAAAGAAAGCTCCGACAAAATGGCGGCGGCTAAACGGCACAGCACGAATGCTCGTTTGTATGATATGCGGCACGGCACGATATGGCAACGCAAAGGCGAAGGCGAAGGCAAAAGGCAAAGGCATGACAGCAGGGCATGGCAACGCTGGCAAATGCTGACGGCCGTCTGTTATGTTGTTTGTGAGTCGTTTTTTGTTGTTGCTGTTGCTGTTGCTGTTGCCTGCTATTTGTGGCACTCGTGCTGCAATTTTTTTTTATGTTTTTTTTTTTTGTATTTTGCGCACTTTTTGACGCTTTTGTTGTCGTTGTCGCTGCTGCTGCTGTTACTGCTGGCGATGTTGCTGCTGCAACTGCGACTCCTGTTCTTGTTGTTGTCTGAGCTTTTTTATTTGACTTTTACGATATTTTTTATGCCGTTTGCCTTTTTGTGTGTGCCAGAGTGTGTACATATATGCATGTAACAGTGTGTGTGTGTGTGTTTGTTAGTGTGTTTACCAATTGATCTTAATGTGACACAAATGATATGGTAAAATCCAGGCAGCCAGGCTAGCAAGGCAACACAACAATTGAGAAGGCGACGTCAGCGACAACAACGGCAAACAACAACGACAACAACGACGTCGTCGACATTTTTATGCTGTTTTTAGAATGCGCAATGTTATGCTCAACTATGGCGCCCCCGTTACCGTACTTATTCTTGCCACTTCCTGCTCCCCTCACCAGTTACCCAGTTCGCCATGTCCCATTCCTATACCAATTTCCGTTTCCGTTTCTCGTTCTCGTTCTTATGCGCTATGCGGAGAGCATTACAATATTTTGTGAAACCTAAAACTTTAGCAAAAGTTTAGCTCTCGAGAAGTTCGAGTTATAACTGCTAAAATGTATTGCGGCAACAAGAACAACAACAACGAGGGCAAAAATGAAGCAACGCCTGGCGACACCTTCGACGTGGCCCCAAAACAACAGTCAACAGCACTTAAAAGTCAGCGACGGCAGTGGCATAGCACAAATATGAGAAACTTAACTCAAAAGTCCAAGTCAATACGCTCGGTCAACACAAAAGCAGCAGCAGCAACAGCAGCAGCAACAACAACAACAACAACAAGAACAACATGGAAAACTTTCAGCATGTCTTCCCTTCCAGGCCCAAAAGCAAAATCAAGCACCGCCCCTTTATATTGAAAACATTGGAAATCGTTGATAATAGCAAAAGCAACAACAACAACTAAGAGCTACAAACGAATGCCCCGCCGCTGTTAGCATTTTGGTCATGCGCGAGAATTCGTTATCTTATCGCTGTCAACGCCATTAAACTGGAAATCGCGTTGGTGGGTGGTTAGGGTGGATTGTTCAAGGGTTAAAGGCATTCCAGCGACTGCGCACTGCTTGCGACTGCAGAGTGGCGAAACAGTCAATCATCTTGAGTCACCCTGTGTGTTGCTAGTAGCTATACTCTGTAGTTGTTAATATCCAAAGGGCGTGATAAGCAGACCGAATGAACGAATGAGTGAATTTACTAAATTCCAAAAAATTTTAGACTATTTTTAATAAATTAATAATAACAATTATTAATCTATATTATTATTGCTGTCAGATCTAGGCAGCACTGCTTGCTATGTAAAATTCGCTAATACAGCGCTGTTAAATAATATAACAGTGATGTGATTAAAGTGAATTGCAAACAGTATGCAAAGAGAATTCACACATAATCATAGACATAACATAAGTTCTATTTTAATCACTTCAGCTGCTTAACAGTTGAAAAGCTTGGATCGTAAAACTGCAGCAACAGTCAGACAAGCACACACACAAACACACGTACATGTTATTAAGCTCTGCAGTTTAACAGTCGAGGTGAGATCTTTAAGATGTTGAGTTGACAGCAGAAACATAATTATGTGAGAGTGCTTATGAACTCAATTAAAATTTATAAACTTTTAATTATTTATATTATATTAATAATAATTAAATATCGAAGGAATATATAGAATATATAGAAATTTAAGTGAGATTATTCTATACAAAAATAAATTATTTTACCTAATTTTAAAAATTTTCTTTTGTTTTTGCCTATTAATTGAACTTATCTGTTATTTTTTGTATAGGGTATCTTTGAGTTGCTCACTTCGAATTGTTTTCCCAAGAGCATATACGTCTGTCTATCTGTCTGGAAAACTGTTACTGAAGCGTACTAGTGGATATAAGTACGCCCAAACCGCTAGCATGGCATTTCTGTTTTCGCATTTATTTATGAACCGCTTAAAGCGCGCCAAACACTTTGAACCCCACAGGCTGACACCACCCCAAACCACAATGATGTACATTTGTGAAGAACAACAGCTGGTGGTTATACCTTGACCGAGTATCTCAGCAATCCAAAGCGTTTCAATATAGAAATATATCTCATCTAGTCAAAAAATGTAAAAAGTTCACTTAAAATTACAAACATAAAGCTTTTTAATCGATTTATATTTCATTTATTGATTTTATCTCGGATAAAGTTATTCTGCATTTTTTAAGCTTTTTTAAACTTTACCAATATTATTTTGTGGCTTGAAAACTTACTCGTTGGGATAGAAGATTATTTAAATATTTAAATTAATTCAAAATAAATATTAACCAAAGTTTTTTTTTAAGCTTAAGCCCTAAAGAAGTTGGAATTTAAATTGCAACCCGAGCTGTTTATAATAATTTTTCCTCATACAAATCTTGATTGACAAAGACATCACATTTAAAACGTGACCCTGAAATTTATAAAACAAAACCAACTGGAACTTGTGAAATACAGTCACTGGTCCATCATTGCACTGGCCCGGTCTATTGGCCGTATGCACTGCCATCAAACTACGCTTACAAAATAACAGATGCATCTATCCATCTATCTATCTATTGGACTATTTGATAGACACGTTGACTGTGACTTTCAAAATTTTGAGCACGGTCAAATGACAAGGCGATATAGATAAAGACAGGGAAATGTTATGCATTTTAGTCATTTAGATATATTTTTGCCAAATGACAACAGACAAGACAAAGTAATAGTTATTATAAACCGGATTGTGACAACAATGGATTATCCATTAGGTGCAGTGAGAAAAATATCAGAAAGATATCAGAAAAATATCAAAGTATTAAATTAAATTAAAGGAAAATTACTTTTTAAAGTAAAAACAAAATTATTAAAGAATTTTATTTATAAAAAAATTGTATTAAATATATTTAAAGTTGAGCATTTAAGGTCATTGAACATTAACTAAGAATATCTGAAATGTAAGCAATAAATTAGAGTTTATTGAGATTTTAAATATTTTTTTTAAAAAGTCACGTTCTTAAATTTCAATGAATTTTCTTCTCTTTTGTCTTATCCAATTTTTTTTTATTCTACCTATTTCTAGCTATATATATTTCTGTTTATTGTTGTCTATTAACTATAGATTGTTATATTGCCTACACAACATTTTTCTTAGTGTAGACATTTTATTAGACAATTAAACGCATTTCATTAAAATTTCTTGGACGATTTTCACGTTTGTTTATGATTTTTGTTATTTTTTATTATTGGTATAATAGTGTGTTCATGCGCTTTGCGCTTGTGAACTGTCTTAATGTCGTTTTCTGAACGTCGTCAGAGTTACATAAATCTCGCCAATGGTATCAAAAACTTGCTGGCTGTGCACATTTTTACACATGCCACTTCAAGTATTGTTGAAAGTTGCGTCGTGTCTACAACGGCCTACGATGAAGCGTTTGGATTTAACCCGCTTATCGAGGCTTTGACATGTCGCAGCGAGTTCATTTGAAGATCCGAATGTCAACGGTGAGCAAGTACAACAGTCTGACAGCGGAACAACTGAATATAATAAAATAAATAGAGATTAATAGCGCTCACAGGATATTATATATATTTATATCTGTCCCCTCTATCAACATGGACTTTGATGAATTTCGCGAATTTGGTCATGCATCAATTGAGTTTATTATCAATTATCTCAGCAGCATACGTGACAGGTGTGTGTGTGTGTGTATGTGTGAAAAGTGTTCGTTATCCTTTTAAGCCAATCGCTACTTCCACAGAAATGTTCTGCCAAGCGTGGTACCCCACGAGGTCATCAACCAACTACCGAGACAGATACCCGAACAACCGGAGCACTGGCGGCATATACTCAACGACATGGAGAGTATTATCCTGCCCGGATTGACACATTGGCAGTCACCCTACTTTAATGCCTTCTTTCCATCATCGACATCGGCTGGCTCCATCATTGGAGAGCTGCTCACAGCCGGAATCGGAGTTTTGGGCTTTAGTTGGGTAAGTTTCGCAGTCAGAAATTCCGATTTAATATACAATTGTTTGCTAATAATTATTGGAGTATTATACTCGAGGGTAAAAGACTGTAAAATATTAAAAAAAAAAAATAATATAGTATTGCTCTGAGTGTGGTAGATTTACATCGGAAAAAGAATTATAATGAGACATAGATTTGCATCAACTTCTTTTATTATTATTATTATTTTAAAAGTTACGATCAGAATAAATATTTTACAAAATTTAGAAAGCTTAAATAAATAAATAAGAAAGTTTAAATCCCTGGCATATTTAATATTTATTTATACAACCTGTAAGATACCTTTTTTTAAGGCAAGACAATGCAAAAAAATCTTGTTACACCTATATTGTTCAATCAAAAAAATTAACTGTTCGTGTAAATATATCATATCGATTTGATTACAGAGAGTTGTAGTACGAATAGTTAGGCATTAAAATAATGTAAGAGAAATATAGACAAACAACTACAAATAAATATAGTGAACAAATGAGAAGTATCTGCTAGTCGAGTACTCTACACCTGGCTGTAATTAATGGTAAATTTTTTAAATGACTTATTTGTTTTTTGATAGCTCCTTTTAATTCACTTTCTCGAATTTATATTGACATTGCAAAATTCGCTAAAAATAATAAAATGCATAAATTACTTTTATGTAACGTTTGCATTTGCATTTATTGTTTACGAACAATTTCATAATTGCTGAAAACCAGATAGAAAATAGTTTTTAATGCCAATTCAAGTACTTTTAAATAGTTAAATAGAGCTGATGCTACGATAACATTTTATCATGTAAACAAAAAGAGAGTCTAATAAAATACAGCACAGATGATTAGAAAATATATTTTTTTTTATTTTGTATACTTCACTAGCTTAACAAAAAACTATATTTGTACAACATTTTATTAATACTTTTACAACTGCATAATACACTTTTTACAAAACATAGTATGAAACAACTGACATTTAAACAAGAAAATTTTTAATATTGAAAAAAAGTCAACTTTAGATCTAAGTGCAGGGTATCTTCTAGTTGAATTCCCTGCACTAAAGCTAATTATGCTCTTGATAGAATTGTGTAAAAGAGGCAGTTCAACAAAGGAGTAAGAGATAATGAGAGAGGAGAATGGCTGAGAAATATTTAAATTTTAATTTTAAAATTATTTTTTTAACTAAAGCTTTTTTTATTAATCAGTTAATAAATTGGGTACAAAATTCGCTAAAAGTTAAATTATTGAAAACTACAAAAAATTTTCTTTCCTCTATAAATTGCATTTATGCCAATCATATGACTAAGCTGTGTATTATTGATTTTATGTCACAATAAAGATATAGAAGTAGACATACTACTTACATTTAGAATTTACATTTTATTAGAGTATCATTTATTGAAAGTATCATTCCACTATTAAGTACAATATACGGTGAGAGCTACGCTTTAAGAGCAACGCATGAGAAACCTGTTGTGTTTGACAACAGCTGTGAACAGTTTGAGGGCAGCTGGGAACAGTTGAGAAGCGTTAATAACAAACGGTTAAAGCCGAAGTGGATTGCCACAATTT
Organism: Drosophila innubila; assembly: GCF_004354385.1. Lineage (NCBI taxonomy): Eukaryota > Metazoa > Arthropoda > Insecta > Diptera > Drosophilidae > Drosophila > Drosophila innubila. The sequence continues at coordinate 14,276,779 of NW_022995372.1, read as the reverse complement.
GATGCGGCAATAATTTAAAAAGAAAATTAAAAAGTTAGTAAAAAATAAATTATGTATAGATACAGTACTAAAATATGCTTAATTATTCTTAACAATTATTATACTTGTACTACGAATTCGTTGTAATTTCCGTGGTTTTAAAATTAGAAAGGAGACAATAGTCTAATTGCTTTGATTTCTATTGTTGGTTTGTTTTCTTAGATTTGTTTATTGCAATTAGACGCACTATTGAACCTAAAAAAAACTATCATACATTTGTAGTGTCTCTTAAGAGTCGTTTAAATGGAAACTGTCTCTGACACTGAATATGGCTCTGATTCTCAGTTTGGCTCTGACTCTGACTCTACTCTTTTTCCGGCTCTGGGCCTGGGGTATAAAAGCCGCTTCGCTCGCGGTCTTCGGACACAGAGTTAGCGTTAACTTTGCAGTTGCAACACATCAACAAAAATAAAGAGGAAAGGCAACAAGTCAGTTCGCCAGTTCGAGCTTTGTAAACAAAACAAAAGGCAAACAAATCGCGTAAAGTACAAATAGAAAAGCGCTAAACAACTACGCCGACAATTGGAGAATTGATTTCGAATCCGAGACCCAAAAAACCAAAACGTGACACTATTTCAAAAAATGGATGCAAAAATGTTTCGCGAATTTGGCAAAGCGGCCGTTGACTTTGTCGCCGATTATTTGGAGAATATACGCGATCATGATGTGTTACCCTCCGTGGAACCGGGTTATCTGCTCGAACAGTTGCCCAAACAGATGCCCGAATCACCCGAGGACTGGCAACACATCCTATCCGATATAGATCGTGTGATCAAGCCGGGCATTACCCATTGGCAGTCACCGAATATGCACGCCTATTACCCCACCAGCGTCTCCTATCCATCGATTGTCGGCGAGATGCTCGCCAGCGGATTCAGCGTCATCGGTTTCAGTTGGGTATGTCAAATCCAGGTGAAATCTCAGCGACTGAGGAAGGGCATTGTTTAATCAAGCTAAATGGAGGCCCTTTGTCCGCTCTCAGAGATAAGTGAAAGCTTCGGCAAATTGAGAACTCGACAAACTGGTTGTCTACAAACGGATGAGTATTTTCTATTGAAAGTGATTGCATACTCAAGGAACTGGGTCAAGTTCGATAGAAGTGTCCGCCAGAAGTATTGGATTTTGTTCAACATATCCCATTACTTTAATAAAATCTGTTCTACTCGTAATATGGATGAAGATTTAATTACTTCATTATCAAAGTTACAAGATTTTATTTTAAAAGTAGTCAGTGTCTGTCAGGATTTTGGAAAACGTCTTTGAAAATACACCCAATTTAATCACAATTATTTTTTTGATCAGAATACTTTAATTTAGAAAGACTTAGCTAAAATCATTACTTGCCTTTTTGAAACTATAGAAATATTATATTTCTAAAGTTGTAACAGACGATCAAATGTGTATGTAAAAATTCAATAAATTTATTTAGTATAATGCAGATTTAGAAGCGTTGAAAAACTATTAAATTTGAAATCATAATTATTAAATGAATTAAATGTATTTTAAGATTAAGATTAGTTAGTAAACGGGTTTCTCTTTGAAAATTGGATTACTGAGAAAGCAGATGCATTTGAAAGTGAGAAATTCATCTGCTTTTATTCCCCCCTTTTTTAGAGTTATTTAAAAGTTATTTTCATAAATATATTAAAAATAGGTACATAATAAAAGCTAATTAATTATTTTAATTGACCCCCTTTTTTAGAATTGTTTAAAACTTATTTTCAAAAATATATTAAAAATACGTACATAATAAATGCTAATTAATTATTTTAATTGCATTCAAAAAGAAAATTTATTGAATACTGCTAAGAAATAATTAATTTTTGATCAGAAAAAAATTGAATTATTTGTTTATTTTTAATTTTAACAAATTCAACCTCGTGTTTTTAAATATTCTAAAATTATTTTATATTTCCCTCTACAGATCTGCAGTCCGGCATGCACAGAGTTGGAGGTGGTTGTAATGGATTGGCTGGCCAAATTTTTAAAGCTACCCTCGCATTTTCTGCATGAGACAGAGGGACCCGGAGGTGGAGTCATTCAGGGATCAGCCAGCGAGGCTGTGTTGGTCGCTGTGCTGGCAGCACGGGAGCAGGCGGTGCGCAGGGAGCGCGAGATTCATCCAGAGCTGAGTGAGAGCGATATACGTGGCAAACTGATAGCCTACTCCTCCGACCAGAGCAACAGTTGCATTGAGAAGGCGGGAGTGTTGGCTGCCATGCCGATCAAGCTGTTGCCCGCCAGTGAGGATCTTGTGCTGCGTGGTCCGGCTCTAAAGGCGGCCATAGAGCGCGATGTGGCTGCGGGATATATTCCAGTGATCTGCATTGCCACACTGGGCACGACGGGCACCTGTGCCTATGATGAAATTGAATCCCTGGCGAGTGTTTGTGAGGAGCATCAGGTGTGGTTGCATGTGGATGCTGCATATGCGGGTGGGGCCTTCGCCCTGGATGAGTGTGCGGACCTGCGCCGTGGCTTGGATCGTGTGGATTCCTTGAATTTTAATCTGCACAAATTCATGCTTGTCAATTTCGATTGTGCGGCAATGTGGCTGAGGGATGCCAACAAGGTGGTGGACAGCTTCAATGTGGATCGCATCTATCTGAAGCACAAGTACGAGGGTCACACACAGATTCCCGACTTTCGTCACTGGCAGATTCCATTGGGACGACGTTTTCGGGCTCTCAAAGTGTGGATAACATTCAGAACCTTGGGTGCTGAGGGATTACGTGCCCATGTGCGCAAACACATCGACTTGGCTGCCCAGTTCGAGAGTCTGGTGAATGCAGATTCTCGTTTCGAGTTGATTGCTCCGCGTGCCTTGGGCTTGGTTTGTTTCCGGGCCAAGGGCGATAATGAGATTACATCACAGCTGCTGCATCGTCTGATGGAGCGCAAGAAGATTTACATGGTCAAGGCTGAACATGCTGGTAGACTGTTTCTTCGCTTTGCCATCTGCGGCATGGATCCCAAGCCGACAGATATTGAATTTGCCTGGACGGAGATTGAGACTCAGCTGACAGCTTTATCGGCTGAGCAACAGGTGGACACACGCAAGCCTGGAGAAATTGCAGATTTAACACAGCACTTGACTGGCTTACAACTGACGGATGAAACATTGCAACGTTAATAGGCCAATTTAAAGAAAACACTTGCATAAGCAATATTTATGTTAAATTTGCAGTTAGTTAAGGTTTAATAAATGGACACACTTACACTTAAACAATTACAAGCTATTCTGAATTATTGAAATTTGAAATTACTTAATGGTTTGAATTTAAGCGCCATTTGGCTAATATCTATAAGTGTTATCGGCAAGAAAGCTGCCAGACCTGGGAATTGTAAGCAGTTCTTGCCAGTTATTCTCAAAAGGCTCTGTTAACTGACAGACTGATTTTTCTTTTTAGATGAAAAAATAGCTGTTTCTGACTGGAAAGCATCTGCAAAAGAGCTGAAACTGCGATGAAAAATAGGTAAGCTAACTAGCCAACTTTTTAAGCAAGTTAGTGCTGATAAAAACTAAAACAATTAAACAGCCCACGTTTGCAGATGTTAAGTGAGGAGCAACGTCGTTAAAACTGATAAATGTAAATTTTAGGTATTGTAAATTTCAAAATGTAATAATAGTTTTACCAAAAATATTAATAGCAAAACTTAGCTGAAAATATTTTTAAAAAAGCCTGATTTTTAGCTAATAGCAATTTTGAAATTTTTCTAGCAAAGGAACTCTGAAAATAGCCAGAACTAGCTATAAAATAGCAAAGTTGGCAACAGTGTTGACAACAGCAATCAGCTGTTATTTTTTGCAAGTATTTTCGCAAAACGAAATCAAGATACGCTAACCGTGAATAATATTTATTATTTTGCTTAACACATGGCTGGTTTAGTTAGAGTTAGTGTTAGAGATGGCCAATTCAACTCCAATCATTTGTTTAAGCGAACTAAATGTGGAACCTTAATAATAGGCTGAACAATTTACAAGGTAGTTGTAAAGGGTACAAAAATGTGAATATTTACATTTGTGCATTTTTCAAGGTTACGCTTTTATTGTCAACTGTTAAACATACAGCAAACGACAGCACACAAATAATATAAAATTCACAGTTCTCACAACAAAAAGCAAAGAAGACAACATCAACCTATTTGAAATTTGATATGCAATGGTAAGAGATTGTATTAAGTTGCGTAAATAGCTATTAACTTATTCTGCCCTTAGTTATGTATAAACTAGCCAACAGGCGCAGCTTATACTATGCAACAGCACTCAAGGCTGAGCTCACGGGGCTGCAGCAGCATGGAGGCGGGAGGCATCACGACTACAACCACAATCTAGATACGGCCAAGCAGAAAGTACGGATTGTGGTGATAGGAGCTGGCATTGCTGGTTTATCAGCGGCACAACATCTGCTATCCCATGGATTCCAGCGAACACTTGTGCTGGAGGCAACAGAGCGTTATGGTGGGCGCGTCAATTCCCAGAAGTTTGGCGACACATTCTGTGAACTGGGCGCCAAGTGGGTGAACATTGATGGCTCCCACGATTCCATGTATGAGCTGTTACGCAATGCCGAAGGATTGACGAAGCGACTGAAGCAGCCGACCCGCGTCAGATATGTTCATCCCGAGGGACAGGGGGATCAGATTAAGGTGCCACCTCGCATGGTGGAGCTGATAGACACGCTGTTCCGGCAGTTGTGTCGCGGCTTCAAGGTGCGCGATAAGGTGAAGAACGGTGGAGATTTGCAATCCCTGGACAATGTCATGAGTTACTTTCAGTCGGAGAGCGAGAAACTGATAGGCACATCGTTCAAGGAGCCCGCGGAGCAGCTCATGGCACGCGACATCTTTCAATCGCTCTTCAAGGATTTCAGCAGCATCCTGGGCTGCTGTCTGGAGTATGTGAATATTCAGCATGTTACCACATGTCCCCTGAAGCAGGAAACAAATCCCATTTATGTGCCCACAGGGCTGGACAACATCGTTGAGGAACTAACCAACGATTTGGATGTGGGACAACTGCAAATTGGCAAACCTGTTGGCCAGATACAATGGAAAACGTTGTCAGAACCGCAGAGTGTGGGCTGCTTGGATGGCAGCCTTTACCAGGCAGATCACATCATTTGCACCTTGCCTTTGGGTGTCCTTAAGACATTCTCCTCCATATTGTTTAAGCCCACGCTGCCGCTAGAGAAGCTACAGGCCATACAGAATCTGGGCTTTGGCAATCCCGTCAAGATATATCTGTCCTACAAGCGGCCCATCAATCGCTGGCTCAAATCGAATCTGCGTCCGCTGGGCTCGCTGCTGCAACCAAGTGATCTCTCGTCCGGCTGCAATCCTCAGCGAAGCTGGACCCAACGGGTGGTTGAGATTTCCCAGCTGCCCACTAGCCAACATGTTCTGGAAATACGCGTCGGTGGTGGCTACTACGATGAGATTGAGAAGCTGCCCGATGCCACGTTGCTGGAGCAGATCACAACGCTGTTGCGTCAATGCCTGAGCAACTCAAAGGTGCCCTATCCGCAGGCCATGCTGCGCTCCAACTGGAACAGTTCCGCCTGCTATCTGGGTGGACGTCCCTACTTCTCGGTGAACAGCAGTGCACGGGATGTGCAGAGTCTGGCGGCGCCACTGGGACATGTTGTGCCCACGTTACTTTTTGCCGGCGATGCCACAGCGTTGCAAGGATTCGGCACCATCGATGGAGCACGCTTCAGTGGCATACGGGAGGCGCAGCGTATCATTGATTATTACAATAAGAAACTTAGCGCTTAGCGCCCACTCAACTAGTCCAAATTTATAGTTTATAGATAACGTAATTAAGCACATTTATTAAATATGATTAGCGTTTAAAATGAAACAACAACAATAACGATTAAGTGGATTGCATTTCCATTCCATGTGGAAACAGTTCTCTAAGCACTTATATGTACGAGTATGTATTTAAATTTGAAGTGAGTTTTGTATGAAAAATTCCCTAAGCATGTCAGCTTCGTTTGTCCGTCCTTCATCTATTTCTCGGCCTCCATTTCATCGGCTGCAGCGCTGACCTCGTTCCAGGAGTACTCCATGTCCTCGGGCTGGGTGAATCTCGAGCAGACGGCCATGCGCAAGAAGTACACATCACGTATCTTGGCCGGCACCATGTGTATCTTGCCACGCCCATTGATGCGCTTCAGCAGCGCCTCGTTCCTTTCGTTTGTTCCCTTGAGGCGGAAGCAGACCAGACCCATGTTTATTTCGGCAGCCAGCTCGAAGCGTTCATCCGCCACACAGAGTTCACCAAACTGCGTGGCAAATCCGCAATGACGTCGGATGTGCGCCTGGAGATTCTCCACACCATACAGACGCAACACGAACCAGAGTTTGAGGGCACGGAAACGTCTGCCGAGTGGGATTTGCCAGTGGCGATAGTCGGGTGCAGATCCCTGCATATCGTGCTTTAAATACAGAGGATCCACATTGAAGGCATTCACCACCCAACTGGGATCCTTGAGCCACATGGCAGAGCAGTCAAAGTTGACCAACATCCATTTGTGTGGATTAAAGTTGAAGGAGTCGGCGGTCTCGATGCCCTTCATGTGATGACGATACTCTGGACAGATGAAAGCGGAGCCGGCATAAGCTGCATCCACATGCACCCAGACATTATGCTTGTTGGCCACAGGGCCACATTCATCCAATCGATCGAAGGCACAGGAGTTTGTTGTGCCCAAGGTGACCACAGCATAGAAGGGTATCAAGCCATCAGCTAAATCCTGTTTGATTGCCTTCTCCAATGCATCTCCACGCAGACGATTGTTCTCATCCGCTGGCACGGAACGCAGCTTGACGCCTCCCAGGAGACCTGCCCGCTCCACGGAGGAGTGTGACTGGGCGGAGGCATAGCCCACCAGTTTGCCAATGATCGTATGCTCATCCCACTCGGGATGCTCTGCCTTCACCTCCTGCAATTTCTTCGCTTTAGCTCCCAGTAATGCCACCAGGGTTGATTCACTGGCTGTTCCTTGGATGACGCCGCCGCCCTTCCCGCCGGAACAGGCCAAAAACTCAGCAGGCAGATCCAACATCTTGCCCAGCCAATCCAGCATTACCACCTCGAGTTCAGTGCACGCCGGACTCGCAATCCAAGTGAATCCAATGCAAGCAATTGCTCCACTCAACATATCCGCCACAATGGCCGGATAGGAGTTGGCCGTGGGGAAATAGGCATGGAACTTGGGACTGTGCCAGTGTGTGATGCCGGGCATGATGACCCTCTCGATGTCCTTCATCACATCCTGCCAATCCTCTGGCTTCTCTGGCGCCGCATCCGGTATCAAGGGCTGCAAGTAACCAGGCTTCACCTCCGGCAACACGCGTCTGCAAGTTGAGAAAACGGAAACAATAATTAGATTTCTAATCTCATTAGCAACCACTCAAAAAGCTTCTCAAAGCTCTAATTGAATTCCCCCAACGCAGGATCCCTCTTCCGCCCATTTATCACACTTGCAACTTGTTGCCAGTTGCTTGAAAATCAATAAAACAAGTTACAGCAAGATTCTGCATTAATAAAGTGGAAAAAGTTCTTTCAATTCATGAGATAAGATTAATTCAGACAGATTCCAAGATAATTTATAGAACCTATTGATAATAGTGATGTAAAACAGTACGATACATCGATATTTCGACATTTGTTATATCTTTACATATTTTTTTTTACAAAATTCCGATTGATTGATGTCTTTCCGTCACTATCTCATATTAAAATATTACATGTTGAAAAATCTAAATCAAAATTAATAGATTATAATATAAAATATTTTAATACATTTTATGTTTTGGAATAATTTATAGAACAGCTGTTTGTAGTGTGTCCCTCATTATATAAATTCAAACCGGACTATTTTATTTCTAATTGCTCGTGTAAGGCGGTCTTTTAAGAGTCTGTATGGAAAAGCAAAAAATCGGGGTCTTTTGCACAATGTGCTGAATTTCCATATTTTTTTTTTGCCTCACATTTAAGGCTCTTCTCAAGCTGTGTTTCTTTGTTTATTAGAACATTTTTAAGGAACCGATTATTATTGGACTTTATTACCTAGTAATTAAGACAAGCATTAAAAATACATGGCTACAAAGATACACATTTTAAAAGTCATTTCACACATTTGAAGACATTATTACAGCAGTACAATTTGAAGACATTATTACAGAAGTACAGCTTAAAAAGCTATTTAAAGAACCTTTTGGCAAATTTGATGACATCTAAGGCTAGCATCAATTCCTTGGCCCCTCGGACACCCAGCGATTCCAGATCTTCGAGTGTCATCTGAATGAGCACTTGAATGTCAATTTCCTGACGGGTGAACAATTCGGTCAAGTGCTCATTCCCTGTGCGGCTTAGCAGCTTACGCACACGAGGACTTAGCGACGGCTGCTCCACCGGGGAACTACGCTTAAACTCCCGCGTCTCCTGTTTAACAACTTTTGGAGTGGTTTCACTTGCTGTGCTCTGGGCATTTGGCGAAAACACGGATCGAATACGCATAAAATCCTGAGAAAAGTGTTTTGCTTTACGGCCTTGGCTATAGCCCGCTAAGCGTCGTGTTGTTGTCGATGATCTACCCGATACACCCAAGTAGTTAGACTTAAGTCCCCGACAGCCATCCAACTTTGCCGATTTATGCTCGAAAGGCGTGGATAGAGTTGTCGTACTATCAAAGTTGAACACTTGAGTTGATCTTGGTGTCAAAGGCGTTAGCGGAGACTTGGGATCTGTGTAAATGGTTATTTAATTCAATAACTTTCTATATGATGCTATTGCCATTTACCTCTCCAGACACGATTATAGCGATCCATTTTCTTTAAAACTTTACTGCTTGCAAATTTTTCTATCGCCAAAAAAAATGCACTCTAACCTCGTCGGAAAACTATCATGTGTAAGTGCACAGGAATGCATTTGTGCACTAACATATATATGAATATATGAACGTTTGTATGTAAGTATGTTTGTATGTATTGGTAGGCTTGAAAGTCAGCCAACCTTTGTGTAAGATAGCATCGCTTTTTACTGTCGTTTATACCGTGGCTCAACAGCGTATTGACCTAGACCTTAAAATATTGTCTTAAATAAAAGATATATATATTTTAACTAATATGGGCCAGACTTTTTTTTTTTTTTAAATAATTTATATATAATTTTTAAATTATTGATAATTCGTATATCTTTTACTTCTTATCTCAATAAAAAATTTCTTTAAATTCAAAAAATTATTTAAAATTATTTGTCAAGAATGTTGCTTTATCTTTTAGTTTTTTTTTTTTATTGATAACTACTTCTGTTCAAGAACTTTTACTTATTGTTTTTTGTTTTTTTATTAACTGCTTAACAACGTGATTATTTAAAATAATGAATATTTTTTACGACACGAAAGCTCTGATAGATCCAAGGCTAAACCATTAAAACAAAATAAAAAAAGGTTCAAGAACAACGCACAACTAAGAGCTATAGGCAAAGTTATATAATAATGAGTACCTTGAAACGTCAGAAAACATTATTAAACAAAAAAACTTCATAGTTGTAATTGTTGTAATTAATAAGCTGCAAATTTAAAAACGGAATGGCAAAAATCTTGTGAAAGCTTCATAAGCTCAGTTGGGCACTAGAAGGCCAAATCGGGTAATACCTCGACTTTCCTATGACTCAATATGTCACGAATTGTATTGTATCAATTGCGTATTGTATTAGTTAATATGAAATTGAGATTGATGCGGAAAGGCAAATTGTGGGTCAATCAGAACGAACTTTCAAATTGTAAGGTCAATTTGTGTTATTGAACACCAGAAACAGATACAGGTCGTATATTGAATTTAATAAACATGTTTAACATTCTCACCTGTCTCGTATATTTTCCAGGTAATCGGCTATATAATCAACCATCGATTTGGCAAAATCTCTGAATTCGGGCGCTTCCATATCGATCTGTAAAAAAATGATTTCACAGAAATAAATTAATTCAATTAAACAAGTAAATTTAATTTACACATTCTAAAACGAATTGAGAGACAGACACTTACCGAAACCCTCGGATCCAGTTTATCTGTCACCACATGAGTATTACCCTTACTTTGCAGGGGCTTGGTTGGATTAGTGGATGCTTTGCTCATGTTCAATGAATATTATTAGGTATGCTGTGTTAGTTGATGAATTAAATATTCAAAGTGCTTGACAATGTTAATGTGAGTAGTAAAAATTTCAGTGAATAGATAACGATTATTATTTACAATTAATAAACGCGCTCGGTTAGCTGATTAAGGCCCGCAGATACCCTTACTTACACTATCAAATGTTAAATCTAAATAATTTCAATAAACATATTTATGGTGCTCTTTGCTAGAAACTAATATAATTGAAACTTGTATTATACTGAACTAAATAAAAAATTAAGAAATTCAATATTCCTATAGAATTAATTAATAATTGTTTCGTTACAAAGTATGCTTAACTTTCTCACATAACCTAGGCATATTATAGAAATGTAAAGATAAATTAAAAATCTTTGAATTTTCATTTGCCTAATTACTTCAAATATTCTCATTATTGTATTCTACATACAGTCAATAAGTTATTCCATTATTCCGTTCGTAAGCCATTTATTTATATTTAAAATAAGTCTCTTTCTATTTTTAAAATCATTTTATTTAGATTTTTATCAAGATCAAATGTGGTAAGCATTCACTTTTTAGTACATTTTTAGCACATTTGTTTATTTGTTTGCTAGAATAGTTGTTGAAGCAAGTGGCCAAAGTAGTTGCCGTTTTAGCTAACAACTAAGGCTGTAAAGATAATTTGAATGTAGTTACTTATTCTGCATTAATTAGTTTTGTTGAAGTTGGAATTATTTTTAAGCCCTATACGATGAAAACCAGTCAACAAAAGTTGTTTGGCATTGACAGAAAAATACAAAAAAAACGAAATCAAGTGAGAACAAACCAAAAATCGGCAAGCTGATAAGATTTTTGAGGAATTTTAAATTCAGAAAATACTTAACAAGGTTGAATGTGAAGTTAAAGCAGCGCTTAAAAAGTCATTTCGTAATATAACGTATACGCCCAGTGTTTATGTGTATAATATGTTTTTTAAAGCACTTTAATTGTTTAAATATGCCCAAGACGCAAACGCACAGATATCCACACACACACACACTGCCCAACACCATTGTGCACTTAAGTTGACTTGCCTTTAATTATTTGCACTGTATTATTTTTTTTGCCGAGTTTAAGTTCCGTTTGTTAAAGTGTATGCACTAAATTGTTAGATTGTATAATTACAATTTAGTCTAGCTGTTCCCGCTCTGGCAACCGTTGGCCAACTGAGTGCTGCTCAACGTGTGGCCAGAGCTTATAAAGCATCGCTTCGTTGAAACTCCGAGCGGTTGAGATTCGAGAGCAGCCACAGGACCGGTTCAAACACCGCACTCGGTTCATTCTGCCAATGAATTTGTTATAAATAAAATAACATTAAAAGTGTGTGTGAGTGTGAATAATTATTGAACTTGCTGGTAACATACGATATACTTTTAAAGTGCATTAAACTGCGTTAAGTCAAGCCAATGGAGATGAATATAAATGAGTTAGTTGTCGGTTAATAATCATTTAAAGAGAAGAATCCCCTCGACGACTCATGAGTCAACCGTTGCGTGGGACTTTCCCAAAAACTAACAACAGAAGAATAGCAACAAATGTGCGAAGTTTTAAAATAAAAAGAATTTTTAATTTACATTTGTGACGTCAAGGCATTTTTGCAACAGGTTTTGTGAACAACTTGCTTGCCGCACAGCTGCCAAGTTGGGACCTGGACGTATTTGTATCTGTGGCCATAGCTGTATCTAGTAGATGCACGGTGCCGAACCCGGGCACGAGACTCTCATCAATGCTCGATGACGTCAAAAGCTCTGCTCTCGATTATGCTCACGAAACGGGGAAAGGGGAGCGGGGACATTCCCATCCAACTGTTGCGTGCCTGTGTCTGGCATTTGAACGAAGCCACTTTGGCAAATCACTTGACTGAATCAACAGATTTTTTGCCATGTTTACGCCAACGTCGCTCTTATTGTGATGCCACCCGCATCATCCCCCAAAGCTCAACTCCAACCAACCCCAAGCAACTTATGTGTATCTGAGTTCTGTTATAGTGAGGGAAGTAGAATGTGAATGGACGCATTCAATGCTCCTTCCATTTACTTTCCTTTTTTGCTTAATGCTGAAGTGCTTCAATTTGATTTATGGCTGACTTGAGTTGAAAAGCTTGGACTTTCATGGTGGTTTTGGGTGCTGGTCGTCTTATGGCGTCTAGAAGTGGAGGATTGCATAATCGAGCGAACGTAGATTGAATAACATTTGTGCGAATGCGATAAATAGATAGTCTTAACAGAGAATGAATTAGAATTTAGTATCTGTGCCCTTAGCTTTTGAATGAAATTTCTAGTTAGGAATTCATATTTTAAAAACTTTCCAAAGTACAAAAATATATTTCATTTAATGAAAATACGCTTAAAAAATTGTTTTTTTAGTATGTAGAAACGAGATTTAGTTAAATAATTAATATATACTTATCATGTATATAGAAGGTATTTTCTATATTTTGTAGATCTTATTTCTTCGGCCTAAATTCCATTTAATTTAAAAAATATGAACATTTTTTGATTTATTTTTCAGTCAGTTTTATCGAATTTGCACTTATGAAGTCTTATGAAGAAGACTTCATAATAATATCGTACCAGATACATTCCCCTTGTGGCAATAATCCCTCAATATATATTAAAATAATAAGTAAATTTAGATAGGTAAGGGATTTTCATATTTAATATGTATTTATTGTATTGGATCCTTTTGTTCACATAACAAATTTTTTATAGTCTCGCAAGATGTAACATATTCTGGTCTTCTGTCTGGGTTCAGTAAGGAATTTATACGGTGAGTTTCAGATACGCACATAGCAGTCGCGGTCGCAGTCCAGTCGACAATAAACAAGGTCGAACAACGTGTGCGCACAGAATCAGGCCAAAAAGTGATTAAAATATTGGACCAATGCTTCTGCAGAAGGCGACAAGGTTACAAATTGCATTGTTTGTGGGGGGTATAAACAAAATCGAAAGTACTTAATAAATGCTACAGGTAGTTACAACTTATTCCACTAGGCACGTTATTGCGCAACAGTTGAGGGCAGATTGAGCAGCGTGTGTTGTCCACTGGGCAAATAGGCGACACCACGTGACCTCGATAGCTGGTAGGCAATATCCTCGGCAGCCTCAATACGACGCAGCTCGACAAGACCATCGCCGGCCTCACCAAAAGATCTGGCCAGCAAATCGGCAGCACCAGCATCACCCTCAGCGGAGATAATGGAAGCCAACTTCTGTTGCTCGGCCTTCTCGACCACGAAACGCGCCTTCTCCGCCTCCTGCTGAGCCACCTGTTTCATTTCAACGGCCAGCGTGAACTCACGGCCAAAGGTCAAGTGCGTTAGCGAGATGTCATCCAAGATGAAGCCGAATTGCTTGGCACGCACTGTAAGTTCCTGGGACACGCGCTGCGATACCATCTGGCAATAGTGCAATAATATTAGTTAATATCTTGAATTTTATCTGGAGTCATTTAATAATCTGATTTACCTCACGCTGAGTAATCAGCTCGCCGGCATCGAACTGAGCGACAACGGCCTTAAGCACCTCAGGAGCAATCGAGGGCAGCACACGCTCGTCGTAATCCTGGCCAAGAATCGTGTAGATCTTTGGCAACTCTTCGGGTATCGGACGATACAAGATACGCAGTGTGATGTTGACATTCTGCAGATCCTTGCTGCCGGTTATCACCGGCACATTGCGGGGCTGCGACCGAATGTCGAAGATGATGGGACGCTGCACCCAGGGAATGAAAAAGTGTGTACCCTCTCCCACAACGGTCTCCTTGATGCCCGTGAAGCGATCGAAAATCACAGCTCGGTGTCCACCTTCAACATTATATAATGCGGAGTTCACAACGCCGCCCAGCAGAGCAACGCCGAGGCCCATTTGGCCAATACGATTGAAAAACTGCGCCATTCTCTATAAAATATAAATCAAATGTTTACTCTTTGTCTTGGTTTTAACAATATTATTGTATATTTTATAATAAATGAACAATAAGCCGACTGAGTTTTGTATTTCGTCAGATTTATAGGTTAGAACGTCATGTAAACTCGTCGAGGGCAAAGTCTAAGCAGTTTTTCGGCAAACTATGTATTGGCTTTAAGCTACGCTCATGTTAACAATGTATACTAACTTTTTATATGTATGTGCTCTATTTAAATATTATAATAACTTTTAAGTTAATCAATTGCTCGTTTTATTAAAACCGCACGCAATGAAATCGACAGCTGACAGTGTTGTAAAATACCTGCAGTTGCAATGTGAGAGAAACAGGGTTGCTGTACGTTCATGCGCGCGGTTTTGAATATATGAATTTAACAACTATAAGAATAGTGCATTACGACGCAACCGGTGGAATTAGAAAAATAAATAATTTGAAACTTTTGATCTTACAGCAAAGTGTGCTGTGGTCTTTTTATGATAAGTATCGATATTAGTAATGAGTATTTTTGTGGAATATCGATAAGGCATTCAATACAGCGTACTGAAATATCGAGACCATACGATGAATTGAATGTCGATAGTTGATTTTACTTAATTGTACGTTATAGAGCAGACCTGCGATTGGCAAAAATCGAAGAAGAAGCATGAATCGAAATGTGCGCCAATTTCGAAATTTAAAAATTGCGCAATGGCTATGTATCGCCTTCAATAGTATCCACAGCAATTCAAAATATTGAAACAACATTTGATTTGAATTTTATTTACAGCCTCTTTCCGAAACTCTGATATAAATCAATTTTACCAACACAAGACTCACCAATTAAAAATAATTATTTAGCATTTTAAGAATATACATGGGCATTGATTTGCTATCGAAATTTGGACCGAGGCCGTTTTATATTTTATTTTATTTTAACGTTTCACATAAAGCTGGACAATGTAGCACACTAAAACTACTTGAGAATTTCATTTACTTTTAAGCTACATATTTAATCTATATATATAATATTTAATATAATATATAGCTGGCATCTGGTGAAAACCAAGCTCAATAAAGTCGCTGCATTAATGATCTACTAATTATATTATTCCCTTATGTTCTGTTCTTTATTCAAGTATTATCCGTTGACTATTTTTTAATGATTTTACTTAAACATTTATCTACTTATTTACTAATGGTAATGCATATTTAAGTGTTCTATGACCTCACATATCATTTGCTTAGACTTTTAAACGCTATACACGCGTGGGCGTTCCAAAAATGGGGACGTTGTTGCGTCTCTGGGCCAAGGGTGAGGCGGGCACCGGTGTTGGCCCGTTGTTGTTGTTGTTTAGACGACGTTGCTGGCTATCCGAATAGGCACGTTCTATAAGAAGGGATTCACATCTATCAGATATGGGTCTACAAATATCATTGGTACTACTGTTTTGCCATGCTTGGTGTGGTTCATATCTTGGGTTTGTTTTGGAGGGATGCTGCATGCAATATTTGTTTAATTACATTTACCAAATATTCTCCGTTTCTTCTTCAAATTGTAAACATGCAATTGAAACAAATAAATAAGATTTTAAATTATATACAATTTAATAATTAATAATACAACTTTTCTATAGTTATTCTATATATATACATGATTATTATATTTAATCTATAATACATTTGGGATGATCTTAAATATAAAATACATGTAAAGTTCGGTATGGAAAATTTAAATTACATACGGCATGCTGAAGAAAGTGGATATTTTGTTTATTTATTTTTTAATTATTATACGCAAAATTTTAAGGTCGGGAAACATTTGATAAATATACTTCAAGATAAATGACAAGTATAACAATTCCAAATCCGAAATAATATAAATGAATCTATTTATACCAAATATATTTTTTTCGACATGCCAAGAAGAGTATTTTTTTTTATTTTCATAATTAGTTATTATACACCAAATATTTTATACGGGATTATTTTGATATATCATAAAGAAAATGAAAATAATGATATCTCCATAACCAAAATGAATAGATATATAATTAAAATGAAAATACCATGCACCTAGGAATAGATTGTATTACCTCGAAACTTTAAGCCCTGTGCCTCGTTGATAATGGCCGCCAGCACTGGATGCTGATAGCGCTCTCGGAATATGGCAGAACCGTTCATGGCAGGACCACCATTACCATTGAGGGTGCCATTGCCATTTCCATTGCCGTGGTGCATCATTTTATGCTGTGGAGTATGCTGTGGTGTCAACGAAATTGGCGACGAGCCATTGCCATTCTTATAGTATCGATTCTGGTTGGGATCATAGGCGGAGGAGGAGTTCTGTTGCTGCTGCTGCTGTTCGTGGTTGTGGTTGTGATTCAGACGATTGGCCAGCTTGATGGAGGCGCAACGATCCTCCTCGTTGTTGCGCATCTTCAGTATGCGCTGATCCTGCACAGAGTAGCGAGAGCCGTGCAATGAATTCAACTGATTCAAATTGGTCACCTGAGGGCTCAGCTTCTTGGCGCGGAAGCTGCCGCCGGGCGAGTTGTTAAGCAGCGTGCCACGTGAGGAGCTGCCGTTGGTTTCGGTGCTATCACGGCTGGCAGCCTCTCGATAGCTTGAGGGACGGTGTGTCGACGGCGGCGTATCCAATCCACTGTCATGTGCCGAGCAGTCCAGCTCCGTTTTATTGGCCAGTCCAGCGTTGCTGCCGCCATTGGAGCTGTGAGTGGGCAGCATGGGTTGCACTGTAACCAGATAATTCAATTAATTATTTATTTATAATGAATATAATTAAATTGAAAAATTAACATTTTAAATTTAAAAATGTATATAGAAATATAATAGAAATTCAGATTTAAATAAAATTTATTATTAACAATTGAATGTATAAATCAAGGCTGCAAACCGGTTCTGAACCGAACCTCGTGGAACCGGTTCGGGTTTCTAAGCAGCCTGAACCGGATCTTAAACTGAACCCTTGAAATTATTTACTTTGCGAATCCGAGCCTAGCCCGAACAGCTTTCTAAAATAAAAGGTTCGGTTCGAAAAAACAAAAATTACATAGTTATTCTAATAGTTTTCTAATATTACGCAATTATTTGAGACTTCAGATTAAAATAAGTCATATTTAAATCTTCAAATAAATTAAAATTATCATAAAAATTTAATTTATTTAAAAAAAATTAAATTTGTTCGAAATGTAGAGAAAATTGTATAACAACAAAAATATATTTTTTTATGAAATTGAACTAAGGTTCGAACCCAAACCTTGGGTTCATGGGGTATATAAACCAATTCGCGAGCCGAGCTGATGTCTTGCTCAATGGTTCGAACCGCCGAATCGAACCTTTAACAAAATTTTGGAGGTTTGCAGCCTTGCTATAAATACAATTAAATTTATGATTTAAATAAAATTTATAATTTAAAATTAAAATTTAAAAGTGTACAATTTAATTTTAAATGGAGTTTACAGCAATTATTAATTATTAATCAGTGTAGAATCTTTGACTTAAAAAAGCGCATTAATCTTCAAAAATGTTCGTACTATAATTTGAATACTGATGTCAAAAGTGCATAAATTGCAAAGTTCAAAATTTAATAAAGTGCAAATTGAACAAATTACAGTATTATATTATATATTCACCTGAATGACGCATATCGGTAGGCGCACGTGGTTTGCGATAGAGCCAATCCCTGTCCAGTTCGTTGCCATTGTCTGGTGTGGCACTGATGCCGCGGAAGAGTCGTGGTCTACGCAGTTGAACCTCTGCCTCCTCGGCGGTCTCCTCATCTACCACCTGATTGGAGCCAAAGCTGCTGTTGATGAATATACGACGTGGTGATCCATACAGAGCACCGCTACCAGCCTGGGTAAAACTATTCTGAGCCGATGCATAACCATTGGAATAGCGACTGAGATTGGCATTGCTGTGATGTGGTATCTTCTGCGGTGTCGAGTGATTCGTTGAGATGCCGCTCAAATGATGATTGTGATTCTCATTATTTAACGCACTCAGATCCGGCACCGAATCGCTGAATAAAAATGGATTGGCGCCCGCATAACCATTAAGACTGCCAGCTCCAATTTTATGACGTGCCAAGCCACCACCACCGCTGGCTCCACTCGTCATCAGCCAATCATCCAGCGCACTGGAGTAGGTGCTGCCCAGGCCAAAGTGCTGGAACTGCAGCGAGGCATGAGAAACGGGCGCCGCCAGAGATGCACGTGATCTCGGGCCCTGTGCAATCTTCAAAGCGCGACGACGCTCCTTGGAGGTCAGTGTGCATTCCTGTTCACAAATATAGCATATACATTACACATTGTTTGCGTACAAAGATTCAAGTTAAATACTTGCCTCCAGCAACTCGAACCAATCCTCGAGGCCATCGTCACAGCGCAAGAGCACGCGACCCTCGCGTCCCAGCAGCAGCCCAATGGCGCTGTACGAGCGCCGATTGAGCCATTCCACCTTCTCCACGTCCACCAGCTTGACCTGAAATAGTTCAACGCAACAAAATACAATGAGACAACAGTGCACAGCATTGTTACAAACAATACAAGTCAAAGGTTAGACAACGATCGTTGGTCTCTGGGTCAGTCAGCAGGGGTCTGGGAACTGGAATCGACTGGAGCTTAAACTAACTATTCATGAAAGTGAACAGAAAAGACGTTCTTCCAACTTTGAGCTGTCTAAGATGATTCACAACTCTCGAATCAGTTCAGAATTGTGAACTACTTACAGAGAAGGAAATTGTTTCACTAAAAAGTTAAATGGTTCTATTTCAGTTTTCTTCTTTCGGTTTCGGTATCAGTACCGGTACGTAACGGTACACCAAATCAATTTTGAAACATTTTAAAATAATAAGTTGTCGTTTTATAATGATTATGACATCAAATAAATATATAGATCCAGAGAAATACAATTTTATTAACGAATTTCATAAAATTTGAATGCAGAATAAATTAAGATGCCAAACCATGATCAAAATGACATTCCGTTTGAAAATCGGTACAGTTTAGCCAAAGTTATGTCAGTTCGAAGTTGCTTAAGCCTCTGACCTAGCAACTTTACAAGTCAAAATATTTCTTAATTTTGACATGATTTTTTACAAGAAAATGAAAGTCCTCAGAATCAAGTTTAAAGTGTCATTTTATACTAATTAAGATGTAAGGAGTTGATTAAAAGTAAAAACTTTAGATTTAAAATTTTGAATTTTCAAAATTTCAAAGGGGGGACCCTTATTATTAACGTGATGGTCGAAAAATTAAAAAATTTTCTAAATGCAAAAAATGTAAATGCAGTAAGAATTAAGAGACTGAATCATGATCAAAATGACATTTCGATTGAAAATCGGGTCAGTTTTCTTTAAGATATCACAGTTGGAAACTTGTCAACTCTTTGACCTAGAAACTTTACCACAACTGTACCAGAACAAGCGTTTCGGGATTTCGGTTCTTGAAAGAGAATTAATTTCAGTTAGGTTCCGGTGTTATTTCCAGGTTTCGGGACCTAACCGAATCGAAGCCGGAACCGATACTTGTTTTGGTTTGCTTCCCTTAAAACAATAATTAGATATATAAAATTTAAAACATTGTTCTATTTTTTAAGTATGTATCACTATTATCTCTTGAAATTTTGAAGCCAGACAAAATCAACTGTCTATTCCCTTTTAATTGCAATTACAATTCCAAACCCACATTTTAATTTGTAAAATTTCTGCCTCAGAGCTGAACAGTGGATGACATCAGCTGCTGGATAGTTCGAGTTGTTCCATTAAGATTGCATCGCAATTGCCGTAGCCAAACTAATGCACTTAATTTTAATAGCACAGGGCATCAAATAAATTGTTACTCAATTATTTTTAGCACGTCTTTATGCAAAACTTTTGGCCAACAATGCAACAATTAAGCCTCGCCTGGTCTATCTTTCTAGTTACCTTTCTCTAACTAAGTACTATTTACTTTTTCTGTTTTCTTCTCATTTTCTTGGTGCATTTTGCAACTTGGTTAAAAGTCATTAGGCCAGGCTGACAGTTTTTTTTTCCCCGACGAAGAGCAAAACTTTTTACCAAGTATAACTTTTATTGAACTCATTTTTGTTGTGGTTGTTTTTGTCTAGGCAAGTTTATGGGTTCTATTTTCTTGTTCTCGAGCTGCTTTATGACTTGAACTTAAAGTTGTAGCAGATTCTGCGCTCCAACTAAAAACTATACGAGGCCATTAGGCAAATATGTCAGCAGCGTGTGGCAATTAGCCAAGTTATGCGATATAAAACGTTGGCCAACGCTCGACTTTTGCTCAAGAATTCTTTTTCTCTCTCATTTTATGGCCAACCATAATTAAGTTGTTTTAAACGCCAAAGATGGAAATGGTGGGGCAAAGGGGGAAAGGTGGGTGGTATGGCATACATAGATCGTTTTTATGATAAATTGTGCGATTTATGTTTACAAAAAGCAAAAGGCATTAGCGATGCATATGAGAATCATTGGATACATCAAGTCTCAAAAGCCCTGTACTAAAGACATTCAAATAGATGCCATAAAATGATCTGAGACAATATAATACTACCTGGAATGTGTGGGCTGGAAAACAAGCAAAATAGTTTGGTAATTTGTGGCGTCTGTCTATATATAAAATATTGTAAATTAATAAAATCTATAGAAAACATTTTTGAAACCTTGCTTAAAATGTGAGAACTGAAATTAGCCATGATCTGCTACCTAATACCGAAATTCCTATAGTATTTCAGTTAATTGAATATAATGGGTAAACAGCTAGATAGATTGTAAAGATTTTCACCTAAATTAATTGATTCAATAATAATCTATTGTTCTCGGGCAATTATATACTAAGACCCATTATTTAAATGTTTAGTCTCAGTTGATTAACTAAATTATATTTTGAAATTTAAAATGTAAAAATATAGACATTGAAAAATCGACCCCAAATATATGTACATATATTATACATACTAATATCTCTACCGATCACACAATCCCAAATTCAGTTGTAATATTTTCCCAATTTCCGCCTTCAAATTTTGGTTGTTAGCCTAGCCAAGAAACTTTCAAAAAAATTTATTTGAAGGCTGGCATTGATTAGCAGTTATTGTTATTGTTTTTCATTGTTGTTATATCATATTTTGTCATATTTAATAGCATTGCCCGTCAAAAGTAGCCCAGAAAACAAAACTCGTGCGACTCAATCATTTGTTTTGACCAATGTATCTACAAATTTGATATGTGGGCTTTAATTTATGAGTACTATGTAGAGCCCAAGTGTCTGTGAACCTATCATAACGCGTATCATAGAGAGTCATTGATTTCTGCCACTTTTGATTGATTTGTAAGGTTGCCCCAGTTCCGCATTATTATGATAATATTATATAGCATTTTGTCATCTCTATTAATTATGCAAATGCATATTTAATACAATTAATGCCTGCAGCTTCATTAATATCCACTCACTATGATGAAAAACTGAAATTGCAACTTTACATATTCCAAATGTCTCGCAAAAAAATCAATATTTGATTCAATCACTGACAAAGTGCAAAAATTGCAACTTTGAGGCAACTTTTGCGACCCGCAGGCTGTCGATTCCTCCACTCTCTGCACGTCCCCCTTATTCACTCTGCCTCATTTCCATACCCCGCTCCCCCTTCCACATTATTGCTGTCACATCACCTGTAATTATTAAGCATCGCTACGTTTTACGCGCCATTGATTTCCCCCTGGATTTGAGGGCAGACAGTGGCAAAAATGTTGAGTCAAAATCAGTTGGAAAAAGGTAGAAATAAAATTTCAATCACTTTGAAATTTATGCAAAAATCAAATTAAATAATTAGACTGTAAATGAAGCTGCCTTTCCATGGCACACCTAATTGATTAACTTGATTACATTGACTAGGCGATATTGATTCGATCTGGTGTCGTTGACTGTCAATTACATAAAACACTAGCAACAATATACATTATTTTTTTACAAGTATGTATAGATAGAAAAAATTATTAAGACAGTGAATTTTTTTATACGCTTTGGAAAATATGAAAATGAATTTTATTATTCAGTGAAGCTATAGAATATTTAAATATTAAATAATTCTACAAAAATTATATATATCCGAATTAAAAAGAAATAGTTTAACTGAATAATTTATATAGTTCTTTAAATAGAATTATTTTTTTTTACATAAATTTTATGAATGTCTAAAAAAAGGCATAATCATTTTTTTTAAGTTTTAGAAACACTTTCTCTCTTTTCTTCCTAAACTAAATTACAATATCATAAGAATCTTAGTAAGGGTACTAAAAATGTATTTGCTTCAAAAAATTCGATGAGGCTCAATGAGGCTCGACTTTGGTCATGGCTCGTTTGGCGGGTTGATGACTCCGCTAATAAGTGTGGGTGTCTAAGCTATGATGATGTCCATTTATAGCCATATATATATTTTTTTTATTTATTAAACTTTTGAAGGCCTTAGATATGAAAAATGTATGCATTGAAAATTTATATTTGTAATTAGTTGATTTTGATAAGAGATACATAAAGAAACATGGGTTAATTTTTGTGAAAATAAGTACAAAATGTGAATTTTTATATATAGTTAACTGTCTGACTTGTATTGGCTCAGCATGCTACTTTAGTTGTTAATGGATACAGTAAAGTATCTCATAGCTGCCAGTTAAGTATCTTAATGAATTATTTAGCTACAATTTGTCTCCCAAAGTATTTTCGCACTTCCCAACTTGGTTCTTTTTCACATTAATTTCCAAATTTTTTTTTATCGCAAATTGTTTATTTTGGAAAATTGCCCGCAATAAAGCAAATGTTTGTTGCTGCTTTTAAAATGTGTTTTAATTTTAAAGTGAAGTGTAAACAACAATGTTTGCTGGCTATTTATTGAAGTTACCTTTGTAGATGCTTTTTTTGTAAAAAAAAGACAAGAAAGAAAATTAAATGAAAATTAAACGTTGTGTATAAGTAACAAAAATAAAAGCAATTTTCCCATGATCTCTTTACAGTCGTTCTTGTTGTTGTTGTGTGCATGTTAAGTGGCATTTGTGTTTTTTTTATTCTTGTTGCAGTTTTATGTGCATTTTCCTTATTTGTTTAAACAACAACAAAAACAACGGCAACAACATCAGTAACAATTTCATTGCAATCGTGTTTTTTTTTAAATTTTTTTTTGCTATTGTTGCTTTCCTGTTTTGTGAGTGTTTTTTCAGTTGCCTTTAAGCTTCGTATTTGTTTTGTTTTAATGGTATAGTTGTGCGAGATGGAGGGGAGTGGCAGTTGGGCTAGTGGGCCAGGCTCATATGGGACGAACCGATAGCTATAGTATAGTTAGGCAAATTAACATGCAGTAGCTGCAAGTTTTAGCCAATTAGTTGAGTTTGCCAAAAAGTTGGCATGGTAATGAAGTTCTTCCACAGCGAAGGGGGAAAAGTGCAGCAGGAAGTCGGGGGAATTTTTAATGAGAAAGTGTGTGCCCAACAAGTGTAACAAAGTCGCTGGAAAATTACCACTAAAATGCACTAAGTAATACATGAATTTCTCTATATGCTACGCACAATTTGCCGAGCTATCAATAAGAATTTTTCTGTTCCTTCCCCCTTTTTAATATAACGATCTCTATCAGGAGACCTCAACACGGCAAAACGTGACTTTATGTGTCAGACTCAGTGGGGACTGAATTTATATATGCATTTTAAAGGTGTGTCCTACTGCCGTCTCATAAAGTTATCCACTCTGCACTTCCCCTTAACGATTCAGTCATAATACTTGTGAGTATGACAAAGTTATACTCGTAGTTGTCATAATGCTTGGCATAAATCCCGCTCTGGTAATAGAATTTTACAATGCGTAGTAAATAAGCGTGAGATGTGAGTTTGTATCTGTTATTTGTTGGGTGAGCTTAAAACCTGGTCAAGTTGTATGGGAGAACTTTGGGTAATTGAGAAACGTGCTGAAGATTTAGCGATGCAGATATGTAGAGTGACAAAAGTGACGAAACATTTAAGTATGGAATTGAATTGAGTAATATAAAAAAAATTGTTTGTTTTAAATTCATTTTTACAAAATATTAATATATCTAATCATCCTTAAAGAAATTAATTTAAATTGTAAATTATTCAAGTAAAGTTAAATTAATAAATTTTCTATATTTTTGGCTATTATTAAATATATACATACTTTCAAATCTCCTTTACCGATACCATCTTCATTGTTAAACCTGAACACTTCCAGAGACTCGAACTTCAATTCATTGCTGTCAACTTGACCTACTTTAACTTACCTTAAATATAAATTGTCCCATATCCGAGGCACGTTCATTGGCCGATCCTGAGGCACGTTTAAAGCAATGCAAATAGTCGCGGGTGAGCACAAAGTATCTGCAATAAAAGAGAAACATACAAATGCAAATATTACAATTCGAAATAATTGTTAAGACTTTAAGGCCAGACCAATATTTTAAAGGTCAATTGGCCAAAGATTCACTCAAAAATCATTGTTATATAATTATTTAAAGGAAAAAAAACTTGAAAGCAACAGCTTGAAAATTGCCACTGCAACAATTGGCCAAAAGTCAACCCCTTCCCCTTGCTCAACACAATGGGCCACCCGCAGTATCTGAAATAAATAATATTAATAAATAATAAATCATGCAGCAAAATGAAAAAAGAAGTCAACGCTTAACACTTGAGATACTCAAACTTCGACTCAAAGCGACTTTACATTTTATGGCTTTCAAAAGACGATGATAATAATGTTTTATCGACTCGGTTGCAGCTATGAGAAGCATTTTATTAATGTGCAAAATTCGCGTTTGATTTGCGAATAAAACATAAATTATGTTTTGCCAAAACTTAATAATGCATGGCTTCAGATATGCGTATTTGCTTAGAGAAAACTTTAGCCAACGATTTATTTATGGCTAAAACTTTTTGGGCAAAGGCACTAAGAAATGTTTTTCCAATTTTCAAACGCCTTCAAATAATTTACAAATCTTTTGTATAAGCCAGTTTTGCTTAGGTAACAAAGACGGTCCAAATTGCTCACTCCCAAGCCAACAGTTGGCAGACGGCAGTTGGTTGAGCTCTGGGCTCTTGGCTCACAGCTGCTTATTAACGTGGCCAAAAGCAGAGACGATAAATGTTTTCGTTAGCTCTTTAGGCAAACTCGCAAAAACCGAATAATGTTTTCGAACTTAGTTTGGGTAATTGCTTAACCATTGCCTGAGATGGCTAATAATGGACTTGCAGTGATTAGTTGAGCTTGTTATAGATGTTGAGGCTTCATTCAGACCGTTAGAACTTAATGACTAGAAGCTTTGGAGTATACACTTCATGTGAAAAACGATAATCAGGAAGTGAATGGATTGGCAATAAGTTCCAATTTAAAATGAGCAGAAAGATGGAGGACTAACCAACATAAGATTAATATAGACATTTTTACCTTAAATGTCAAATTATATTTTATTTTCGTAAATAAAAAATGAATTAATTCCACTCTCCTATAAAAATAAAGTTAGAATTTCTGTTAATCTACATCTACCAATA
The DNA here is from genome assembly GCF_004354385.1 of Drosophila innubila. NCBI lineage: Eukaryota > Metazoa > Arthropoda > Insecta > Diptera > Drosophilidae > Drosophila > Drosophila innubila. The sequence goes on along the minus strand of NW_022995372.1, from coordinate 14,251,074 downwards.
TTTCATATTTCTTTACAGGAAGAACTATTAGTACCTTTAATTAGTTGAAAATTTTAAAATATATACAATTTTTCTCAAATAAAGCAATAAAATTAGTTCATTAATACGGTGAAATATCAGATTTATATCATGAAGTTACCAAATACATTTCAGTTTAATGCACATTTCATGCAATCGAACAATCAAATATTCACAATTGATAGCTGCGCTTAGTGGCCATTAACTGTCAATTAAAAATGTGCCGATAAACGTAATTACCAGCTCAGAGACCGATCCACCAGAAAGAGATGAACACTTTGATGCAGCGTAATTAAATTTCAATTAAATGTACAAAAACAATAACAAAAGCACAGCCATCTGTGGACTAACCGGACCGATATAGCCACCCACTCACTTTGCTGGTAAAACCATTCACATTTCGTATTCACATTTTGCATCTCTGCTGCTCGAATACGAAACGTAAACTTCAGCCACTGTCAATTATGCGCTTTTTGCAATTAACAAACCCCCCCTCGGTAAATAAATTTGCATACATTTGCCGGTAAATTCGAGAGAGGGTTGTTAAATTTCACAATTTTTCGCCAGGTAATGCATATTATATTCGAAAATGATTCAAATTTATGCACGCATACACTTAAAGAAAATATGAATAATTTTCAGAGAAAATGTTGAATTAAAGTGCAAACATGTTTATCGAGAAAATTATTAGGAAATTGCAAATTTATAGATTTTCTGGGTTTTCCCCAATCCTAGCAACAAATGTTGGATCATTTATAATTTTTGCTTGCCCCAGATTTAACTTTAATTTTTTTTCTTTACAGTTTATAATTTATTTTTAATTGTATTTGTATTTTTAATCTTTAACTTAATTTTTATACTTGGTAATTTTTTCTTTGCCGACTGCTTTTAGTCGTGCATAAATAAATAAATATTAAAAAAAATATCTGTATATTCATAAAAAGTTTAAGATATGTTATGAAATATGAACAAATTATTAAAAAAGTCTTTCTACTTTAGAACAAATTTTAAGTGTTAGCGAAATTGAAAAATATAGTCTATAACAACCAATAGATAGATATCTAAAAGATATTTAAAATTGATTGCTATTAAATTTTTTATATATATTTATTTTATATTATTTTTTCTTTCCTTGAATCTCTGAATTAAAAGTGAATAATTATGATTTGCTTACCTCTCCTTCCAGCGCGAGAAGAGACGATCCCGCTGCTGCCAGAGTAGACCACGTTTAATGGGACCCGTCATGGAGGCCACAGGAATGCGACCCGCCAACAGAGATTGCTGTGAATGATACGAACGAGTGCATATGAGTTAGTTTTCACTGAATTTGCACATTTGGAAAACAAATTACGAAGTGTGATAAAAATTTCTTTGCGTTGGCTCAGCTGTTTTTGGCTGCCTGTCACAGCGGCTGTCATAATTCTTGTGCCCCTTGCACTTTATGGTACTTTAAATAATTTAAGCAACAACAAGCCGCTCGGTCTGGCTCCCATGAGCTATGATTAATGTTCCTTTAAAAAGCCGCCACTTGCGCCGCTCTCAGTCCCCCAACCCCCCTACTCAACCCCATCTGAAAGCATCCCCCAGCCGCCAACACCCATTTAAGTTTTGCCTGCTGCACCATAAATTCCATTTTGGTATGTTTGGTATGTCTTTTTTTGTGCGGTTTGTTGTTGTTGTTGTTGGCTTGGAAATTTATTACCAACAGGGTTGTGTTTTAATATTTTAATATTAACAAATGTTTCGCAGCAAGTTAAATTATACTTATGCGAGGGCGTATACTTGATATAACTGGGCAATTATAATGGGTTAATCTTTTGTGGCTTACGCTTAAATTAACAATAAACAATTCATGTGATTTACGCATTTGTGATTAACTTATTTCAAATAATTAGCTACAATACGACGCTGTAAAATGATGGTGAAAAATGCAAATTAAAAGATTAAAATGAATTTAATACTGTAAAGGGATAAAGAGTAAGCACTCTTTTATAAATTATACTTTGTTATAAATTGTATATTAATACCTTGAATTTTTATCTATGTCAAATCACTTATTTTCTTTAGTTTTCTATTCATTTTACTTGTACATTTTTTCGCAGCTTTATTTTCTCCTTAAATGTAACCCTTTAATGTTTTGCTACCTGCTGTTATCAGCTTTTTAAATAACCCAGCTTGATGCCAAATGGCTTCAATCATCATTTGGCTTCTTTTAAATGGGAAGAGACCACAGCAGCCAAATCACCAGCTTTGTCCCTATGCGCGCAGAAAATAAATGTCAAACATTAGGCTGTTCATTATAAAGCCATAAAAATAGCTACTCGGCGGTTAGTTGTGGCTACCTCGATGGCCCGAAGCGGACAGGCTTAATGATATGCTTATGGCCAAAACAAACTAACGAAATCAATCCATACGGCAATGCGGGGCGCTAACGGGCTTTTCGACTTGACAAAAGCATAAATCGGAATACCAAATAATGAATTATCGTTTGGGGCGGTGTCCAATCGGGTTCTAAAAGGCCAAGCCGGCACATTGGGGAATGCGCATCAATCGGTTTTAAGTTTGTAGATACAATTTTGGTAGATGCACATTGAAATTTGGAATCTGAAATCTCAAATCTGAGAAATGATATCATCAGCAGAAAAAGCAGCAGCAAAGCGTTCGCTTAATTCGAAATACTTTTCAAGCGATAAATCTTTGACACGCTGTATTATATTTTGACCAAACGAAAATGAAGATACTTTTTTTGTTCAAGCTTCGTCTTCAGTCTTTGGTTTTATCACAGCCACACAATCTAAGTAGAAGTTCTTGCCAGTTTGCTTTTGGCCAGAGCATTAAATAAGGTTCTGGCCAAATTAACGGTAGTCACGTTTAAGCGTCCAGACACAAACAACAACAACAACGACAGCAACAAGAGTAAGAGAAAGAGGAGGAACAAAAGGCATGCCTTGGCTAACTTCAAATTCAATATGGCAACAAAATGGGGAAAGAACGTACGAAATTGTGCGGGTAATTTTCTCCAAAGGGGGAGAAGAGTCAGTCCAAACTTAATTTAGCACATTAAAAACTATTGTTCAGTTACGAGCAGATAGACTGAGGATGAGTGGATTTTGCTTTCGGGGCTAGGAACGTGCAGCGACCATTGAATTTAATGAGCAAATGAGTTTCGGCCGAGTTCCTGAAATTGGAACCATTTTGTGGGCGGAATATTAAGTGCTTAACTTGATTAAAATGTGTGTCCGCTTATAGATGCTCGTATATCAGCTAGTTAAGATACTAAAGATACTCTATTTTAGAATTATTCTGCTTAGCATAATGATGAATATTTAATTTAAAATTCAAATTAAATAACATATTTACTTTCATGAATTTTTTCACATGATAGTAAGTCAGTTTATTAAATGCTTTATTTTTTCTGTGTTGTTATTGCTCATAAATACTTTATATGCTTGACCTATTTTTGCTCATTATCACCTTCATCTGCTATATACTAATACCATAATAGAATAAAGTCCCAAAAAAATTATGACAACATTTACTAATAAAGACAAGCAAAAAAAAAGAACAACAAACAAATAAATTTTCTTTAAAAGAAAATTTGAAAAACAAAAAAATAAAACAAAAAAATTAAAAAAATCAAATTAAATTTTCGTCACGTTCTGTGCATGTAAATTATGGCCACACCAAAGCACAACGTATCTAATGTGTTTGTTGTTTTGTTGATTGTTGTTTTGTTGTTTTTGTGCCCCATGTGGAGTGACTGGGAACGGAAATAAAGCGAATAATTGTTCAACACGCATCTGTGGGCCTTTGAATATTGGGAGTCTAACGACTTTTTTGTGAGTTATTTTTATGGCAAAAAGTGTGCTAAAAGCTGAAAAACTGTAACTGCAACTCTTAACTTGATACTGTCTTAAATCAATCAAACTGTGCATTCAACTATTACTATCAGGCTGCAAAACTTAAATTGAAAGCTAAACAGATTGAAGATAATCACCGATGATGACACAATTGTTCAATAATAATCGTTTAAGTATGAGTATATTTGTAAGATCTTCTGCTGGGTCTGAACGTGAACCGAAATCAAAGCCAACATAACATTCACAATTTATGGGGTCCAAGAAAAGAGGAGCGTCAGAATCTGCCAGAGATTGGCACCGTTCTGTGTTGGCGTCTGATTGAAATGGGTGTGTAGGTGTGTGTGTTAGTGTGTGCGTCTGTTTGAAAGTCTCTGAAGATGCAGTGCGAGGGTCACTTATTGAGTAATCAACCTTGGCTAGATTTATTATTATTAAATTTATCAAAATTGGATTAAGTTTGGTTTATCTCATTTATGAATAAATCAAATGAATTAAGTTGAATAAACAGCAATATAAATATGGCAAAACAATTTTTATTAAAATTTGTAAATTAAATTATCAAAAAAGTCTTGAAAAAAGTGAACTAAATAAACGAATTCTGTCGAATGAATAACTAAAAATAGAAAATTCACAAATTATAATCATCCAATGTCTTAAAAATTCCTTGTTTAATTTATCTACATATGAACATATTTTTATCGTTTTCTGTCGAATATCTAAGTACATTAGAAAGGTTCTTAATCAGAATGAATGTAACGCAACCAAGTTGAAATATCTGAATGTATTAAGAAAACTTTAAAACCTCTCGAAACTGTATTGAGCCTGTGGGTAGCTCAGAACAAGAAGTTATATATTGAAATCACGACTCTTTCTAAAGAGCTTAGATCTTTATACAGCTCTAAGTACCAACTGCCATTGCCAGTTTGAATCTCATTCAACATGCTGGAATTTTTTTCGTATGCCAATCCAATTAAAAACCACTAAAAATGCGCCATAAAAGGCAAAGGCCGGCCTGGTCAGACTAGACCCGGTAATTATGTAAGCAGCACAGACTGTGACTGCAATAATAATACAAGTAGTACAAATAAATATCAAAAGCCAAAAAAAAAAAAAAAATGCCAGACATATTTACGTGCCAATTTTGGCGACGTCTTGAATTCATCATTGAGCAAAAAGCGCGCTCGTAAAACTTCCAACTTGTCTGATACTTCAGCTTCCTGCACTCGCTGGAGTTTCCCAACAACAAATAAAAAATAAAAAAAATGACATAAAATGCAATGAAAATGGGGGCATTGCGGTTATATAATTTTGTCTTCATTTTTTCTTGTTGGTTTGTTTTTTAGGCGCGGGAAAATAAGAAATTTATTCAGAGCGACAATGGGAGACAGCTCTTAACCTGGCCAAAAGTTGGGCCCAACATCAAAGTCAAATCGACATAAAAAGTAAACTTTAGCGCAAGACATTTTCTTATCAGCTTATCATGGTGCATTATTTTCTCTTTAACAAAGTTAAAATTATGTATCTACAAGTTTGTTTATGTCTGCCTCGCCATGCTGTTAATTAAAAATAAACTCATTTAAATGATGTTTGCACACTGATAGCACGAATGTGTCTTTGAATAGCAGTAAAATAGTAGCTAAATGATAATATTCAGGTAACGTTCTCCATGTTATCTGCATTGTATTGTGCAAGCTGATAACAAATTTAACAATTGAAGATATGAACAGCTTATAAACAAGGCAAAGTTTTAGACCAGAAGCTCCGCAAGTTTGGGTATCTTAAACTCTACAGATACAGATCAAAAAGAGTAACTATAACTAAACAAATTCTATAATAACTTCAAATTCATGATTAGCAAAAAAACTGAAACTTATCAGATACATTTAGTTGTAGAATTTTATATATTTGTGAAACTAGCAATTTCTTGAAACTATTAGCTTTCTTTTTCATATTCATCCGGAATTATAAATAAATGAAACATTTTCATTTAAATTACAAAGACATTTTTTAGCAGTAGCTTGTACTTTGTAATCTTATTATTCATATCATAAATCTTTTCAACAAATACCTGAAAAGTTGCAAACAGTGTTGCAGTTGAAACAATTTCTTCAAAGCCTCTTGAGTCAATGACTTTTGCAAAAATAAATATGAATGATTAAAAACTTTTAATTTTATAATTTAATTAGTCACACATCTTCACACAAACTACTTTGGCAAATGTTGAAAATCAGTGAAAAGAACACACACACAAAGAGGGGAAAACTCAACTGAGCTGTGTGAAAATTACGCGACTGGAGAAGGAGAAGGAGAATGAGCGCGGGGGAAAGGGAAAACTCAAAGGTAGTGTAGGAGTCGCATTTTTATAATTTTTATTATACTTTTCTACATTTTTTTTCTCTCTAATTTTTTTCATGTTGCCACTTGAAAGCACAGCAAGTATTTATGACTGCTTGTTGGATGGATGACTGCCTGGTTGGTTGGTTGAATGGATGGATGGCTGGATCGTTGGATCGTTCAATGGTTGGAGCGTTGGATGGGTTGTCGTTGTCGACATCAAAAGGCAAACAACGGCAAGCATAAATAAATATTAAAAAACATTTTATGATTTCGCTATGAAAAAGTCAAGTCAGAAGTATAATCTGTTGGAATGAAATTGAATTTCCCAACACACTGGAAATGCTGCAACAATGTGTTAAGTTGGCAAACTGATGCCAAATTGTTCAATATTTGCACAACGGTAATTGAAAATAAACTAAAGACCTGACTGATACACGTATGGTACATATGTTAAGCTCACCCAGTAAAAGTCCGTTGATAAGATCATGACACGCCTGCCTATAAAAGATGGTCTGTTTACTATGCTATAAATACCGATTTATAGGCGATGCATATAGGCATTTAATGCTTTTCTCTGCTTTTGTCGCGACAATTTGTGGGGTTTTCTTTGTTTCTTTTTCGAAATTCCTAAGCACACACAGCACTAATGATTCTTATGCGCTGCTAAACAAACATTTAGCTATAAGAAGAAACCAAAGCGCGAATACAACATCGACGACGACGACGATGACGAAGTTTACCACCGACAACGAGCAACTTCCATTGACGACTATTCAAAAATTCTGAGCGAAAAATATATTTTTCATGCTGCCAGTGGCAGCGGCAGACCGCCTAAACATTTTTCACATATGGCAAAAACAAGCCCAGTCCATTGTGTATGGTTCTACACATGAGCACGCAAAGTATCTGCGCGGCAAAAGTATCTGTAGCTGAAGCTGTTGCCGTTGCTGTAAATGTATCTGTATCTGTAGATGTTGCTAGAGCTGTTGCTGTTGCTGTTGCTTTGCTGTTGCTTTTGCTGTTGTCGTCTGCCGTGACGTGACACACATGTGGGCAATTCTATGCAGGCAATGCCAGTTGTTATTTTTCTTAATGCTCTTGTTGTTGTTGTTGTTGCTGTTGTTGGTCTTACTGTGTTTAGCCAAACATGTGCCTACGGTTTTTATTTTATTTTATTTTTTTTTTGGTTTTTTGTTTTCGACTGGCTTTTATGGTTTATGTGTTAATAAGGCGACCTTCAAAGCGCTCTGAGATTTTTCTTAGCTCTTTTTTTTGGCATCAGCAAAAAAAAGAAACCTAAAAAACGTTGGTTGTTTTACACAGACCTGACTGTGACTATGAGCATAGTATGTGTTTAAGCTGTTGCTAATGTTATGGTTTGGTAATACATTCTGAACTGTGGGCGTGGCAGCCAAGTGACGTGTTGTCTGTCAGGTTTGCCAATACAATACTGTATATGTTTCTCTATAAGTTGGAGCCTAAATGTTTGCAGCCCCTTAATCGACTGAAATCTCTTTAAATAACTTAGCATATTAATCTAAACATATTATTTAAATTTGTAAATCTAAAGCCACTATTACTCTATATTCATTATTTAGCATAAAAACCAAATAATTTTAGCTAAGCTTGATGGTTTTAAAATCAATACTGTAATTCTTTGCGGAACTAAGACTGGTTATTTTAGAATTTATGTGTTATTCAAATTCAAACAAGAACCTAAATACCACTAAAACTAAGAAGGCAGAGAAATTAAAAGAAATGAAGCCTACAAAAGTCTTTAGAGAATTTAAACAGACTGTTGTCACTATGAAAATTGAATATCCAAATTTTTTTATAAAGTCCAATTGCGAGACAATGTTTGTTGTAGTTTTCTTTATCAAAATTAATACCTTTCAAGTTCTTTCAATTACATAATAGGAAAAACTCTTTGATTTTTCTTGCTGTTATATATAGAAAAATTTTAATAAATAAATATTTTTTTTCGAGGAATTTGTACATTGAAGTCATAGGCTCAAAGCACAGTTTAAAAATTACCATTATTGCGTCCTCTTGAAGGTTGCCCTACTTAAATGCATCTCGCATTTGGAAGAGCACTTCTAGTATTTCCTGCTGTTCTATATAGCCATAATTCAAGGGGATGTAATAAAGCACCCCATTGACCTTCACTCGAGACTCGAGAACCACTCGCAATACATCAAACCACTCAACCCGCTCAAAAACCGTTATCAAGCACACACACACACACACATATTTGGGCATGTTGAGAGTGCAAAACTTTGAAATGCTTCCACATGCCACATGCAGCTCATAAGTGCACACACAGATACACACTCACACACATACTGACATTCGAACATTCAAAAGTCATTTAAATTGCAATAGAAAACTCGGCTGCCCGTCACACAAATTCAGTTTCGCAATGGGGCGGCCCAAACCAAAAACCATCTACATAGAGGCCTCAATGGATCCATTCGCACGAATAAAGATCCTGCAGCGTTCAAAGAGCAAAAATAACAGAAAAGAAGAAACAAACATGCGAAATAAACGAAAAGAGGTACAAGCATTTTTTGCTGTTCTTCGTGATATTCTCAGAAATGAAAGAAAAAAAAAAATACATCATCTTGGATGTTGCTTGTCGTCTATGGAGCTGGCAAAGGCGTCGCTAGGTCTGCCAAAAAAGTGCTAAGAATTTATGCATGTGCCAACATCTGTGGCAGATGAGAAGTTGCAAGGGCAGCGCAGGAGGGAAGGAGGGAAGGAGGGAAGCCCTTGAACTTGGGCCAGGAAGTGTCGGTCGATTGGCAAAGCCAAAAACAGTGTGTCTTTCCGTCCATGTGTACTTTGTATTTGTGTTGGTGAGCTGTAGAAATAGGAATCTGCAGATACTCTTTCAGAAATGATATATGAATATCTACAATGATGTCATCTAACTTGAGTTATTTCAAGGAAATTGAATTTACTTAGAATTTATACGTTTAGGATTAGCGTTAAAAATGATTCTAATTTATTTGAAAGATTTTTAAAAATTCAAATAATGCATTAATTAATTGCGGTTATAAAAGAATACGATTATTATATGCGTACGAATGTACATATACATACATATATGCAAATGTACTTATTTTTAAAGGGACTTATATTTAATTATAAATCATAGAAGGTCTTTCGCAACAGCCCTTGAGTTACTCATGCTCTTTCATTGCGTTTCCGGGTTTCTGTATTTATTATTATTAAAGTTGGGATTATTTTTATAAATGAACCAGAGTGGAACTGACAAAGTAAGGAACTAAAATATAAAATCTTCAGATATGCAAAGCAGGAACTAAATTCTATTTTTTACAGTTATTAAATTTCAAACTAGTGAAAAATAATTGAGACAGTCAATAAATTAATAAAGAGTGGTCTAAATTAAATAGGAATTACGTTTTATTTACATAACGCACATTACAGAATAGTGTCACAACTCAAAGTATTTATTGGTTCATATTATGTTCAAAATGATCACAATTTATAATAATGACGAATTGAGTTACTTTGAAACTTGCCTAAAGCCTTTTAAACAAGAGCATCAAAACTTCGCATTACTAAATTGAATATTTCAATGTGCGTTATATATTTTTTTTGTGAAAAACATGCCTTGCATATTTGTGCAGGCACTCAACTCAGATGCGATGGCGTCATGCGGGCTCGATATAGCTGATGAGATACTCGCACTCGGAGAATGCCTTTTTTGGGGTTGTGTTGTGAGAACCACTGCATAAATCTGCAGAAATTATGGCTAGATATGTCTTGAAATTTATTTTATTTTATTTTTTTTTATTTTAGCTGCAATTGATGACAGGCCAAGTAATTCGCAAAGAAGTACAACTTGCATTGTAGCACTGTGTATCTTTGTATCTTTGTATCTATTAGCTACAAAGCTACAACTATGTAAGCATGCGGCGTTGCTGAGCTAAGCTGAGGTCACGCCCCCTTTTGTGCAAAGGCGAAGGCGAAGCTATTTCGCATGCTGTTTACATTTATGCAACATGTCGAGTGGCAACTTTGTATCTAGATACTTATAGTTGTCAGTGTACAGCGGTGTGTTGGACTGCGTCTGATTATGACATTTAACATGAACACGTAGTGAGCACAACACATGCGAGCGACAGCATTGGTATTTCTGCTTCTTCTTTTCCTCCTTCTTCTTCTGTTTTTCCTGTCTTTTCTTTTAATTTTTCTTCTATTTCCATTTGGTATTTTTACTAGACACGAACGCACAGCGTGACAGAGAGAAAGACAGAGAGGAAGGGAAGGGGAATGGACAGTTTCAGTTCCCTTTTTAGCTCTCTGCTTCATTGCGAATTCATTCGTTCATTTCGTGCTGTTGCCTGTCATATTTTGCGGTCTTATCGCAAACCCCAAAAATGAAATTGGCAACCATTTGAAGCGCCCAAAATGCACGAAAAAAATAAAAGCAAACACTGTACTGCACACAAATTGTTACCAAACATTGGCTCTGACCGGAGATCGGATTGCTGTCTGCTTGTCCAGGGCTAAATTGGCTTGTTCAAATGTATCTTGATAAGAACTGACGGCCTATTGGCACCGAGAGTCAGCGCATTGTAATGGAAAATGTTTATTTCAACCTTTTGTTTTTTTTCTTCCCAGTTTTTTCAGCTTTTTGTGGTTTCAACTCACCTGCAAAGAGAGAAGAACAGGTTGTGAATTAATTAAAATATGCAAAAGTATCAGAAGTATCTTTAATGTAAAAGCTATGTATCTATATAGTAGAAAGCACTGACAATCTTAATAACATTTTTATCTATTTATAGATTGAAATAGAAACACTTTTAAAATATCTATAATATATATAATATTGGCACCACAAGTGTGAATTATTCATAGCTCAATTATGTTATAGCCTTTTTTCAAATTTGCAACAAGCGAAAAATTCCAAAATTGCTTTAAAAATATATTTATGAGCGGAAAACGAGTTCTATAAACAAATCATGTGGAACGAGAACAACGACAACAAAACAAAACAGAACAACATAAGTAACAAGTAATGACAAAAGCAAGTCGAGTGCCAGTGACGACTTATTTGTCACTAGAGCTGCTTGTGATTGTTGCTTTTATGGGTAGTTCACTGTAAGCTGCCGCGTGTGGGCGTCAAGTTGAACGACAGTGACAGTGGCAGTACTAAGGTCAGGCGTTCACCAGTGCGTATGAGCAATAATTTTTTTAATTGTCGCATTAAACAGTTAACGGGCGTCACGATTGTTGTCTCGACGCTTTCAGTTTTTCACTTGCGGTTCAATTTTATTTTTGCTCTTTTAATTATTGTTTTATTTTTTGCCTGGCTGCCTTTAATTGTTTATGTAAATTAGAATTAACTCGCACTTTTGATGAGCAATTTAAATACACAGCACTTTTGAGGAAGTGAAGTAAAGTGCGCAGCAGCTTAATACAAAAGTATCTTGCATCTTTCAGCTACTTTTAGCCGGCGCTTGGTGCAAATAAAGGTGTGAGCGCATTTGGCGGATAAATGTTAAACAGTTCGTGCCGAAAGGCAACCACAATATTTCGAGGAGTAACCATGAGGGTTGCAAGTCAACAAATTGACACATTCGAAGTAATTGGTTCAGTCTGCAGTTTGTCAAGTGCTGTAGTAACTTGTCCGCAGATACGCAGATACATTTTCTCATACATCATAATCATCTTCATCATCATCATCATCATCACCAGCATTCGGTCAAAATTTGTGCAGCTCTTGGACCGCCGTGCACACAATTTGTGGTCAATGCTCGTGTCATTCATCTTGATATGCTGCGCTTCCTCCTCCTCCTCCTCCCCCCTCCACCCAGAATTCCATCTTTCCTCTTGCAGCAAATTAGCTTAGCTGGCAGGTAGTGTAAACGTCAGTTAACCAGCTCTTTTGTCATCACAGCTTCGTGTGTGTCTAGACCATTTGATTGAACGCAGCGTTGACAAAAGACGTATGAGCTCTGCTCAATCCGTAGATAAGCCCAGTTTCAACCCTCTACACCCTTCAACCTTCACCCTTCACCCTTCACCCTCTACCCTGCCTGCCACTCAGCTGAGATCAGTCGTCAGTCAGAGTTTGTCCAGGTTCAATGCTTCAATTAAATTCACTGTCAATCATTTTTAGCTCTCCTGCTGTCGTTGTTGTTGTTGTTATTGCTCCCGCTTTCCACTCGTTTTCTTGTTGTTTTATTTTCAAAAATGTTCGTTGAACATTTTGAAAATTTCATAGCTGGTTGTGATTAGCAACGCGCCGTCTATGGTGCTTGTGTTTGGCCATTAAATGGGTTTTTTGACTTTGGCTTTGACTTTGACTGATTTGCATTGAAGTTCATAAACATGGCTGGCAGGTGTAAGAGGCTCAACAGTGTTTGTTTAGTGGACTGTAAATCTATTGGTTGCATTGTTTTGGTAAGGTTATTTAATAATTTGAGAGTGTTGGAACATTAACATTTTGGTTAATCAAAGTTATGTCATACGCATTTGTGCTTCTTTTTAAAATGATAATTTTTGAAAATCTATTAATTTCAAAGAATTTTTCTGAAGAAGAATAATTTAAATAATTAAAATATTACTCAGTTTTTTTTCTTTTTATATTTTTTTTTACGTTTATTATTATTTTTATGAGTCATTTCAAGAATAAACAGAACAGATAAGTTGCAGAATTTTTTAAACATGACAGGGTTCGAACCCAGCTATTCTTCAAACTGTAGTTCTAGTTATATTGTATTTTAACAATTAAAATTCAATTTGTTTTACAATTTTAAGCCAAAGAAGACAGCTGTGATTACCTCTAGAGTTTTCTTAAACTGATTACAGACTTCATCTTGGTTTTTGTATTATTTTCTCCATCTGTGCAAAAAAAATCTCAATCTCTGGGTAAACAATGTTTCACCCCTAAGCACTATTATTTTCTTTCAGTACAGCATATAGCTTCTACAATTTTAAACACTCTCCCTAGTTTTCAATTTGCAGACCTTCACTTTTCCAGTGTCTCAACAATTTGACAACTGTTAACAGTTCTTATCTTTTCCAGAGCTTAACCCTTTAAGTCTGTGCCAAGATCTGATATAGTAGTATGTAGTATTTACACCTCATTCTCTTACATTTATCACTCGTTCATATCTCTGCTCACCGCCCAGTTCCCCTGAGTGTATCAGAAACCTAACCCGAGTGTAGTTCTGTTCACTTTTAGCCTGCCCACAGATACAGATACATGTATTTCTGTTCCGCAGCGTGAGAACTGTGCCAGGTGAATGTCTCTCTATTGTTCTTGGCTCTCAATTCTCTTGTTCAGCGACATTGTAGGAAACTTTTCGCCTCTTTTACCTATTTTCTTGTGCAATTATTTATAATAGCACCCGGTTCCTCGCTTGTTTTCTGCTTTAATGCCATGGAGAATTAATGAAGAGAGAACGAGAGAAAAGGTTTGTCTCGGAATTATGCAGGTAACGATTGCTGCAGTTTGTCGGAGCTGAGCGCAGTTCATTAAGGGTAATGCATGCCAAAAAGATTGAAAGAAAGACAAATTGTCTGGCACACAGCGCACACACAGTCAATACACACACCTACACACATCAATATGGAAGGCAGAAGGCGCCTTAATGACAAAACGACATTGTTGTGCTCCTGGCACCTGCTGCAGTTTCCTAGAAAATGTTTCCTCATTTCTTGTACACCCACAACAACAAAAACAGTTTAGTGTCCTGTTTGCTAAATGTTTATGAATAATTAAATTGCTGGACTTGTCTTGGCTGCAGTTTATTGATTTTCAAAGTTCTAAGTGAAACTCTCAGAGAGTGTGAGTTCATTGCACTGACCCACTGACAACTCTTGGGTAGAAGTCTTCCCCTACTTGTAAGCCATATAACTAGTCGCCAACTAACTTAAATGATAACATTGTAGCGCCCAAGTACAATGTACCTTTCCGACTGAGCTGAAGTCATACATGCGTGCATTTGAGTACTTATTTCTGCTGCTTTGTCACACATGTCATATACAGAAAACGTCTCATATTTCCGCAGCTGATTAGCATGTGCACTTGAAGGACCCCCTCTATAGAAAATGCTACTCTGTGTGTGTGTGTGTGGCTACTGAAACTGAGGTTGCAGTGAGGCCAGTCCAAGGTTGAGATACTTGAGGTGCCCGTGAGAAAAGTCATTTTTTCTCTTTACATTTTTATGTTTTGATGTTGTTTCTTGATGTGCTAATGGGCGGTAAACATTTCGTAAGCTTCATTGATTTTTATGCATTGTTTATGGACGGCACATTTCAAGTGGGTCACTTGAGAGCACCAGCGCATAAATAGCTCGATGATCAATATTTTTGTTGTTAGCTCAACTTGTGTAATAGTCGTCATACATGTGTAACTACACTTTCGAGTGTTATGGTAATTTTAGTCACTTGTTTACCAATAAGTAGCATGTCTTGTACTTGCTAGCAACTTACTTTTTATATGCTTCATGCTTAGGCTTAACAGGTAGTTGAGATTAAACTTCAATATACATTTCATACATTTACTTTATCGTTTTGAAACATCCTTTAGTATTTCCTCAACACTTATCTAATCTTTGTATTATTACTTTGTACATATTTATGATGCCATCTCAAATATCATAAAAATATATCTCTATTAATATCTCAACTTTAACTTTCACATTAAATTGTATTTCCTTAGCTTCCTGCTACATAAACTCAAACTCGAAATCAAGTATCAGTTTACATCGTAAACTTGCTCCAAATTGAACAGATATATATTTTTTTTTATAGGCAAAACAAATTAATAATTAACATTTTTCTATAGACTCGTATAGTTTTTCTTAGTTGATTAAAGGCGACGCTTTTCCGCAAATGAAAATGAAAAGCTGGTCAAGTTTGGTCATTAGAAAAAGTGACATTTGCGATGTGGCGAAAACAAGTTGGTTTTAACCACTTTGTTGGACATCGCCTCGAGAGTGAAATCTTGACTTGGAAAAGTGCTCAAAACATGTGCTGCAACTTGTGTCGAAAGATTTATCAAGCCAGCATCTTCCAGCGTAGCATCATCATTGTCATTATCTTCATCATCGCAATCATGATTAACAATAGCTGCGGCAAGTCTTTTGTCATTCGTAGTATGTAAAAGGTCAGGGGTATTGAGGGGGAGATATCGAGCTGTAGCCTCTGCTTCATGATAAATGAAATTTTGCACTAAGCGTTGCTTTTACTTAAGGCCAAAACTTTAGCTGTCTTCGAGATGTTTGTATACGAGTACGAGTATGTGTGGCGTTTATCATTATTGTAATTTCTGGCCGTAGGCAGTTGGCCAAGACCACGCAACACGCACGTCTCTCTCTGGCTGGGGACATTTGGCACCGAGCCATAATGCTTGGCCACAAACAAAAGAAACAAGAACAACAACAATAACACCCAAATACAACATATGTGATTGATTGTAATTGAGGTTGGTAAAAGTTGTTGTGTCAATGTCAAAGCCGGGGTGAGCAAAAAAACCAAAAAAAATTGGTCTACGGATTTAGTCTGTCACTTGTGAAAAACCAGAGCTAAAGAAGCGGAAAATTTTCTACAATTTTCATATTATGGACTTTTTGAGTGATGCTGCAAATTGTGAAATGCTTTGAATGAGAATTTCAAGCTAGCAATTTGTCATTTGAGTGAAGTAATGAAGAAAATTCAATTGTGAAATGTTTGTCAATTATTAATGGACAAGTCTGCTTTAACTGGAATTTAGAAAAATGTATTCTTAAACTTTCCTTATTAAATTAAAACTTGATTATTTTTGTCTCTTTTACCTGACCATATTCTATGCTAGTTTTCCTTAACCCTTTTTAGCGGAGCTTTGTAGTTTAATTAACACAAAAAACTTCGCAAGTGCCATCAGCTCAACTCTAAATTAAGGCCAAAAAAAGTTTTCCAGTTGCCAACAGTATCACTTGCAAAAGTTGATGGTCACAATTAAAAGTTAAAAAAAAGTTAAGAGACCTGGCCAAGCTTTTGTTTTTTTTTGAGCGGGTTATGGCCATGTCGTAATGGCTGAAAAACTCAGAAGCTCAGCGGCACATTAACACGTTTCAAATGACTTAAATATGTTGCCAAATGTTGGCAAGAAATATAAACCAAAAACAAAAACTTGGGAAAGTTGTTTAGCTACTATCTGGAAATATGTCACAGTGTCAACAATACAAATAATGAACCAAATAATAATAATAATAATTATCAGCACAATCATAATGATAATAAGTAATGAAAAGAAGAAGCAGCTGCAGTTGTTGTAATAGTCGCTCTGTTTGTATCTCGAACTATACACACCGATTGCCCAACATGGCTAAAAAGGGTGAGCTTTTCTCTCTCTCCATATTTCCCAGTCATCTGTAAGTTTTGGTCTTATGCAATTGTCATTATTGTCTGTCATTGTTGTTGTTTTTGTTGTTGGTTTATGAATATTAAACTAGTGTTTTGTTGTTGTCGCCCATTGAGTGCGCAAGCAGCGCGTATCTTTAAGATACTTTTTCAAGTCAAGTGGTTTTTGTCAGTTTGGTTGTCGTTGCTACAATTTCACTGCTTCTCATGGCATGAAGTTGTGTCAGTTTTTTGTGATGTTTATTTATTTTTATTTTTCGACTAATTAAATGTGCCAAAAGCGTAAATTCAATTAATTTAATTGTTGTACCAAGAAAGAAATGCCAAAGAAAAACTTCAACTTGGCCACTTTTGAAGGCTAAGTTTGTGGCAGCTTGAGTTATTTTTTAAAGCATTTCACAGTTGCAATTAAGTTACAATTTGTTTCTGGCCAAATTAGCAATTGAAAGATAAAGTTGCTTGAGGTTTGTAATTATTGTAAAGTGCTTAACTTTGGAAATGTTAGATGTTAACGAATTTTATTTAAGACTAAATTGTTAATCTGTTAATCTGCAAATTATTGACATTTTAATTGAAATATTTGTTAAATTAATTAGTATAAGTTGTACAAATCAAATACTTAAGCAATTTCACTTTTCTAATCCAAAATACAACGATAATATTTGAAATTCCAGCTTCTTAAACTTAAAAGGTCTTAATAGGAAATAAAAATTGATAAGTCGACAAAACAAAAAATTTAAATATTACTAAAATAATTTGTTTGATTTTAAGAGTAATTAAGAAAATAACTGTTAAACGTTTCATTTAAATTCAGTCATTAAACAGCTAAAAAGGGAACACATAAGTAGAAATACCAGACATTGTAGACTCATGCCTACGACAGAATACTTAAATGACTAATTGATGATGCTCAGCTGCGAACACAGGCAGAGAATTAGATACAAAAAAGCAGAGAGCATTGCTCACTTGAGCGAAAGTATTTTATTTGCCATAAATTTCCATAACGCGCTCAACTCAATGGGTTTATTACTCATACCCAGGGATTTGGCTGCTGGAGATCGAGTGGCAAGTGAATCATAGTCGAAACTGAATGAGATCTGCACTGTAATGACAACGCCCTGAAGTGTTAATGACGCAAATTTCAAATTCATTCAACAAATCGTTTTGTTAATAATATAAAATATTTTTAAAACATTTAAAAAAAATAATTTTTGGCAAATGATTGCATTTATAAATACAGCACGCGGTAAGGGAATGTACGTGATTTGTATGCAAATTTGTACAATTAAGTAAGCGCGAAAAGTGTATCTGATGGATGCAAATGGTGCTGTCATGACATTGGATGCATAACATGCAGACTGTATCTTTTTTTCTCTGTTTCATGTTTAAACATATAAATTAAAATGCCTGCGGTTAATGATTATGTTGTTGTTGTTGTTGTTATTGCTCATCTTTTCCGATTGCGGTCTCGCTTGGCAGACGAGTGTATAAATTTCGTTAATATGACCAATCGTAAAGTTGATAACTAGACGGGGAAGTTAAGGGGAGATAGAGCTATTAAACATGTGTATTTATAACGCTTATTTACGTTATTTTTCGCGTTTATTGTTGAATCAGTTGCTATTGTCTAAGCATTTTTTTAACGGTTGTCTGACACCTGCCTGACCACAACAGTCGAAGCATCGCATTATGTAACGTTTATGACAGAGTTTTATTAAAATTAATTTTGATTAATGTTCGAGCTGAACGATTAGACTAAATTTAAGGTATGCAAAGTTTGCTTAGGCAATTATAATGTCATTCTGTTTTTCCATAATTATATTATGTTTCCGCTCATAGGTATAATTTTTTTAAAAACTACAGGTTCTTTTTCTAGTAGACACACAACTGGTTTTTGTTTGAAATAAATAACATTGCCAGCTTTATTTAACTGTTGAACTAGTTCACATAAGTGGTCAGGTCAGATTTATTAATAAAATCCTGAAGCGAGCAAAGCAAAGACAAAAAGTTAAATCGGAACTTGTACTTTTTGACAATTGAACTAGTTTAGCAGTGACAAAATGAGCTTGTTCCACAGATACTTATCAATATTTTTTTTTACTAACTTTTTTTGCAGTTTTTAATAATTTGCGGAACTAAGTCATTTTGTCAATAAACCAGTTCAGCAAAGCGGAACTTGATACACAATGTATTGCTATCTTAATGGAATATTTCTTCGCAATTGCTGAAGTGTTTACTTGTTGGAACTGGTTACTAGAAACTATTTCCATTAAATATTTTCGGGGGAAATGTGTCTTGTCAGTTCGTTAGCTCGTTAGTATTTGGGTTGCTTCCAAAAGTCCAAGCAAGTACTCTATCCAATTAGTTGCTTTCACATTTCAACAGTTTACAGCAAACTGTCAACACTTCTTCTCCTTCTACTTCTCAACTCAATTGCCATTTCAATGGGCCACTAAAAATGTCATTCTTCATTTAAAGAGATAATTTCTATGCTAGCCGAAGCACTTGGAAGGCATTTCAGACGTTTGCGAAATCATTGGGTAATATTTTGTTATACTTTTTTTTTTTTTTTTTGATGGAAAAAGCTCCAAATTGTGTAGAAAGATAGAAAATGAAACGAGACTAAAATATGACATTTGACATTTCAGTAAAGTGCTTTGTATGCAATCGCTCAAAGGCGAAAACCATTTAAAAGTTTTGTCATTGAGAAGATGGAAAAAAAAATGTTGAGAACAGCGTAAATTTGATGAAATTATGAAAGTGAACACTTTGAGATTTTCCAGCTAATTTAGCAGCTGTGCGTGGCAATGGAAAGTTAGGGCAAAAAAAAGAACTGTTGGCTTGGCATTGGATACGCAGAGCGGACAACGTCAATGACTGAATGTGCCATAGGGCAATTTAAGTCTATTGTTCTTTTGGCCCATTAAAAGCAGCCCCCAGTCTGTGGAACAAGCCGCACTAATGAGCGTCATGGCATGCATAATGTATGGAAGGCAGGCACCAAGAGCACCACCAACACCACCCACTCACAGTAACATAATAGTGTCTGTCAAGTGCAGCGCGTCGTCGTCGTCGTCATCATCGCATGTGTAAAAGATACAAAGATACTTCCTTGTCCGAGTACTCTCCAGCCACAGTCGAGTGCGCGCACTAAACTAATGACAATATCAAATTACAGACTGTCTTGTCTGTCTGTCTGTCTATCTGACAGTCGGTCTGACAATGAGCACGACAATTTGCATGACACACTTAGCCAGGCCAACAGTTTTTGGGGAGTGGTACTACCAACAACTCCTCAGCTGTCCACAAGTTGGACTTACATTTTAAGAGCTTCCTCCTCTGCTGCCTTTTGCCTGTTGCCAGTTGGCAGTTTGTCAACGACTCGTTAATGCAATTTCCACTGTCAATTTCTAAAAACCACAAAAACAGAAACTCATCGTATACGCTGAAAATGAAAGTAATTTGCAAAAGCCATGCAGCGTCTTCTCACAGAGATCGTGAGGCTATAAACCAAAACATAATGCAAGTCGGCAGCAATAGAGATAGAGAGACAGATAGAAGAAACATGTGAAAGTCGATGCTCAAATGAAGTCAAAGTTGTTGGGGGCCAAACGAAAGTGTAGACTTGAAGCTTTATTTTAATAGCTTATAAGCTCTAAAAACCAAAATGGACATAAAGTAAGATGGCGCTATAAGAGAGGTAATTGGAAGAATGATCTTTTAAATTGCTCATTTTACTTGACATCTTAATATTTTAATTTCAGTTTTCTGTATTTAGTCATTTATATTTCTTTATTTAATTGGGAGTACGATCTTTATATGAAAGCGTAGTTAAATGCTTTTTTCTAGCTACCTGTCTGATAACTATCGTTTTTATACATATTGCTTCCTATATTAAAAGACTTTTCGTTTTAGAATAAAAGCATTATTTTTGGACTAACTCTCGACTCTCGAATAATTATATATCCAATATTATTCCCAGCTCTGAAGCTTCATCACTCTCATTTCCCATATTACTTTATGCTTTGTGGCTGCTTAATTGATTATCTCCCACACTTTAATTTAACAACTCTTTTCTTTTCCTTCCTCATTCTGGCATTGCATCTCTCTCTCGTGTCTTTAAATCACTTCCTGCATACTTAAGTCGCCCCACCCATAATTAATCAAAAGCAAACCGGTAAAAAGTATTCACGCGATATACTCGACTCACATGTGAGTACACTGATAAAAAACTTCCTTAAAAATATTACTCACAGCGTGCTATTGATAAGCTAACGCGGTAGAATTATGCATTTATTTACTGAGAAATCTAAAAGTAAATTAATTACGAGCTAAAATACTGAAGAATGTAACTTACTGACGTCATTTAGAAGGGAATACAAAAGTTGAACTCACCTAGAAAGAGAGCAATTAAAAACCAAATAAGATTAATTATAGAATAGATTCAAGAATATATATATTATAAGTAATGACATTATGAATTTATTGCCAGAGCCAGCACCAAGCGTAACCCACGTCATATAACAAAATAATAAATACAGATACAATATCTATAGATACATATACTCTTATGCATCTGCTTTCACAGTTGGACATTTAATTGAGTGCGAACAAAATGGATTGTACAATATATAATATATTTTAAGTAGAGACCGGCGAACTGTGAAGAAAACCGAGTCTTAATTATCCAGAGTATTTCCGTTATACGGGGGCTTCACATAGCGTTGCCAGATCGCTGCACTCGCTGAGGTTCATTCGAAGCGGGTTGCAAGCTGTTATTAGCATTATCATAAAATTATTTATTTGATCATATAGAAACCCATAATTGTTATTGTTGTTTATCCCAGGCGACTCTCATCTTTTGCAGAGTTGTCAGTTGGTGTAAATAACATGCAACACATTGACCCTGACTGATCAACGGGTCGTTTCTTCTTTTAGGATTGATGAGTGCACAAAGCTGTTTCATTGTTCGTTCTTTGGGCATCTGTAATTTGTCAGCTAATTGGTCGATGGTCCCATCAAGGCATTATTGATGTTGTCTGATCTTTGAAAGGCGGAAGCTGTAACCCTATCGATAGACGTTAGTCTCATTCTCTTGAATTCTTTTCAAAGTAGTTGCAACCCACGTCCTTGTCGAAAACAAGCCATAAAAACACAAAATTAATATCTATTGACAGCAAAACATTTGAATTGTCACCTCGTCCGAAAAATATCAAAAATACTTGAATTCTTTTCAAATCTACTTCGTGTGCCTAACCGAATTTGGTCAGAGGTATCCAAATATGGCTAAATATTTTTACTGGCACAGCGCGTGGCCAAAAAGTTGTGATCTATAAAATTTGCTTAGAGTTTTGGACTTGTTGTTGTCGAGTCACTTGTAAGTCTGCTTGTTGACTTTGAAATTCAATTTGGAAGCTACGCAACTTGCCTAAGATCTTATCAGCTGCCTTATCTTATCTGTCTGCGTCTCTGCAACACGATTTTCAGTTACAAATGTTGCTGTTAATTACGTCACTAAATGAATTTTCATTTGAAGTCTCGATGCGCCATACAATCGATTTAGACGGCTTAAGCTGGGTGAAGGGGTCAACAGGCAAACAATTAGCGTTCTCGTCATGTGGGAGTTGTGACTGGAACAGGGGAATGGGGAACGAGGAGTGACGGGGATGGCAATGTTATGTTAACTCTTAAGTGATTAAGGTCAGGCCTCTAATTAGAAGACCAATAAATGAAAGTGGGTGAGCTTCGGGAATTGTTGTGAGGTGTTACTTATTCAGCGGCTGCTTTTGAAGTGTACTCGATTTGTATTTATTTTTATTTTTTAAGGGAGAGAAGTTTGTGGGAAGCCGTAGAGCAGAAAGATATTTGCTTAGAGAAATAGTTTGTTGCGAACAGAAGAATGACACTAAAGATATATTCAGACTTGAATGTGGTTAGGAAAGAATCAAGATTTACATAAATAAAAGAAATGCAAGAGTGTTAAAACAATCCAATAAGTGTATTTATATAAGACATAGAATAACACTGAACACATATAAATAATCATGAACTCAGAACTCAGAAATAAATTGAAATGGAATAGGATTATTATACATTGGAGAACTAAGATCATATACATAAATATTATATTAAATATATGATATAGCGGAATAGAATACAGCACTAGGATTATTGGAATCATTTATGAAATGTATGGGCTGATATAAATGTATCACTTAATATATTAAATAGAAAATTAATTTAAATAAAATTTTCAAAATTTTCATACACGGCTTTTAAAGGTTCAAATCGTCCAGAATTTGACTATAGTACCAACATATTCTCTCCCTCTCACTATGTGTTCAGCTTACACCCGCCAACTTTCAAAGGGAAGTTTTTCAATTTTTTGCAGATTTAATTAAATGTTGACATCATTGCAACATGTGGCATGCCGCATTTCAATGCAAGTTTACCTAACGACTATTGACAGGCATCAAAATAAACGCGGACGAGCAAAACGCAAAAGAATACCAAATGAATAACCGAGTTGCATTCACGTTGTCCGAAAAGCAAAAATATTCAACAATTGAACAGAGATAGAAAGAGAGAGAGAGAGGAAAAAGAGAGAGAGAGAGAGAACGAACTCTAACGTACCGTGGTAAATGCCAAAAGGAGAACTGCCGCTGGGTTGACATTTTCCTAGGGACAATTGCACATGGCAATGAATGGAAAACAAGTGGAAATGCCCAACCCATTGTTCAACTGGGAAAAACAGCTGGCAGAAAAATTGAATCCCCTTGTCAGACTTTGCTTTTGTTCCTTATAATATATTTTGCGCTGTTTAAATTTAACTTCCACTCTTTGAACATTTTTAGCCCGAGACTCTGTCATGATTTTAGTGCTGATTTATATTGCATATTCCGGCGCACGGCCTCCAGGCATATATTGAATATCAAATATGATTTTAAGACGTTGCCAAAGTAAAACGAATGAAAAATGACATTCAATTGAATTTTATGTCGCAGCAGCTTAGGATGCGACTTCAACTTGAGCTCTGAGTCTCGGTTCTTGGGTTTGGTTTTGCTTTTTTTACTGCACTTTACTTGGGCGCAACAATAAATTGCCTTTTATATATACATAGAATCAGACGCTGTTGCGGCTGCATTATGTATGACTACCATGATAAATATATATATCTATATGTATTTATACTTGTATATATATTCTCTTTGTGGCTTTGCCATTTATGTTATTAATGCGGCGCATGCCTTGCGGCTGCTTTTGTCTGCTGCCCTGGAACCTGTTTGCCCAGGAGCCTTCGAATGCCGATCTTATATACCCTTGCAAAGGGTATGAGTATTGCGAAATTTTCAGGAAGTGTGTGACTTTAAAAACTATACTTAGCCAAACTTCTATAAATCTAATTGAATGTTTGTTTATAATTTTTTATAATAGATAAAGTAGTACTATTAAATTTTGAAAAGATAATAGCGTGAATTGAAAGCTGCATCTAATAAAAACATTTCCTTTTTCAACACTTTCTTTATACAATACAATTTGATCTCTGAAACTATTTATTCATTCCTATATCTATCTATCTCTCTACTGATGTATCTATTTATCTTTTTCGGTATAATTATAAATGTAGATATTTCTATTTTTAGACAATTAAATATTTATCTGCATTTTTACGTTAATAGATTCATCTATTGATTTTTTATCTACATTAAACTATATCTCTACACTTGTTCTGAGTAAAAGGGTATCACATGTTCGGCACACCACATACTAATTCTTTCTAGTCTTTTATTCGTTCGAAAATCGAATTTTACAGCCTGGGCATATAAAAAATATTGTTGATTGATATCGCTTAGGCATTTGATGTAAGTAAAAATGCGTGCGCTGCAAAATTTCATTAAAATTTTAGCCAAGTTGCCCACATATTTCACAGATGCCATAATTAATGGCTATGTGGAGTTGTTTTCACTATAGATACTCATACATAGAACTTGCCCTTTGGCAAAATTCCCGTAATTACAGGCGTACATTTTTCAGCACATGTGCAGAATCATCCGAAGAGCTCTCTGTAGCTTTGTCTAGGGCTTTGGCTTCAAAAAGAATTTTTTCTAAGCGGCTTTTAGCTTTTAATTATATATTCTTTTCTTCGTTGAAATTCTTTGTAATACAATTAATTTATGTTGTCTTCTATCAAGTGAATTAATCATTTGATGAGCTTATCTATTAAATTGAAAAGACCTAAATTCTTCAAGCCTAGTATTCATTTGTGTTTTAAGCAAACTAATGGTGCAGGTAGTAAAGGCTTACTGTTCTTATTTTTATTGTTAGATAGTTTATATATTTTCAATGGAATATATTTTTCAAATCAAATATTTATGGGTATATTTATTTTCAAGCTGAATGTATATTTAGATGAGTCATGTCATGAAATTTTTCATTGAAATTGAATTTCATTCTCAGGAACCATTTCTTGGTATTTCTATTATCAAGATATTATTAGTATATGCGTATCATTGAATGCTTTAAAAATTTCTTGTAGAGGTGTCTTTTGAAAAACTAGTATTTCTTAGTATTTTCGAGCTAGAAAACCAGTTTTTATTCATATAGAACAGTGCAGTTCACACCTTTAAGTCAAACTAAATCTGTTGGAATATCTAATACAATTCATCAATATTCGAATGGTTGACAAATTGATTAAAAGCAGAAGCTGACCAAAAGCAAATACCTTTCCAACCGCTTAATAAAATTAACAATTTGCTCAATTTTACATTACCATGCACGTTCCTAGGCTATTTGGTGTATTTTTGACTGTCCATTAAGTCTGGAAAGTCTATCAGTCTTCGCATTTGGACTGACCACTCTTGTGTCAGACGAACCGGCAACAATTCAAAAAGAAATTGAAAATTACAGAGTACGACGAGATGGCATTTCAGTAAAGCAGACGGAGTCACAGTCGCAGCTACAGACAGAGCTCATTATGTGGCCAGGTAGTCAGGTAGGCAGTCGGATAGGTGCTCATACACGTAGTTTACAATTCTGTAAACCGGTTCACACGAAACGAATGCTGCGCATGCGCCGGAAAACCTGTCCAACGATTTGCTCTGCCCCCAAAGACAATTTAATGGCCTGGGAGTCGGAGACGGAGAAGTCGCATCATCGGCACAACAGCCTCAATGGCGCATCAATTATGTTAATGAAGCTTTAAATGTGTCTTGATATTGAAAAACTTGTACAGGCCTTATTGAACAAAAAGGCGGCCGGCAGAGCTTAGCCGGTTTTTCCAATTGTTTACGACGGCTGCGACAAAATGTCAGCTCAGCTGCTGCTTAAGTACAATGTACCACTAAATATCAAAGGAGGTAAACTAAAAAAAAAAAACAAGAAAAATAGAAAAAAAATATCTAAAGAGCAATTTGCATATGGCGACCTTTGGCACACACTGAAAAATCATCAAACTATCGAACTGGGCCCACACCTTCACGCTGTGTCATTTTCACAGCCATTACACATTCTGTTTTTCTTGGCTAACGAGCTTTTGTTTATATTTCACGCTTGCCAGCAAAACCGGAGGACGGTAACTGTGACCCTGAGCTGATTTATCCATAGTTTATGGCCGACACGTAACCGACATATACTCGTAATCCATGTTTTGCCATTTTTCATTCTGGCATTTTAAGCTTGCTGTAAATGCGAGCAAGTATTTTGCAAAAGATTTATCCCTAATCAGGCTGCTATACTGCGACGTGCTATCTCAATGCCATGTCAAATGCTAGCGTTTATTCATTGAATCAGCAAAAAAACATAAAAGGAGAATGTTGAAATACAGTAAAATCTGCTGTAGCAAATAAATTTGGTATTCTATGTATGATAACCCTAACATATAATCTGAGGTTAATCGATTCTGCCTGTTAGAAACACTAGTAATTTTATGGCAAATCTGTAGACTCTATTTTAAATAATTCCTTTTTTCAAATATTATTTAAGTTTTATTTTTAATCATTTCTATATTATAATGGGTTATGATATTCCAGTTGTATATTTTTTAAATATTTCAATATTTTGTATTCCTTTAAATCTAGTTTCTACTGTACTGTGAGTGTTTATATATAAAATCATAAAGCTTAACTTTACATGCTCAGAAAACTTATGCGCGGTGGTTGGCAAAGTCAATTGCTGGCATTTTGTTGGATGGAGGTTTATGACTATTACTATTATTATTATTATGATTATAACATTTTTGTATGCATTGCATTTAATGCAACGTTGAGCTTTGAAGAGCTTGTGCAAAAAAGATGCTATGCTAATATTTGTAATATTAATAAAGTGGGGGAAAAATTGTGCTGAGGGGAAATTCGATTATGTCTAAAAGTAAGGCAAGGGCATAAAATCTTTTAAAGCCAGGCAAAAATAAATAATATAAACTACATTTAATACTAAAAGTGCAGTAACCAAAGCAAATAACCATTAACCAAAAACGAAAAATAAATTAAAATATCGCCCTAAAATCAATAAAAATTTAGATGCTCATGTGAAAAATTCATGGAAAAACAATCTACAAAATATAAACAAAATGATGCTAATATTTTTTAAAATTAATTAACAAGACACTACAGCTCATAGACTAGTTATATATAACCAAAACCATGGGTGGATCTATTATAAAATGTATAGTATTGCCATAACCATGCGAAAGAAAACTATGAATGTATAGATCTTTTGCATATGTATAGCCTACCATATCGGGCCTGAAGTAGACCTGTTGCGTGTACATGGAACTTTTGAGGGAGGACGTCTTATCCGGGAATAATATGCATTTCCCTGGCATTGTTCCTCTCGGTGTTCCACCATTAATTGTTGTCATTGTTGTTGTGGTTGTTGTGCCTGCTGTCAGGTGATGATGGCCAACACCCACGTCTGTTTTCTGGGCTGTCAGACTGCTCGTCGAGTTGACTTTTGAGGCGTGCGAGAGGCGTTTCATATGCGTCCACATTTGATGCCAGGGCGCCGCGTCTTTCTATATATATATATATTTTTTTTTCCATTCGTTGTTGTTGTGGTTTCGTTTGAGGGGGTTGGCGGGGAGACGCAGGACAGAATGTAGTTTTGTATAGTTTGTTTTTTGTCGTGTATATATGTAAGAGAGTGTAAAAGTGTAAGGGATTGTTGTATTGAGTTGGGTGTACGAAAAAATAGAAATAAATACAAATTTGTTTTAATTAAAATTTGCCAATTTATCAGTTGTTCTATTGAGAAAACTAAAATACAGTTTTTGTAATTTTATAAATTTAATTTACAACTAAATAAATTCGATTATGTAAAGTTGTAGTTTTGGGGTAGTTTCACTTGTAAATATATAGATATTTCTGTTTATATATGTATAAGGCAGTTGTCATGAACTTTTTGTAATAGTTAGTTATACAAATTTCGCTTTAAAGAACACACTTATTTTTAATAATATTGACATATTGCCCAGTCGCTAGTTTGTCGGGCTAGTGAACCAAAAGGAACATGTTATAACTAAATATACATGCACTTAGCACATGGCATACACTTAACACCCTAACACACACACGCACCCCTGAAATCCCTCCTACCCCATATAAGTTGAAGACCCCCCCTCCCAGTCTACTCTGATATGATGTCATACTAGACCACAAACCACCCAACTGACGACAACGCCAACGCGCTACCAACAACAATTTAAATTTTATTTTAGTTTACTTCATTCTTTTCTTCTTCTTCCGCTTTATTTTACTAAGTACATATATACTCGCATGTACTTGTTTGGATTGTATGATGTCAACCTTATAGCATGTACGCCGAGATAACGGTTTAACGACACTCCGTTGTGCTCAGATATTTGATAAGAAAATTTTTGTAATTGTTAAAGCAGTTTACTTGATAGGGTTGACTAAGTTGATTTACTGGAATATTTATGACATTTTGTTGAGGTAGTCGAACTATTTTCAGAGATGTACAACAAACCTCTTTAACATTATGATTATGATAATGAATATCAACATTTAAACATGAAATGTAATTGGTTCTATTAGAAGTAAGAATTTTGATAAAATAGCTGTCTAGGTAACGGAAGTCATTAGTTATATTGGTAAGACATAGATATTTCCAGGGTTAAAATGATAATGGCTACTACTAAAAAGTACTTTAAAATTTTAATTGGTAACAGAATATTTTGTATTGGAATAAAATATCAATACTTCAAATTTTAGCTGAGAATATCTATTAAAAAACTTAATTGAATTTACTAAATGTAAAATGTATACAACGAATTTTGCTTAACAATTGAGAAATGCTTTTACAAAATTCTAAAATAATAAATAAATATAATAGTACACATTTTAATCAAAAAAATATTTTCAAATTTTGCTTATATCTCTCTGTTTGTATGAAATGCAGGTACTGCACAAAAACTGACGCCAATTCTAATTATTGCTCTGTTTGTCAAAAGCTATTTACGCGATCATGTAACGTATATACACATACGTACGTACATACATACATACAAACACACAAGTTGACAGTAGCTTCGACCAAGGGTAAACCTAAACAAATGCTATACAAAGGCCCCCCGTTTGGTTCCCCTTCAATCATATTCATAACTAGTTTATATTTTTACAAAAACCTAAGCCCCAAAACCCAATGCGGTCAGCAATGCATTTAAAAGTCATGCCCTTGTCGGTAACTGTGACTATGGTTTTGTGGGGTCTACAACCGCATGGCGCTAACGAAAGAAAGAGAGAGAGAGAGTGCAGAAAAAGGGGGAGAGGGTAGGAGAGGGGGTAGAGTATACACCTACAATGCAAAGCGCTAAACAAATGAAAACGATTTCCGTTAGTCATGCCAACAGTTGAGCTCCCCCTAAAAACAAAAAAGCGGCAACACGCTGCCATTTGGCAAGTGCAACGGCAACAGCAACAACATCTGCAACAGCAACAACAACAACTGCAACAACAACGGCAGCGAACGGAAGCAATGAAAATGGGCACAACAATTGCCCGGCTTTACTTCACATGTGTGTGTGTGCGTGTGTGTGTGTGTTTGGCTTGTTGTTGCTGTTGTTGTCGCCATGACCCACGCTCCCTTGTAAATAAGTTTTTTTTTTTTTTAATTTCATAAACAATTCATTAAAACGGGAAATGGCAATTAAAGTATGCATCATGAAATTATACGTACATAAATACATACAAATATATGTACGAGTATATACATAGATGTATGTACTTATAAAGAGCATGCACAACATGTGAAAAAAGGAAGTTCACTTTGCTTTGAAGGAGGTCAACTCCCAGTTCGCATATTAAAGATTTAAAAATATTTATTAAACAAGATTCCCTTCCATAATGATTGCAGGTTGCTCACCGAGTTACTCACGCATTCAGACACGCACTCACCAGCTCATTCACTCACTCACTCACTCACTCACTCACTCACTCACTCACTCACTCACTCACTCACTCACTCACTCACTCACTCACTCATTCACTCACTCACTCACTCACAGACTGTGACTACGATTCACACAATAAATGCTGATTGCAATGTGATTTCGTCTTAGTCTACAGCTTGAGCTGCATTTTCATCCTCATGCCTTGGTTTAACTTTAGTATGCTTTTTATAATGCCATGCCTCGTTTAACGTAGAGTCCGTCAGAGGAAGAGAGTAAGAGATGAAGATAGATAGAGAGTGAGAGAGAGAGAGAGGATAGGCGCTTAACTCAATTGCATACATGCAACAATTCGTTGCAGCTTCAACAAACTGTATACAAACAAAAGCAACAACATTAGCTGACATGCAACATGTTGATGTAATATGTAAATTTTATTCTTTGCCATTGTTTTCCGTTTTTTTTCCTCAGAAATTTGCTAATGTCGAAGTCAGCGTTGAGTTGGCGAAGAAAGAGGAAGCTCCCTAAAGCTGACAGCCAGATAAAGAAAGAGAGAACGAAGAAAAACTAAGAAGGAAGAGAGAGAGAGAGAGAGAGAGGGAGTACACAAGTCTCAAATGTATTTACTTGCTGTTGATTTTAGCTAGAAAACAAAGCTTAGCTGGTTAAAGTAACAAAGCTGTCAACATTATTAAACTAAAATGTCTGTTTAAAATTAAAGATAAATTGTATTGTACTAATGTTTTGTTCTTACATATTTAAAACTTCAGTTAAGATCAATGTAAATCAACTACTTTTAAGGTCTAGTAACCGAATTTAACAGAATATTCAGAATATTAAATTATTGCTTTTCATTTATGACCTTTTTGTTATCTTTTAAGTTTTTGCCATCAGGTCCGTCAAATTAAAACCATTTAAAAATATTTTTACTACCAGTTTAATTAGATTTTTAATTTTTTTTTGTGTGTTTTTGATTTTTGACTTGATTTTCTTCATATAACAATTTTTCGACTCCCAGAGTTCAATTGGGCTTCTAACTAGTACACTTAAACAAGTATATCGACAATAACCCTAATTTCGTTATATAATTTCAAGAGAACTTTTAAAAAAGTTAACCTTTTTTTGTTTTAGTCAACATTAAAAGACAAGTTGTTGTAGCATTTGTGATCTTTTCTTTTTTGGGGTCATCCCTTTCACACTTTACATGCTTGCCACTTGGCGGCACGTTGCATCCCACTCTTTATCAATTTTACCCAATTTACATGTTGCCATATATAAATTAACACACTGCTCTACTTAAGGCTCTCCCTCTCTCTCTCTGTCTCTCTGTCTTCCTTCTTTTATATGTTCTTTCTCTCTTTGGCCAGCAAATGCAATCTATCAAAGTGCATTAAAATAAATGTTTGCCCCTCTGCAGTTGGGTGCACATTTCATACGTTTCGGTTTTGTTTTATGGGTCAAAGTGGGCCGACCGCTTAATTGTGATATATCACTTTACACTGAGAGCAACAGCATTAAGATATCAGCAGCCACAACAAAATGACATCAGAAGCCGCGCCGATTATTCCATCTTCAGCAAAGTCTACATAAAATTTCAGCCAATTATTTAATTGGGTTAAAAAATAAGCTTAATTTGGTTAGCAAATACTAATTAAATATATTGAAGACCATTAGAATTTCATAATTTTTCTTGAACTGAATTTGTTTGATACATTATAATTTAATTGTAAAGTTGATTAATTTTTGATATTGATAGTATAGAATAAATATATTAAACTTATAATTTTCATAATATTTTAAGATACAATGTAAGTCCAAATTTTTCATCTGTATCAATTTGAGTATGTTAAATCATATAAATTGTTGTTGTGATTAAACTGTCCTTTAGTTACTAAGGTATTCAACAATATATATATATATATTTTTAGGAGTATTTTTGCAACTTATAATATCCTACATTTAATTAGTTGCTATATCTTAAATTTATGCAACTATCAAATGCAATGCATCAAAGTTTTACTGCCTTTCATTAAAATTTAAATTAAGCTAAATTATTTGTATAGTTGTATTAATGTATGAAAAAAAAATGATGTAATACCTAGAAACTTATTTAATTTTCATTAAGTCAGTTTAATTATTTTAATTGAAAAGTCGGAACTTCTCCTGTAAAATTTTATTTTGAGTTCAGCCTTTTTCTTTAAGAGCAATAGAGGTTAAAGCTCTTTGTGCTTTAACGTTTTTTTGTGGCAGCAATTTGGCCACAATATCTTTTGCATTTGATTTGGTTAGCTGAGGCAAACTGCTGCCACCAAAAATGGCACGGCCCCACCCCTTTTTTCCCCTCAACTTGGCACACAAACATTGCCAAAAATTGCACTACTGTGTGCCATTTGGTGCTCCGACTGAATATTCCCTTGCGTAACTGCCTGAGACTCGAAATGGCAATGGAGATGGGATTGGGAGCTGGAACTGGGTCTTCTAGTGCTACAATGAGCCTATGAAGCTTCTCATATTCCCCGCTACCCGTTATTTGCATTAAGCCCGGCCATTTATTTGTATATTTTATTGTGGCGCATATTTTCCGCTAAAGTTTTTCCGTACGTTGTGTGCGCCTCGCTTTCCGCTTTCGCTTTATGAATGAAAACATTTTTGTTTGTATTCTATGCGAGGGGTGTTCTATGTTTCTCTTTTTGTTTTGTTGTATCTTTGTTGGCTCATTTTTATTTTTACGCATTTCTTGCGTGTCTTTGCTGTCGCCGTTTGCCTTTGTCTGTCCGTACGTCCGTCTGTCTGTCCTTTGTTTGTCTGACAGTTTAGTTTACTTTTAGTAAGGCTAATGGGTAAGTCGAGCGGGGAAATGGGTCTATTTTATTTTTTTTGACTTGGCAGATAAGCAGGCGAGTGAGTTGAGTGTAAGTTGCCACTTGCCCCGTGTTTATTCAACGATTTTCGATGCGTGCTTGCCAGCAATGAACTCAACTTGAATTCCCCGGTTGCAGTTTTACCTTAACCCTAAAAATGTATTTCTTTCTATTCTATTTATTTACCTTGACGTATTTTTGGCTGTTTCTAGGCTCTACGGTTTATTCTTGCAGTTATTTTGGGTGTTGCTATTTATGAGCTAATTTATGGCCTCATAATTGCCCCGTCCATAGAAACGTGTAATCTCCGATTGCGCGTTTTTGGCATACTTTTCCTACAAGCTAAATAATTGGACTAACTATACTGAGAAACTATTGAACAAAACTTTTTCTTAGACACTTGAGTTTGCCAAGAATTTAGTATTGTTTCAAGATGAAAAATGATAAATTTTGTTTTAGCTAAGTTTTGAGTTAATAATTTTCTTGGCGTAAAAAAGGTTTTGAGTGAATGTGTAAAATTATATACTATAAGTATTATTAAAAAGTAGGATGATATCTAAATTATGTAAGTGTTAACTGACAAAATATAATATATTTAATGTATAATATTTCTATTCAATATTAAAGAATTGTGCATTATAAATATTTTTATTAATATTGTGCATGATAAATATCAATTTTAAATTTAAACATTTATTTTTCCAACTTATTTTTAGCCCAATCATGACACCGTTTATAATTTCCTTATTTATGTTTCTTATCTGATTTATTATTTTTATATCATCTTATTATATATTTGTAAATCACACTCCTCACACTTTTATTCAACTTTTTTTACCTTCAGTTCTGCAATAATAATATTTTTTTTTATACATTTAAGGGTTTTTATCAGTGTACGAAAACTTTTCTTTGTGGTTATGTAAATTTTGGCTTTGTTTATAATGAGTAATTATTTCAATCGCATATTATTTATATTGTTTTATTATGTTTATTTGCTTATCAATCGCCAGTATTTACTTTCTTCAGAATACTTCATTATCTCAGCCAACTTCCACTCTTCCCCCCCGCAATTCACTTCGCTGATGAGCATTCGTCATACAACAAATTTCCGAGCTCCCCGTAAATTCCAGACCTCGATGTGGACTGACCACTTCTAAGGCCTCCTCGGTGCACATTCAACCAAGTGGAAAACCATTTTTCATTTTTTTTTTAATTTGTTGCAAAAACACTGAAAATGTAACATGCGAATATTTATTTTATTTTCAGTGTTCTTGTTCAGTATGTTATTGTTGTTTTTGTTGCTGTTGCTTTTGTTGGCCCTGCCGTCAAATTGAAACGCGCGCCAACAGCACAAAATAAATTGACATTGAACGTAAAATTTATTGAAATTGTTTACGTGGGTGCTGCAATTGTTGTGTTGTCGTAGTTGTTGTTGTTGTTGTTATATTTTTACCGAGGGTCGTTTCAAAATATTGTACAACCAATCGAATAGATTTCATTTCTTTTTAGCTACATTTCACCACACATACACACACACACCGGTACAGAGTTGAGATACAGATACATTTCTCCCACATTCCTTTGCAGGTTTTCTGCTCCAGATACGCGACTTGTGGGCCCTTTGGCAACTGCACTCGAGTGCAGCGAAGCTTGGCCATAGCCAGAGCATAGACTTGGCCAAAACACTGTCCGTTTTGTTTTAGCCTTTTGGGCCGGCCACCCTACAAAATACCGGGTACCCGTTACCCGTTACCGGTTACAACTGCCACTCAGATAGTTGGCCAAGTCCGGCCATATGGTCGCTGGGCACGTACCATGTTTTTTATTTGTTTCTTTCTTTCGTTTTAGCCGTGATTTCTGCTGTTTGCTGTTTGCTTTCCATTTGTGCGCTGCTCGAGTGAGTCTACAATTGCCCCGGCGTTTCCTACTCATAACTTTGGCACTGTCTCTGGCTCTGGATCGGGCCATGTCTTGTTGGCCATCTCCAGTTACCTTCAGTTCGCTTCAGTTTGGTTTGTTGACTCGCTCATATTTCGCCTGGCCACTAACGGGTAAAAAACTTGAGGGCCAATGGCTTTTTAAGTGTGACTAATTATGAACTCGTCTTAATGTCTTAAGCACTCGAGAAGCGTTAGGTCGTTGGATTGTTCAGGTTCGCTTTTGGGTTCAATGCACCGTACCCCACACACACACACACACACACACAAATGTCTTTTGCGTTGACCCCAAAAACTGCAATCGATTTTGTGTCTCATCTAAAGTTTCTGGCATTGCCAAAAAACTTGGCTTAAAGCAGAGCAAACAAAAAATGGCAAAAAGTCCACGAGAATTTTTCGACATTTGCAGCACCTTTGCCAGTTGCCAGTTTGCCAGTTTGCCAATCTATTGACAGCTGCAAAGTAATGTAAAATCAGCCCAGACAAACTGCATAACAACTGCGCAAATATTTTGGCAACATTCTGTTACAGGATATCGACGAGGACGTTGAAGTTGACGTCGAGGAAGCTGTGGAAATTATGCAG
Source organism: Drosophila innubila (assembly GCF_004354385.1). Taxonomy (NCBI): domain Eukaryota; kingdom Metazoa; phylum Arthropoda; class Insecta; order Diptera; family Drosophilidae; genus Drosophila; species Drosophila innubila. Next base: position 14,215,691 of record NW_022995372.1, on the reverse strand, counting down.
ACAATTTACTGCCAGACAAATCTGAGATACAATTTGTTATGCCACAATGGACAGTGGAAGGGAAGGCAAGAGATGGAAAGAAGGAAGGGGATAAGCAATCTAAAACATTTGGCAGCATTACTAAAGAGTTCCATGTACGACTTTTCAGGTAATCAGTCACACAAAATGTTAGGCAGGAAAACTGGCTGACAGCCAAAGTAAATTGAAAAGCAAACTGAATGGATTAATGCAGCAGGATCAAATATCTCGTAAGAAGTGTTAAATGTGTGAGTTAAGGTTATGTGAAAGAGAATTCATCTTACGCAACGCAGTTATTTCTGGACTGAACCAGAGATGAGTAAAAAGGTCAAAGCTTGCATGTTATGAATTTTCTGGACTCTAGAGAGAGGATGTGAAAAACTATCAGAAAATTTCCCCAAAAAATATATTTCAAGCATTTATGAGTTTACATAAGTCAAGCCTAACTAATGGTAAATTTATTTTAATAATATTTTTATTTTTATAATTATTTTAATTAATTAAAATTAACAAAATTTAGAGCATATTCCAAAATTATATAAAAATATAGAAAATTATGTGTATGCGTTAAACAGTATAAAGAATTTGAAATTTTTTGATTTTATTTTCAATTTAACATTTCATTTTGACATTTCACATTTTAAATAAAGTCAAGCAATTTAAATTTATTATAATAAATAAAAAATAATACAAAAAAAAAAAAATAAATGGATTCAAGTCTAACCAAAATAGCTGCAGCTTGTTTTTTATGGACTTAAGTTTTCTTTAGATCAAGTTAGGAAATAATGTTTCTTTTATTTGCTTTTCGGATTAAGTTTCGCTTTATAAACAAGAGTATATTTATTTTATCTTAATGCTCTTTATGCTCCTATTCTCGATAATTGAATTATTCCTCCTAAATAATTTTTTACAACATATCATAACTATTTTCTTTTTACTAATATCTCATATCGTTGAAATGGTTTCTTCAGACTTGTGTTTTACAAAAGAAAATAATAGATAGATAAGGAAAGAGAAGGCGAGAGAAGCCCTTTACGCTCTTTGTTTTTGAAAGTACTGAGAACTGTCTTTAAATCGATATCAATATAGTATGTTAACTCGCTAATGCACAACTCGCACACTTTGGTAAAGCAAACAAATCCCATCGATCATGTAATGAGCTAACAACAAGATTACCAACAATGTTCGTGTGTTTGCCAGCATAAATATGAGATAGGAATACTAGATATGTGCGTATGATATGCAAGTGATTGTGGCTATCTCAAGTCTGGCTGAGCTCAATCACTAAATGGACTATCTAGCTGTGTATCTTTCGCAATTCATTATCTCGGTTTGCCCAAAAAGAAAAAGAAACAAATTCTGAGCTACCTGCCTGAGTTTTTAAGCTACCTGAAAAGGTTCAAGTTGGACAGGGAATATGCAATAGTTGCGAGAATTTCACGGAAAATCAGAGAATTCTCTCGTAGTCGCATTGACTAAGCTTTAAAAACGAGCAGAGCCTAAAGAGCTTATGCTCTGAAGATGATGAGACCGCAGTGACAACAACTCAGATAAAACCCGAGAGATAACAGTGTTAACCAAATAATAGCAGAATAAAAAGCATTTACATACACGGCCAGAAGGCCAAGTACCTCCCAGTACATGGACCAAATAGCCCGGGAGTGGACCAGGGACCAGCCATTAGTGAAATGCCGTCAAGAGCTGACACGACTGGCCAACAACAGAAACAGATACAGAAGCAGAAGCAGCAACAGCAAATGTGAATATGGCTTATTTGGTTTAGCCCAAAAACAATGACTCCAAATGTTGTTCCGTGCCACATTTCGTTTCATTTTGGCTCAGTACACAACCAATTTGGCACAGCCAGAAATACATTTAATAGCCAAATGGCCAAACAGCAAAAAATGAGTCAAGAACTGAGCTTAAAACTCTGTGAGATGAGATTCGATAGAAAGGCACGGTTTTAATGATCTTCAGAAAATGAAAGTTATAGAAGTACATACATTGATGAGAGTGTGAGCCAAAAATAAACAAGAGAGAAGGCAGTTTATTTTTGAACGAGTGAAAGAAAGAAAGAATCGGATATATATAAAGAGAGACAGAGAGAGAAGGAACATTGTAAGTTATAATAATGGAAATTATTAAAGTAAGTAAATTCTACTAATAGCAATGGTCACCCTAAAAAAAGATGTGTCGGAATGAAGACAGAAGAATAGAGACTTCCTCTAATAGAAATCATAGAAATCCTTGAATTCAATTAAATTTTTCTGCAATAATTGTTACACCTATTAATAGTGTCCTTTACTTAGCAGTTATACAATTTATATTCCCAATTGAAGATCGGTCAACATCAGTAGTGCTTAGAATGAGGAGATTCAGAAAGGATGACAAAGATATTCTATATGAAAAGATAAATCGAAATGAAGACTCTCTCTAATATGAACCCTTGAGTTTAATTACATTTTAATTTAATAATATTTCTCATAACTGCAATAATTTTTACACCTGTTCATAGTGTTCTGTACTGAGCGATTATAAAATTTATATTCCCAATTGCAGATCGGTCAACATCAGTAGTGCTTAGGATGGGAAGATTCAGAAGGGATAACAAAGATATTCTTAATTACAAATTTTATTATTTTAATTGCATTTAATTAATCTATTATCATAGAAAAATACAATTCACAATAAAGGAATTAGTTTTAGTACTGATAAAGTAGACATTATCAATTATAGATCGTTCTTTATTACAAATTTAATTATTTTAATTGCATTTAATTAATCTATTATCATAAAAAAATACAATTCACAATGATGGAATTAGTTGTAGCACTGATAAAGTAGACATTATCAATTATAGATCGTTTGCTTTCAATAAATCGAATACCCTTTAAGAATAAACTTTCGTAATTACGCGAGAGTACATTTAGACTGCTCTTCTCAAACAGGGTAATCTATTAATTTTCACATCACAAATTCCCTCCCCATCACATCCCAGAAGGAGTTCACTTAATTGTAATTTATAGATGGGACTCTGTACTGGAGTCGGAACGGAACTCACCTTTGGATCCAATATGCTGCGCTCCAGGCTATCCTCGCGATTCATGGTAGTCGCTGTGCTGCCTGTGCCGCTGCTGCTTCCCCCTCCCCCTCCTCCTCCACCCATTTGACTGCTGCGCTGACTGCTGCGTTCCCGCTCCCTCTCCTGCTGCTCGAGACGAAGACGAGCGCGTTCCACACGCGCCAACGTTGGACTGTCCAGTATGGAGGGAGCTCGTGAAGGGGGACGTGAATTATTTGTTGATGTTGTTGTTGTTGTTGTTGTTGTATGCAATTGCTGGAGTTGTTGTTGCAGCTGCTGTTGCTGTTGTTGTTGCTGCTGCTGCAGCGTCTCCAATGTGGCGCTGTTGTTCGATGACGTTGAGCCCGGCGTGGGCGTGGCCGATGACGATGAGTTGGTCATCGTGGCCGTCGATGTTGTCGATGTGGTGTGCATAAGCATGGTGTGTATATTGGTGTGTATTGGTGTTTGTTGGTGTCTTTTTTAGGGGGCGTTTAAGAGCCGAGATTTGTTGAGAATCAAGTTCTCTCGCTTCACTTGGTGATCGTTATATGTATTTTTTAGAGCTGGTTATTCTTGCACGTTTTGTTTGTTGTTGTTATTATTTAACTGTGGGTTAAAAATATGTGTGAAATAATTATTTACTTATTTATTGCATTATTTCAAGTTTCTTCTGAAAATCCGATATTCAATTGCACCTTCAGCTGACCGCTGAAAGCTTTCGTCGTGCAACACTTGCAACAGCCAATTGAATGCCCAATATCTGGTTATTATTATTGTTATTATTTAAGGTGATATTGTTGGGGATCGGAGGATGTGAAGGGGGGGGTCAACAAAAAATAAGTGACGAAAAACAAGCAAAAACAAAAACAAAAGCAAACGACCAAATGGTCAATAATTTTCACAAAACTGGTTTCTCTCGGCCAGTTGCCAGTTGCCAAGTTGCCAAGTGTTGCAGGTAGTTTTTACTTTCGCACAAAACGAGAAAAACTGAACTGCAAAAATAATAAAAAAGACTGGCAACTGCACAAGCGAAGATACAAATGTATCTTGAAGTACGTTTGGGCCAATTCTGCTTGTACTTTTATATTGTTTGCTGACGTCTTTTGGTTTGTTATTTATTTGGTTGGCGCGTAGCTTTTGCATATCGCATGCCAAACACGTTTGTTTTGATATTTCCGCTGACCATTTAATTCTCTGTATTAATCGCTCGACACATACTTTTCTCTTGCTGTTGTTGTTTTTGTTGCTTTGATTAATTTTGAATTATTTAGCTGTTAGTTTTTGCCGCGTGTCGCGTCGCATTTCTTCGCGTTGTTTTTTTGGCTTGAAAAAACAAATTTTGAATTTTTCTCAAAATTTTATTTTCAATTCTTCATGGCACGCCAAAGCAAACGCGCGACCATCGACGAGCCGAGGAACCGTTTTCAACTGCAAACTGCGAACTTCGAACTGTTCACGCCAGCTGCCCGTCGTTGACTGTGCGCAAGAAAACTGGTTTGCTGTCGAGTGTCGCGTGTTTGACGCTCGCCATGCATCGGCATGCGGCTGCCATCGAACATGTTCGAGTTGCGTCAGCCGTTAATTCCCAGTATTCTCTGTCATTGTTGACTGTGGCCATAGCGCATGGTTTGATAAAACATTTGCAGCCAATACAGGTAGTCAATTGCATCGAATTTAATTCGAATTTCATGTAACGGGCAATTGCAATGATATGAATTGTATTTTAATCATTAGCTTAACAATTATGCTTAGTTTTTTATAAACCTAACTTAAGAGATAATGATTTTAATTTATTTAATAATATTTATTAACTCGGAAAGCTCTGAGAAATTAAAAAAGAAAACAATTTTTCATGATCATCGAATGATATTATATAAAAAATCCAAACAAAGTAATTTTAAATTTGTATAGTAATAATCGGCTTATAAAACTTATTCTTTTTAACAAAGATACTTTTATTCAATCTTAATTGATTACAATTAAATTTATGATTGGAAAATGCGTTAGTAAAATACTATTCAAATAGATAATACTTAAGATTTGTATGTAAAAGTTTGTTAAAAGAATTTACTTTAATTGAATTTTGATTAACTTTCTCTATGCCTTGTGTAGGCGGCAGCTACCAAAGCTGCACCAAGTCCCGAACCATCTTCGGACATAACAAGCTTGATTTTATTTGAATTCTCCAAAAGGTGAGACATCTGTTCCTCAAGCATTTCTCTATAATGCGGATGATGACGAAAGAGTCCACCATCTACGCCCACAGTGCACTCCTCAACATTCATCTTCTTGATCAATGAGGCTATAGCGCAGGATGTCAGTTGAGCGGAACGTATAGATATCGACTCGCATATATAGCGAAGGCAGGCCAAATCGTCTTCATTGTCCGATCTAATGCCCACCTGATCCAATACCAATCTGGTGTTATGATACATTCCAGGAGGATCTGATACAATCTCCGATAGAAACTGAGTTGAGAAGATCCACTGCTGGTTAATATAATCCGATGATTGGCCCTGGAAGAGGACACCCATTCGCATAAGATCCACCACAATATGTCGAACCACCTCACCTAGAAACATACCAGAGGTGCACTTTTCAAATGTTTGTTTTTCGGGATTCACCGTATTCAAATCAATCGCTTTGTCGTAGGAAGTGCGTATAAAGTCCAATGCTCCATCATCTCCAAATGCACCCAACTCTGTGTTGATAACCATAAATGGTTTCTTGCTGGTTTTGTAATCTTCAAACATTTCCGCATTTGTAGTCTTTTCCATATAGCATGCATTGACGCCTGTTCCCACGATTAATCCAATGCGGCAATCTTTATGTGCCCGAGCACAGGATACAAGAGTTCCCGTCGTATCATTTAGTATAGCCACAACTTTGACACGAATATCGCCTCGTCGATCGATCGCTTTCTGCAGCAATTCGACAACATCCTTACCCACGACATCATCACACTGAAACCCCTTTGTCCAGGTGGTTAAGATGCCCTTGTTAATACCAACCTGTTGCACGGGAAACGAGAAAGTAAATCCCAAAGGTATTTGGGTTTTGTCAATCTCATGCTCCTTGCAAAATTCGGCTAGGCATTCGGCAATGAAATGAAATAGATTCCTTCCAGGTCCCTGCATCATGGTATGCGAAATGACATATCTCTTGACTTTAGATTCAAACTCTAGACCTTCTTTCAGATTGATTAACAAACAACGGAAATTGGTGCCTCCTAGATCCAGACCCAGATACTTGCCACGTTCCTCGCCCGTGGGCAGATCCTGAACATACGAGATAAAACACTTTACTTTCGCTTCCGGATTTGTTGCTTTTGCCAGCCCCAGTTCAATGTCCTTGATCAAACGGCTGACAATCTCAACCATCTTTTCCTTGGGTATCCTGAAATCCTTGCATATGTTAAAGGCTTCCGGAAATCTACTTGTCAGCCTTTTCGCTGGTCGAAATAACTTCTCTACATAGCTGCGACATAGATAAGTTGATTGCCGAATCATTTTAATGCCTATGCCTACTTGGGATTTGGTTTGATTTATATATTTTCTTAAATAATCTGATGTCACACATAAGAAAGCATTTAAAATTTCCAAAAAAATTATTATTTAACTTTTTTTTTAGTAATTAAAGTTTTTTGGATAGAACTGTACAATATCTTATAATACCTTATAAGAAAGCAGACAAGCAAAATACACATATTCGTGTATTTCCCAGTTTGGGTAATTTAATTGCCCAAGACAAACGTTCATGCAAGCGTTTACAACTAAAATGAATAAATTCCAGCACATGGTAGACGAACATGTTGTGTTCGATTGAGGTTCGATTGAGGTTTGCCGGTATTTGGTTTGATTTCGGTTGCGCTACACGGACAGCGGGGAACAGGTAAAAGCAGGTAAAGCGTCTTAGGAGTGTATAGAGTACATATAGTAAATCTGTGGCTGGGTCTTGTCTGCTTCCTCTTTGATATGCCTCAGCACCAGGGTTTCAGGTGATTTATGTCGCGTGATAGCAACAACAATTGTTGCATTTCAGCTTTAGTTGCAGTTGCAGTTCAATGGCCTACAGTTTGAGAGCAATTGCTGTGGTTCTAAATATGATGAGCTAATCAAACACTTGACAATCACTTGACTTGACTCATTGTGGCATTTTTAGCTAAAGAAAGACTCCTAATTATATATGTGTGGTTTACTCACATATTCACTATATTCAAATGATTCACGCATTTGTCGCCATGCGAATCACGCAATTATGCAAATCATCAGCTCATCTTTATCTTTATCTGTATCTTTAGCTTTAACTTTTGGTATGGGACGTGCCAATTTTAGACATGGCGCATGCCACCTAATTTTATTTTATTTAAACATTTAAGTATGTTTAGACTGCCTCCCAAAAAATAACAAAATAATATACAAAAAAAGAAGACAACAAAAGGCAACAAATGTTCACTTTAAGTTTCCAATTTCGAGTGTGTGTGTGTGTGTGTGAGTCTTGTCATTCATGGGTTCCCGACTGGCGCCAAAGTCAATTTTTTTTTTTCAGATACATTCGTATAACCCATTGAAAATCTGTCGCGTCTCGCGGCGTCTTTATTATAATTTTTTTATTTTTTTGGTTTTGTATTTTGTTGTTTTCTTCGAAATTTACGTGTCGTTTGAAAGCATTTAAAATATTTTTGTTTCTATTTTATTTTCAAGTGGTTTGATAACTTTATTAGCTCTGTGTGTTCCCCCAATTTTTGTATGTGTAATTTGTTGTGATTATCGCAATTCGATTGAATAAAATCTTGTCGTTGTTGTTGCTGCTGTAGAAATATGATAGGGTTACAGTTTTAATAAAGATATTTATGAAACTATGGCACACACATCATGGGGAAGGTCTTAGCTGTGGGTAAATAGTCATATCAGATTCTCTTGAAGGCTTTATAAAGCGGCATATCTGAGATAATCGAAAACTTAGGTATTTGTTATTTGGAGTTGGAGTGTGACTAAAAAAATAAATATATTGAATGACTAAAAAATTTTGAGATATATTTTTATTTATTTATACATGTGTTTGCTCTGAAAAAACAAATCATATTTAGATTATCGAAAAACTATTTATTAAAGACTTGTTTTTTTAATATAAATTATAATATTAGTCTTTTAAAAACGAATGTATGTTTTTAACTGAAAAATTTAAATTCCTTTTGTGCAACTTTCAACACTGCTGTAATACTAAAAATTTGTAAAATAAACTTTTGGTTGCGTTAAGATATTAATGCTACATATATTAGTAAGATTTTTATAATTCAATTTCCTTGCAGCTTAGAGCATATCTATTAGAGTGCGTCGATTTGTATGGGCAAAAAAAAAAAAAAAAAGAAAAGAAGATATTAAATCAATTCCTATTTTAGCATGCATTATAAGAATATCTTAAGTGCTTTTAGTCCGATGCAGACCAGATTGGTATCAAAACTCTTGTTAGGACAAAGACTTTCAGAATCTAAGACCAATTTTTCAACTCAAAAAGCGGCGAAAAGGAATTAGTTTAAGAGCTATGTTTTCTTGGTGAAAGCATCTTATGAAATAATTATCAGCAATTTGCTTAATTAATATTTACTTAATGCATCTATTACTAAATACCATCGCTGTCCAACTCAGAGTTTCTAATAATCTATGATTACCAAATACTAATATTATTGACAAACTTTCAAATGTGATACTATTTACCATGCCTATTATCATTTATGGCATATCAAATACTAAATACCACTAAGTATGCCTGTTGCAATGTCTTGATAGGTTTTTGTGTCTGCCACTTCTATTTCTATGCCTGGCCATATTTCTGACGAAGCATGCAACGTTGTACGCAACCCATTTCTGGGTCTGTGTCGCATTTCCGTTCCCGTATTGGAAAGTTCTTTCAATGCGTTTTATTCTAACATACGTTTTCCACATTTTATCAAAGTCGCCGAGTTGAAGAGTCGCCAACTCGTCTAGTCGCCATTTGGAATCAAAGTTTCTCCAGCGTTTCCCCATTGTTTTCCATCTCCATCTCTCTCTGACTCTCATTCTTTTCTCTCTTTTTTCAGTGCATATCGCTTGGACGTCTTGTCGTATCTTTTGTATGCATTCGACGCATTCAAGAAGTTCTTTTATACATTTTTCTTTATTCTTTTTTTATCGCAAACTTTGGCAAGGCAGGAAAAGGCGCGTTTTGCTTGGACTTTCGTGATGATTTGTTCTTTTAATTATATATACATAAATCCATGCACATATGTGCATATGGATATATATGTATCTATATGCATATTGTCGTAAATTCTCGGCTGTTTTGTATGCATTCCATCGCAGAATACACAAATGGCACTTCCTGAAAGGGGCGACGGGTTCTGTTATCAGTTTCTGGTTGCTGGTTGCCAGGCTGCCTCTTTCTTGCTTCACTTAACCAGAGATAAGCCCCGACTAAAGACCCCAGATAATGCTGCCACAATGCAGAAGCCAAAGAGCAACTGCAATCTTATTGTCGATTGACGATAACAACAGTTTGACGCTGATTGAAAGGCTTACTACAATTCGCAATTGTTTTGTATGGTGGCGAATGTTAACTGTAACCTGTGGCATGCCACGTTTTGAGGCAAGCAACAATAAAATACAAATAGAAACTTAGTAAGGAGTAATACTTAAACTCCTTTGTCTGCCTGTTTGGATTTTATAATTAATAATGCAAAAGTTTTTTGCATGCATTTTAGTCCTATTGATCTATTTTAAGTTAATGCAAATAACAAAAAAGTTAATGTTTATTTTACTTGTTCACCATGTCTATAGAGTATGCGCTAGTCGTTGCCAACCGACGTAGAACATGCTGTATTATTATTGTTTGCATATTGCTTGCTTCTTATTTGTTCACGGAAAGCTTTTGTTTTTAAAACGGTCATCGTAAATCATTGATAAAACATTGTCGTCATAAAATAATTATTTTCCATATATTCGCAATTTATAATCATTTATATGGCTTTTATGGGACTTTCGTCAGTTTCCGTGGCTTGTGGCTGGTCAGGAACTGACCACGGCAATTAGTCAACTCACAACTTGCGACGCCTCTAATAGCAACTAATGACTGCCCCACCTCCCACCTCCCGCTTCTACAATTCTTCTTCGAGCCAGTTTCAGTTGCAGTTCAGTAAATTCCAAGAAGCATTTCCAGCATTTCCACACGACATGAAAAAGGCCGGCGATTTAATGGCTTGACCCGACATTTTAAATAGCTCCATAATGGAATTAAATTAATTAATCTAACTGGCGTTAATAACTTTATCTGCTTTGACAACTTGATGTGTTCCCTCGGCTCTGATTGAATATGGCACGCACTTTTCATGGGCCTAGGAAAACCCAGATTGGGAGAAATATGTGACTATTGGAATATTCAGTGTAGTTGTTTTCATTTGTTCATTAATTAACGAAATTAAACGAGTATAGCGAATCAGCTTTATTAGTTTGTAATCATTAGATAAATCTTTCCTTATATGTATGTAAGTAGAACTGTCTTTTTATTGTATCATATGTATCCCTTTTAGAACTTAAATTTTATTTTGTTTCTTCATAATTCATCAACTTGTAACTATTAGATACATCTTCCTTTATACTGACAAAACCCAATTGGAACACATTAGCATGTCTTACTTGTGCTGACATTGATCTTGAAATTATCATATAATACTCGTATCATATCTTATTATTTCATATTGTATCATATCGTATCTTCGTCTTCTTTTTCTCATGCATCGCTGAACCTGCAAGATACCCCGCATTCCATTGTGCCAAAGGCTAACCTTGATTGGTCTCCTTTCTGGCTCATTCATTTTGCTTTTGATACCTGCTGCTTCCATTGACATCACAGGTAGCCTGAACCCAATAATCTTATTAGAATTCGTTAGCTGTCGGTCTAACTACATTTGAATTTAAAAAGGGGTTTCGCTTATCTCTTTTGAATTCTCTTTCGTTTCACTTCATTAAAACCAATTTGATGTTGTTGCTGTCCCGTCGTCTCTGTCGTTTCTGTCGCCTTCTTTTGTCTGGTTCATCAAATTGACGCCCGACTGTCTATACGCTTTTTATGCCATCGTCTGTTCGATAATATTCCCCCAAAGAGTTTAAATTTGTAACTTGTTTATTCAATCGATACGGCAAAGGCCCCAAAGATGTGCGAGAGGTTGACTCATGGAATTTCGTGGAACAGATTGGCATACAGTAAAAACAGCGATGGACTGACAGAGAAAGACAGAGAGAGGGATAGGGAAAATAAGGGGAATATCCATTATACAATGTAAATTAATGAGGGATACGTTATCATTGTCCCATCAAAGATCGTCATTTTGATCTGAAACAGATCCTTTCACCTTTACATGAATGACATTAACATCGTGAATTCATGATTAAAAAATCATATCTATATTTATTGCAGAAATCTTTTGAGATTAAATGAATGAAAAGGTATGAATTTATCATATAAGAGAGTTTTTACTTCTTCACATTGCATATACATTTCTAGAATTTATTAAATATATTTTTTTAAAAACCTTATCAGTAAATCAATAATTAAATTTCCTTAAAATTAACATAGAAGTTATTGTAGATACAATTTTTCTCTTGCGCCACCTAGTGTTCATAGTTTGCAACGTAGTTGATTGTGTGAGCATAAATATATTTATATATTTGGTTGTGTGAACGTTTGGATAGTTGAAGGCTTCACACAGGATATCTAGTAGTCAATCACAGTCAAATTTACAATTTTTTATTGATTGTTTGCAACTTTAGCTTGCGAATATTGGGATTGGGAACTTATAAGAGTCTTGCTTAGCAATAAAAAGGATATCTGTTAGTCTGTACAAATTGCAATTCACATTTTAAACAACATTTAGTGATATTTGCTGTCACTTATCGTATCTCGTTCTAAAGACAGTGAGACACTTCAATTACTCATCTTGTTTTGGACGTTTAGCCAAAACGAGTTGAAGTTTATTTCAGTTGACGTTTTGTGAGTTTTTAGCGTCTAGACACACGGCACTTGGGCACGCGCCTTCCGGGCCACGCCCCTTCTTAGCCTTCCTTGAATTCTCATCTAAAGACTTCCATTGCAGTTCAATGCACGCCTAAAAGAGCGTTATTTAAAACTCTTGTCGAATATTTATGTGCACTTAAAAGTATTCTCTGAAAATAAGAATTTATGTTCTAAGTTTGAAGTGTTGAACATAATTGAAACTGATTTGTTTACAATTTTAAACTTTAAAAATAAGAATAGCTTTATTTAAAAAAAAGTTTAGCCTGCTCAAATATTCGCACTTTATTATAAAGTATTAAGGGTTTCTTAAGAAATAAAATGAATGTAATAAATATGTAAATTCATTTTGGAACAAATAATTTTAGTAAATATTGGTAAAACTAACAATGCTCAAATCATATTCCTATTTATATTATTAATTAATAAACGTATAAATATTATTATAAAATTACAAGCGAGTTTGCTTTATATTGAACATTTATGTAATACAAGATTCATTTTATTTTGAGTAGAACTGCAATGAAACATATTTAAGAAGAAATTTTTGCTGTGTCTTAATTTTTATTCAATTTAATAAAAATTGTTAAGCATTTCTTTCCCAAAGGACTATACTCTCTTTACACATATCTAAATGAATAATCAGTTCAGAAAAATCTTAAGAAATCCTTACAGAATCGTTTTCAGACCTCGGTGCCCCATCAAGCATGATTCAAGGGGGCAACGTCGCATTTGGCGTTAATTAGTTTGGCAACGCTGCGGGCGTGTGACTTTCACCAATCATTTACAACAGACCATCAACTCCCGCCCAACTCAAACCCATCCACGCTGAACAGAAAAGAAATATTCAACGTTGCCTGCATATTTTTTCCAGAGGCCAAAACCAATTTTCATTAACAGTCCGTCGGCAGACGCTGACAAGTTCAAGTCCCTCGTGCTGAACTCAGGCTCCTCCAACATTTTCTTGTCGTTTCTCTGATTACACGTTTTAACGCCATTTTTGGCGCAACTTTTGCTGAGCTGCTGCTTCAGAAAAACCCTTTAGGCCAGACCAGAAAAACTTTTTGGCCATACTCAGAAGTAAAGAAAAGAAGAAAAAATGAAAAGAATCTCAATGAAGGGGTTAACAAGTAAAATTTGATTTATTTGATGAGTTTCTCGTGTTGTTGCCTTCGACATTGCTTCAAAGACGCATTTAATGAGCATTAAAATTGGGAAACTGGGGAACTGTGAACTGTGCAGGGTATTGAAGACATTTGGGAAATGAATTGCATAAAAGGCTAGACGCAAAAGAAAAACTGTTAAATTAACCAAAGTCGCGGGCAATAACTATAAAGAAAAGACCAAAAAGAAAATGGAGAAAGAGAAATCACTAAGATATTAGTGCAATATTGACTGCTAAATACCCTGCAAATAATAAAACTTTATTAAAAATACATTAAATTATAAATTATAATTTTATATGTATATGAAAATATAGGAGAATAGCTTGGGGATTTCCAAAGTGGCTAAAATTGGAGTTTGAGAATAAATACACAGTGTTATAAAAGCATATATAAACTGAAATACAAGTCTTACTAATAGAGACATTTATTTATACATTTTTGTGACATCTGTTATCTCCAACAAATGTCTATAATTATAGTAGCTGCTTGAGTCGATGTTTTTCCAGTTAATATTTGAATCATTTAAACTTAAGCTTAACTTGTGTTCTCTCTGTGTTGCATTTCTGATAAATGCATAAGCCTCAACCACAAAATCCTCTGTTATCAGTGGGCAGCACAATATGTTGAGCATACTTAGATGGGGTAAGTCTTTCACAAGTTTCAACAATCCCTCATTGAGGATGGATGGCATGTTAAGCTTCAGGTGCTCCAGCGGTTGCAATTTTAGGAATAGCTCTACTGGCAACCAATCACAAGTCAAATCCAGCCTCTTCAAACTGCTGATAGTACAAATTTGTTGCACCTGCTCCTTGGAAAGTTCAACGCCCTGCAGAGCAAGACTTTCCATTCGAAGGCCAGGATTTTGAGTTAATACCTCCAGAAACTGTGGACGCAGTGGATACCCAATCCAAAGACGTAGGTGCTTTAGTCGGAGTAGCTGGCAGATTATCTCATAGTTTAAATCGCGTGTAAGACGAGAACTGCGAAATTCAAAGAGTTCCAAATGCGGACACATTTTTATCACCATCTCGAAATGTTGCTTATACAGGTTGCGTCTTTTTTTTATGACAAAGGGAATGTGAATTTTGCTTTCAGTAGAACTCTGCAGGAATAATTCTATTTCCGTATATCGTTTCTCATCCTCGTGGCACTCAGGTGCCTGGTAGCTTAATACATGCTCACCAATAATTTTTAAAAGGTGTTCCGATTCATGTTTACTCAAAGTTTTGGTAAGTTCTTTATTGATATGCTTGTACTTTTGTCTTGCATAATTTTTAAATATTTTATATAAATTATCACTTGTGAAAGCTATGCGAATTTGACTGCGTACATCGAGATAAGAGATCACTCTCTCCCAGCAATCGTGGTTCAATAACGACAATAAATCGACTTCCGCATTATTCTTAGCTTTTGGCTTTGTATTAATATTTCCCATATTTAACTAATCTCTGTTCTGTTCACTTCGAATGCGGCGGATCGACTAAAAACTTCGATGTTGTTGGAATATATTTTATTATACTGAATACCCTATACTCCTACATAGAAATATTTATCAGTATATGAGCTGTGCAACATGTCGTTTCACAGAATTTAAAACCAATATAAAATTTATTTCTGTTCACTTCGAATGCGGCGGATAGATTAAGAACCTTGATGTTGCTGGAATATATTTAATAATCTGAATACCCTATAACCCTACATAGGCCTACTTATCAGCATATAAGATGTGCAACATGTCGTTTCACAGAATTTAAAACCAACCGCCGCACAGTGGAAATAAAAAATATTTCCTAAATTCAATTCTATCTACAGTAAACGGTCAATAAAAAAAATTTGTTCAAAAAAGGGATCAAAGAATATTTAAAAACATTCAACTATCTATAGATATATCTTTTATTTCTTGATGGTTTGTGGCAGTGTCAATTGGATTAAATGTATATATAAAACGTTACATGTATAATATATTATATATAACTTTATGTATTATTATGTATACGTTTAATTGGCGGAACATTATGCGAAAAATTATAGAATAATATTGATATTTACACATTACATATTTTCATAATGTGTTACATTACAAACGAGGTAAAAAATAAATATTCAAATATTTACATTTCACAAGCTTTTTACACAAGCTTTATGTGTGATTAAATAGTAACGATTAATTGAAGCGCTTTATCGACAAGTAGTTCAGAGCTAAAAATAAAATAATATGATTGAATCCGCATTAACAGTTAAGTATTTCGTGATAGTGAACATCACAGAATTTAGCGGATAAAAATATTAATAATATTTATAATTGACGTACAGTAAAAACAGCGATGGACTGACAGAGAAAGACAGAGAGAGGGATAGAGAAAGTGAGTGGAATATCCATCATACAATGTAAATTAATGAAAGAGACGTTATTAATGACCAAGACTCTCTTCCAACAAACAATTTGAGTGCAAATGTGACCGAGAAGTGCAAACAAACATTCGGCACTGTAAATTGTTCTAAGTAGTCTCTACGAGTATTAACTATAAATGTGACAACGTTGTAAAATATCACTCATACGCAGCGTGCAACATTGCTCTTAAGTTTTATTTTTTAACGCCTAGACGTCACCACTAACTGGAGTTAACCATGGATGGCGCATAAAACAAGGCGTGTAATAATGAAAAATATAAAAAGAGAATAACAAAAAGAATGTAAACAGGTGGAATCATCTTTTTATGCTCCCTACAAGAAACTAAAAAAGAAAAAATGAAGCAGCAAATTTGCGTTTGGCGTTGGACTTGGGCGAAGGCTACCATAAAAATGATTTAATATGCGTTTTATATGAGAAAAGTTTTGCAATTTTTGCGCATTTAATGTCAGGAAGTTCACTTGACATTTGACAGGGTGAGAGCGTGAGACTTCTTAAAGTTTTTATGCAAAGGAACTTTAAGAGAGTAGCTCAGTTAATTATGCAACCTCTGGCAGCTCGAGCTTAACAATTCTAAAGTTTTTATTCAGTCAAATTGAATTTAAAACTTGCGCCTTTGCTGGCATATATTGAGCTGTCGTTTGGGCAAATGTGATTACAATAGAGCCAGGGATGGGACTCACACACACACACTCACACACACTGTCTCTCTATCTCCATTTGCCAACACTTGGGAATTATTCATGTCACTTGCCTCGACACGCCTCGACAGTCCAAACACAGCCCCGGAGAGTTCCGTGTAGCCACTTGGCTAATCAGCGGCTTTGTTGCCTTCAGTAAAGCCGAGCAAGCTAAAAGTTTGCACTTATTGAATTTAGAGCAAAGTGTAGAATAATGTTTTACTTTCTTATTAGAAAGTTGCCAACTCAAATTGAAATTCTATTCCTGTCACTTTGCCTGCAACGAAGATGCCTTTAATGTGACATACATAAACAATGCGTAACAAAGTTAAAAGCTAAATTTAATTATTCACATGAAAAGAATCAAACCAAAACCAATAAAGGTTACGGCCTCGGTTCCGGTATGATCCGAAAGAACTATTTCGGTAAACGGTTATATTTTAGTTTTATTTATTTCGGTATCAGTACCGCTACGTAACGGTACACCAAATCAATTTTAAAACATTTTAAAATGATGAAAGGTGTCGATTTATAATAATTATGAGATCAAAGTAAATATCTCGACCCAGAGGAATACTTTTTTTTCTGACGAATTTAATAAAAATTTAAATGCAGAATAAATAAAGATGCCAAACCATGATCAAAATGACATTCCGCTTGAAAATCGGTTAAGTTTTGCTGAAATTATGTCAGTTCGAAGATGCTCAAGCCTCTGACCTAGTAACTTTACAAGTCAAAATATTTCTTAATTTTGACATGATTTCTTACAAGAAAATAAAAGGCCTCAGAATCAGGTTTTAAGTGTAAATTTAAATGCAGTATGAATTAAGAGACCGAATCATGATCAAAATGGCATTCCGATTGAAAATCGGGTCAGTTTTCTTCAAGTTGTGACAGTTAAAATTTTGTCAACTCTTAGATCTAGCAACTGTACCACAACCGTAAAGTTATAGGCAGGATACTTAGATCAGCAGTAGTTTATAAGAATATAAAAAATTCGCGATATTCAATTGTTGTAGTCAGCAGGTGAGAATTATATATTCTTCAATTACATACAAGTTAATAATATTAACAATAAATGCATTATTGTTAAATAATTATTTTAAATGTAGATAGTTATTTGAACTTCTGACAGATTATGAGAGCGGATTTCGACTGCATATCCACATTTACCTGTATAAAATATTTATAAAAAGATTATTCACTCTTTATATGCAGACGTTTACTTTCCTAACAATCTATTATTTTATAATAGGTATAACTCAACTTAAATATTTTGAAGTGCTTTATTTTGTACACAAATCTAACGCTAGTCGCATTAATATCAAGTGACGGTGTATATTTAGCAGCTTTTCTTATATTTCATTCATCTCACTATCGTTGATGTGCATTGTTCACAGTGCTTAACCCATTACAGCCCCCTTTGTCTATGCTGTATTCGTTGGCTGCAAAAACTTTTCAATCTTTCGCCAGCTGCCAAAAGTTCATAACGCTGCTGAGGACTCTAGACTTTTCATCTTTGCAATGTAAATCAAGCAGTATTTAAGCAAGTATGTACCAGTAAATATATACATAAAATAGGAATATATATAAAGGTATAGGATAAATTATCATAAGCAGAGTCCTTGAGGGTTGATGCAAGTGCTGAAGTGCTGCTTTTTGACTGCAGCCCAAATGCAAATAATGCAAAATAGTTGCCCGCAGCTGTGACTCGAACCTGAATACCTCCCAAAAAAAAACTAAACTGACACTTGACATGTGACAGTGGCATCCAGACAATAACAATAACCAAAACACCAACAACGGCGTCTGACAGCAGCAACAAACACTTTATAATTTGAGAAGTTTATAGAAACAAAGCCAAAGTTGCTGAATAAAACAAACTCAGGCAACTTGACAGCATCACAGACGACAAATATGTTAATTAACAGTGTGATAACAGAAAGAGCAGCAACTAACATGCAGCTCAAACAAAGGCAGCTAAGTTAACAGCATCACAGACGACAAATATGTTAATTAACAGTGCTCTTATATGTCACTGTTGAAGCACAAATTTTAGTAAGTAATTGAAATTATTTTAAGATATTTCTTATACAATTTTTAAAACATAAAACTTCTTTGTTCGTATTTATAGTATTATGTGATTTTCTTTTAAAATTTAATAAAGTAACTAAAGATGAGCTTAACATAATTTTTCTTCTGTTAACTACCATTTACATTTATAGTAAATTTTTTTAATCAATTACATTTAAGTTGCCTCAATTTATTCATATGAAAATTCAAGGTTAGCAAACATTAGTTAATTGCATGCATGTGGAAAATGGCGTGACAAGAGAAATGAGAAATATTAACACGCAAAAGTTTTGCAAATATTTATGATATTTTACAAAGATAAGACTTGTTAAAGTTGTGTCATAGAAGTCAAAGTTAAAGTAAAGTAAAACCCTGTTAGTAACCGCCAACAATATAAAATTTAAATTAGAATTGAGAGAATGAAATGCCAAAGAGACTGACAGCGGCTGTTTTCCCTCCGTAACGGTGATAATCTACCCCAGAGACTAAACACAAGGACCAGCCAGGACAACACTCACTCAGCGGACATTTTTCCAACCAATGCGAGCCGACAGCCTCGATACAAATATCCTGCTAAAAAGTGTCAAAGTCGCCAGACTGGCAACAGACAAGAAGGAAACATTTGGTCGGACAACTGATGGAAAGAAATGCATAATAAATAGATGTACGGCGGAACAGAACAAAAGACAACTCATGATAATCAAATTCGAATAATGCGGCAAGTAGCTACAAGGAGCAGTTGAAAAGTATCTAGCGGATTGAGATACAGTAGCCCATTGAGAATAAAACAAATTTTGATCTAGGAATTACTTTAATCTAAATTTTTATTATAACTTACAAAATGAAAAGATTAAGGAGAATTGTTAAGAGTATTTTTCTTTTTATATTTTAAGTTATTGTGAGACACCAAAACGATTCTAAATTTTTTTTTCCATATTAAATTTGGAATGGAAGTGTTGTTAAGTGACAGCAATTTCGTTCCCACAATGTGTTAATCTAATACAAAGTGAAATACAATTTTCCACACGAGCCATGAGTTTCAAAGTTGTGCTTATCACACAGTTCTCTCCATTCAGTTCACCTGCTTGAATTCTTTGTCCAACTTGCAATTGTATCTCTGGCATTTTAGAAATGCACATTTCGCCTGAGGCTATTTTGACACACACACACACACGCACACACGCACACAAACAGCAACAGGACGAGGACAATGCATAATCCTAGCACTTGGCAAGTATGCGATGCTCCTGGCGTCGTATTCATTGGCATTCATAAATCGCTTCCCAAACCTGCAACCTTAATCAGATTTGTGCAACAAATTTGTTGCCGTTGTCTGGGCTCATTGTCAGGGCATAAATAGCAATTTTCCAGAAGAGCAGAAACCCAAAAGTGCAAACATTGCTGCTCCTCCTTCACTTCCACCTCCATATTGTTCCTTAATTTGCACTTTGGCTGCAGCCTTTTGGCATTTTACAAATTAAGTGCATTTTATCGTAAAATTTGCGACAACTTTGATTGGCATTGCCAATTAAGTAGAAGATGTATCGATTCTTGTGCATGTCTAACAAACACTGCTGAAGGTTAACTAATTTAATTTAGTTGCCTTTCAAGTATGCAAACGCATTACGCATACGCCACGTTTGCCAGTTAATTAAATCCTACGTCTCAATCGCCTGCCAAAAGCTTTTGCTTTTAGTTTAAGTTGATGACTTTAAATATTTATGGCATTCTAATGAGCTCTTGCATCGAACATGGCACAAATTTCAGTTGTAAGACTCAAATTCGATATGAAAATCTTCCTGCCAATTCCTCTTGAAAATTTCTTCTGCTAACACATTTGGTTGGCAAACCTTTTTTCTTTTTTTGCAGGGGAAAATGCAATGGGTCAATGTCAACGGATGGTGTGATAATAATTTATGTCTTGGGCGACCACAAAGCCTCCCCCAATTTTCTGCCTGACCCGGAATGTTCATTTCTGAACTTTGCTCTTTCTTCTTTTGGCTCAAACGGAAGTATAAGTCTGCTCCATAAATTGAGGGTATGTTGGGGAAGTGTCCAGCACAATTTGTAAAAGCCACCTAAGCTGACAGTATGAAGTGTTATAAATCAGATTATAAAATGGCCAGACTGATGGAAATGACAAGAACCTAAAAATACTGAATTTGTGAAAATGAAATAATAAAAAGTAAAAATATAAAAAAAATCTATTATAAAAAAAAATCTTGAAAATGTAGGCAAATGTTTATTACAATCTTTTTAATCTTACCTACTACTTAACTATTTACCTAACATTTTTTTGAATAAAAGCACTTCCTTCTAAGTAATTCTCTTCTTAATAATTGCATTTCATATTCAGCTGATTCTAGTTTCTTATGTAATGTTGTCACATTTCATCTAGACCAAAACTTTCAAATATTGACTGACAAATCCTTTAGATCTTAACCAAACACAGCTGCTTCAACCCCCCGTTCAAAGTTCAAATAGTAAATTCTACTGCCCCCATCTCGGTTCAAGCCATAAAACAAAACTGCGGGCCACTGCAGGCAAACAGCATAAAACCCTTCGGAGAACCCTCGCAGCAGCAACAACATAAACACTTGACCGCTTGACCTAAATTTGACAAGTTTTTTTTTATTTTTGGCGCCGGATTAAGGAGCGTCCGTCCGTGCCGACGTCAAATGTCAACAGAGTCAAGAAGAAGCGGGGGAAGTACAAGAAAAATGTTTTAAAAATTACAACACGTACGCAATTTCGGGCTGATGCGCATAAAATAGGCATAAAATGCGGGGCGTGGTCGCACAACTATTGAGAGCTAATACCCGATCCAGGCGCCATCTAATGCAAGGGTTATCATTTCCTTCCCAGCAAGCGAAGAGTTTACTTCATTAGGCAATAGGCCTCAAGGCAACTGCCACAAACTTGGCCCTGATTTTTGGGCTTCTATTTGGAGAACCTTCTCACATACACACAGACAACGCCTGAGGCAAGGTGTTGAAAATTGATTTGAACTCTGATAAATTTTTGTGAAAATTGCAGCTTCCTCGAGGGCTTCTAGATTTTTTCATTCATTCTACCTGCCATTGAAATTAAAGATTGCCTGTCACAGCACCCATTGAGTCCTGACACAGATAAGAATCCCCCGAGTTGGCTCAGGGCGCACGTACAGCATTTTAGCACACTATTTAACCAGTGTTGTGCAGATCCACGCAGCGAGTGCAAAATGTGTCAATTTGGCGTCAAACACATTGACGGGCAACACAATAACTGACAATATGTTGACAGAGATACCCTGCAAACACTTGAAAATTTGGCAATATTATTGCTAACAATTATTCAGAAATTCTTCCAAATGGTTAATTCTCTGACCGTAAATAAATTACACTAAATAAATATTTTGTGTGATGAATAAATACAAATTTAAATAAGTTATCGCCATTATAAAACATATAACGTTGAATCAAATCGTCAAAAACCATTAAATTAAAATGTGTTAATAAAACAAATGGACTTAAACATATTAAAACTACCCATTAGATGACTGTAAAAATAATTTTGAATTTTGAACAACAAATTAAAAAAGCCTTTCGAAGCCTAGGGATATTAAAAAAAAATTAAATTTTACATTAGAATAAATATTTTATAACTATTATAAAATTGTAAATAAAATTATAGAGGGTAATTTATAGAAAAATACAACAATAAATCATCGAAGTGTCAAAATTATAAATGGTAAGGTTTTAATATTGATCAATAAAGTACAACTGCATTTTATTCCCACTGGTTGTTTTAAAGCTAATCAAACGAACTTAACATACCCTTTGTCTAAGCTTTTTTACAGCGTACAATAAAAACAACAACAACAACACATGTTTACATTAGCAATAAAACAAGCAGCGTCTTAAATTGAAGCTAGCTGCAATAACAGCAGCAGGATCAGGAAGAGGAGCAGCTGCTGCCACGCCCTCAACCCCTGACAGTCAGCCAGCCATGAGGTGTTTCGCTGTCTCACGTATTCGGGGAGGATGGAGAAGGTTGGAGATTCCCCCGCTCGGTTAGGCAGACAATAACTATAATTGTCGCATCAGCGTTTTTGCTCTTGCCTGGTTCCAAAAAGTATGCAGTAAAACGACGAGTCATTGCTGGTGGCCAACAGAAGAGGGGAATAGGGAGAAAAGGAGGGGAAGCAGCGGAATGCCATTAAGCAACAAACTGGGAAATGCCGAGAGGAGCAAGTGCCACGCATAGGTAGCAATTTCATTGTGTGTGTATGTGTGTATGTGTGTGTGTGTGTGTAGAGCATATAAAAAATTCTTAAATTAAAGTCAATTTGACGACTCGTTGGATGTGCAAAATGTCTGAGAATGTGAGTGGAATGGCGTTAAGCTGAAGTGAAACTTAACGTTGATTAGGAAAATTGAAGTGATAATGTGTGCAGTTGAAGCTGTTACATAAAGGAAAAGAATGATGGAAACAAAATCGTATTTAAAGTGGTAAATTAGAAGGTAATAAGTGCATTGCAATTCTTATTAATATATTATGATTTTATAAAATATTTGAATATTAAAAATATTCGAATATTTAAGCTATATCTAAGAAAGAAAAAATAAATATATTAAACATAGTTTTATTATACATAAACATTATGTTGTTTTAAAATGCTGCTCTAAGTAACGCCAACACTTTCAGTCCTAAATAAACTAGCTTAAGGACTATTTTAGGAGCCACACAAACTTTGCATATTTATTTTAATGAAGTAATAAATCAATAGCTTGTGGGGTTTCTTTTGGCATAAAGTGATCAATTTTGGAATTTAGAAAATGCTGGGGTTGTGGCTTAGAGTTTATCTGCATTCGCTTTAAATACTCGTAGACTCCTCTATAAACAACTCAGTTTAGAATTTCAGTATTAATTAACTGAAATGAAAACCAAACAATTTACTTTGGCAAATGCTCACTGAAATTTCAATGGACGAGACTCAGAAGGATGTGTGAAACTTGTAAGCAATCTTGAAAACATTTGAGTGGAGTTCTTTGCACCACACTCCTATCCCCGCATCCCTAAGAGCAGCATTTACTTTACGAGAACATTTTAATCTAATTTAACACACTTTAGATTTATATTTGCTTAAATAGAAGTTATCTAAGTGGCACGTGTCAGGCATACACAATGGTAAAAGCCAAACGTTGGTCAGCTGCCGGTCCAACAGACTCTGTAGCGAGACAGAGGCAACAATGGACACCCCAGACGCATTTTTATTATAGTTTATTTCTTGTCTTTGAACGTGAAAATGCAATTCGGAATGCTTGTGGCCAATCGAATTGCGAACAACGTTTTAAACGTTTATTGGCCAAAAGCTAAATGCAATCAATTTTAGAATTGTAGCGCTCTTCAAAGGCCAACAAAGGATAACAGCGGACAATGCTTATAATATAAGTACTTCCACTTAGCCATAGATGCGTCTCAGCAGTGTAAAGAAGGAGTAGATGACGTTCAGCAGGGACTGCAGCATCTTCAGATTCATCGGATAGACGCCACCCACGAGTATCTAAGGAAGTAAGTACATAAGAGCATAAATCAGATAAACGAATAGACCATAAATATATAACAGAATTTGAAAACTTCTGAGCTTCCGAATAATCCTTACCGCCAGCGGTTTTTGTGAGCGCATTATGAGAAACTTTAGTGTCTTTTGGGTCTCCACATCAAAATCCATCCAGTTGCTCTCATAGGCGGCAATTGAGATGTATAAGCTCTAAAGTAAATGCATTATAAAATAATATAAAAACTAATTTAATTGATAGTAGATTTACCTGAAAGTACAGTTCATTGGCCACATAATAGAGTACAACGCTATTGGCAAATATCATGACCATATAGCCAATAACTATGATAGTCTGAGCAATCGTTTGAGCCTGTAGAAAAATTATTAATTAATATGAAATTAAATTTGTAGAATTAAATTGAAAAGTTTAATGAAAAACAATTAAATAAAATCAATTAATCAAAATCGACTGAGAAAATGGGGAAACATAATAAAACACTTATGTCGATTAATTAGCCGTGGTAACTTACAATAATCAAGGAGAAGAGCAGCACACAAAGCATCGCGCCAAAGCACAATAGCTCGACCAAATGTAGATTTGTATTTAATCCATTCATTGCATCGACAAGCCTGTACAAAGGACCTTTCTGTTTGAGTTGTTTATGGACCAGGAAATTGTAGTTAAATAACCGCAGCTTACCCTGCCAACTTGACCTGATATCGTATGCACCATATAATTTCCTGGCGCACCCGCGACACCGGCAGCAGTTGCAAGTTGCGGAGCTTGTGTTGCAACACACGGCACATGAGAATGGCAAACAATGTGCAGGTAACCACCAAATTCGTGTAGGGTATGTACATGCAACAGCCCATGGGCGCCATTATGGCCTGCACCACAAAGAAAATCTCGTAGTAGGGACTGGCATATTTGTCAATAACTGGTACATGCATGCCATAGGGCAACACTGCAAATATCTTTAATTGGGAATACACATTCGAATACAAACAGCAAGATTCCCAGGTTGACTTACCACGCTCCGACCCAAAAATGGGATAGGTAACAAAGCCAATGCAAGTGCAGGTTCCCATTAGTAAATTAATTCGTCCAATTGAATGGGAAAGTCGTGTCGCTTCAGCCAACAGTTCCTGAATGTGTTTATCCGTAGAGTTCTTCAAATATAATGATTAGAAATTTAATTATTTTATTTCTGTATCTTGAATATTGTATTTTATATACTAGAGCTGTATCTATACTAGTGATGTATTATAGAGATTATAGAGTACTTCAACTCGATGATTTTTTTGACGATCTATCGAGTTGAATAAATCGATTTCCATGAAAAATTTGAATAAAACATGAAAACGATGCAAGAAAAATTAAGATTTCTAAAAAAAGTACGCTTGTATTTTGTGATTACAATTGTTTTTTCAAATTTAAAAATGTTTTTTTTTGAAAAAACTAGATATTTGCAACTCGATCTACTATTTTCCGATATATCGACAAATCGATACTTATTTTTGGCGATTTTCTATACCGATATAAAACTTCATCTGAAGTTTTGATTTATATCACTAATCTATACCATTGTTTTTTTTTTATCTTTTCAGTTCATTTAAGTTTATGCTTCTTTATCTTTCCACCTTTAATTTTTTTTAATCTTTATTCTTATTTCGTAATATAAGTAAGTCAGTTCTGTTCTGGGTTTCACTTAGTAACATATTTGATCAAATGTAAATTGATATGTTGGATTTTGGCTAAGTATTTAAATTGAAAGCCTTTTTAGCATATCGGACTTAAATTAACAAACTTTATTTGTAATAAATACAGGTTTAAGATATTTACTTCCCATAAAATCTAATGAAGTCATATATCTCATTTTAAGAAATGACTGGACTCGATTCTCCATCTGTCCTAAGACTGTGTTTTTAAGAGAATTTAACTTGTCTGTATATATATAGTACATAAATACTATATATTTATGTATATTTTTATCCATGTCATTATTCCTATCAACTACTATTTCTTTTATTATTTTTAAATTTCTACTCACCAACAGCTGCAGATAATAACCCTTGAGAAGTTCCAGAAATTGCTCGTAATGCCCGCGATACAGACTCAGCAGAATTCCTCGGACCAGAGTGTTGGTGAAGAGCACAGTCAAATAGACATTTCGAATGGTAAAGTCGAGGGATTCGGTGCTCAGATAGATGTCCACATACTGAGTCACATTGATGAGCAGATAGGGTATCATTGCCACATAACGTCGCCAGTTGTGAACGAACAGATACGACCAGAACTTCATCAGTTTCAGCGTGCTTCCAAAGATGGGCATCTCTTCAGTAGGCATACCCTGCAGCTCCATATTCAACCTGAGCCTGTGACTGAGTCTGTCCTTGCTGGAAGTGTGAACTGCGCTGTTATTTGAATTACTTTTATAGACTTGACAGTGGGTTAAGCAAATGTGGTTGAAGAGGTTCTAAGGTGTTATTAAGACAGTCTAATTAACGGTTATTGATTGTGCGTGCGAGGGTGTTAATTAGCTTGTAAGGACTTAATTAAAGGTGAGAGACGACTGTTGGTAAATATTATATTCGGTTACTTTAATAGAATTTGTATTTCATTTTAAAGTATTTGGTTTCTACCTTTTGCAGCGTCAAATAACCAGGTCACCACATAAACTCTAGCGCTCTTCTTTTTGGCAATGCTTTCAGTACACAGAATAGTAAAAAATGGAGACCCAATGACCCGCGCTGGCATTCGAGTGGTAAATATTTGCCTGGTGTCAACTGCAACCGGCGTGTTGACAGTTTTATGGTCAACGAAATTTGGTAAAGCGAGCCAAGAGAATTCAACGATAAGCACTTCAAAGGGCTTTAAAGTGTTGGGAGACACGACCTAGGCCAATTACCAGAACAAGTCATAAATTGCATGTCCTGCAGCTGGAAAGTATGCAATACTTTTTACAACATGCATATAAAACTTGTGTGCGGACTTTGCACTTGACCTCTGTGATACTGATTGCGGTCTCGACACTTGTAATAAGCGTCGAAAGGCAGACGAAAAACTTTTAATTGCACAGGGTCTGGCACAACATAAACCAAAGTGGGCGTGGCCTGTGGGTGCGTGTGTGTGTGAGCGTGTGTGTGTGTTTCAATGGGTATCAGACAGTTTTCAGTTTGTCTTCCTGTTTGTTTGCCAACACTTTCGGGCAGCCAGACAACAAGCTGAGGACCACTAAATTGAAATTTTCCAGCCTTGGCGCCACAAAGTAATGCTGCAAAAAGTTATGATTTTGCATATGCGAATTGTTGTTGTTGTTGTCGTCAGCCGAATTAATGACTGTAGGACTGTCGATAATGCACACGAGGAGTTCTATAACCTGCGTTCTGCGGCCTGCGTCCTGCGTCAAATTAAATGCATAATTACTTGATAATTGGATTTGTGGTCGGCTCAACT
This sequence comes from Drosophila innubila, assembly GCF_004354385.1. Classification (NCBI taxonomy): domain Eukaryota; kingdom Metazoa; phylum Arthropoda; class Insecta; order Diptera; family Drosophilidae; genus Drosophila; species Drosophila innubila. The sequence continues at coordinate 14,188,236 of NW_022995372.1, read as the reverse complement.
GGCTGTGCAAAATTTTCTAATTAAAATGTTTAGTCGTTGGCGAGACCAAGAGCCATCTCCCCAATTGCCACTTGATGACGCTAAGCCTCAGGCACGTACTACACGGTACCACCAAGTGACTGCCGTCCGCCCACCCGCTGTGAGCAGTCAAGTGAGCCACCTTCCATATTGTGTTGATACCCTCGAAAAGGGAGTTGCAGCAACTATGTTGCCTTCACTGATCAACTGCAAGTAGAGGGTATATTTTGGGTGCACCTTGGACTATGAATTTTTTTTTGAATTATTACTATTTTTAATTGTTAAACTGTAATTGTTAACTGTAGTAATGGAATTAAGCTATAAAATATATGGTATATATATGGTTATTCGAAAATAATCTAGCAAAGTTATCGATTGATTACATTTTATATCAGTTTAATATATGTTGAAATCAAAAAATATTTACATTAAATGAGTTTCAATTAATTAATTCATTAATTAAATTCATTGTTAAAAAAATATCATAAAATGCTATTATATATGATAGGACAGATAACAAATAAAAACCTACTGCTAAAAAAAAAACTAAAGGTCTAGTATTAAGTTTGTTTAATCTCTTTATAAAATAGAAAATTAAAAAAAAAATTTTCCAAAACATTTATTTTAAATGTATAGCAAAAGGAGATGAATATAAATAGTTAATTTTAGAAAAAATAGTAACGGCTATCTCTGATTCAGACTATTTTTGGAAGTCCAACAGCAAGCAGTTCTGTTAAACATTAAATATTTAGCTCATTATGGTAAGATTTAGCATTAACATGTAAATAAATGTAACTTTAAAAAACTTTACAAATAAAAATACTTTTAAATCTGCTTTTACTAAGTGGTATGTGATATTCGGTTAACTGAAAATATCTATGGCTATTTCTTATCTCTCACCTTGACGGGGTCTCTGTAGGCGTGCCGCTTTAAATAAGTAATAAACACCTTTTCTGACTCTGGGACGTGGTCTGCGCCCGTTTTAGTGTAATAAATTTTCATTCTGTTGTTTCTGTTGTTGTTGTTGTTGTTGTTGATGGTGTGGCTGGGCGAGAGGGGCTGGGCCAGCTGAAGGGTGGGCGGCAATCTTAGTCGAGGCACATAGTTTGGCGCTTTTAAAATTTTCATAAGCAGCGTCGCATTCGTAATACAAACGAAATTTATTGCATACACTCAGGCGGCATTGCCTGCTAACTTATTCATATGAAATTGCCTGATTACCGCCCACCCGTCGCTCACTGTAACTCTCTCCCTCTCTCTCTCTGTCGCTCGCTTGCTCTATTTCTAACTCTCGACATTCTCTCTTGGTATTGGTACGTGTTTGAATTATATGCCGGTCATGCGACGGCATTTGAGATTGGGAGATTTTTACCCATGTAATGCGCCTGTTTGTATGGCAATCGCTGCGCTGGGCCGCATTTTTTATGAACTGTCGGGCCATGACTTTTATGATTTGTATTTTTGGGCTTGATACAGGAAATTGTAGTGCCATTGAGTTAGCATGTGTACATGTGTATGAGTATGGGAGTGAGTATGTGAGTGTATGCCAACTACCAACTCACAAGTGTGTAGTTTCGAGTCACTGAAGTCATTGAATTAAGCAAATGGTCAGGCAATGCGCCAAAGGAGGAGGAGAAAACGAATAAGTAAATTCCGAATACGATTGCTCAAAGAATGACTTCAAGTACTATATTTAGATATGTTTACTAGTGCTGAATAAATGACATGATGTATGAAATATTCGCCAGTATAAATGTAATGGCTTAGTAAATTATTTAATGAAATTCACATCATAAATTTTTATTATTTATTTATCGTTTTTCCAATTTTATAAATTACTCAATATTTCTTAAATTAAATAATAATAATTTCTCAAATATTTTAACATTTCATACTTTACTATGTTAACATTTATGGATTTTATGATTTATTTTCGCAATTATTATTATTTATTTGATACATAGCTTTATAAATATTTTTGCATTGTTGTGCCATCTTCCATGGTAACATTGTATAGCAAACTCTATCAATATTTTGGTCCTACAGCAAATCCCCTTTCGGCATACACCACATTAAAACTAAGGAGCTGCACGTGCTCGAAATCTCAGACACACACTCCAAACTCTGCACACACACTCACATACGTGTAAGAACAACATATAAACACCTTGGCAAAGCACTAAAATATAACTTAATCCCAACGAAATTGATATGAAATTTTACACTGACTATATGCTTGCAACACGGGGCGTATAAGCAATGTACCTCCACATAGACTCTAAAGTTTGCATGATATATGTACATGTGTGTGTGCTTCTGTGTGTGCATTTAATTTAAATTCCACACATGTAAGGTGTGAGAATTTTTTGGCGATTTTCATATGAAACTTTTGTCACTCTTTCATCAGCCGTGTGTCTATCTCTTTTACTCAGCATGCGAGTACTGAATTTTATTTAGTAATTTTTGTCTCTTCTATGTTTCTATGTGTTCTGGCTTGCTAATTTGCTGGTTTCTTTTTGTTTTTTTTTTGTTTGTGAGGTAACTTTGATGTTTACTTTGATAATATTAGATTGAAAAAGTTTTTGGTGCAATTGAGTCACGTCGCAGATTTGATGAAAGTGAAATTAGAATTAAAGAGAAAGTGTCAAGTAGTACAGCATTCAAACTCTTAAAGATTAGATACACAATTTTTATTTAAGGCACAAGTTTCATTTACAACAAGTGACACAGAATTGAGCATCGACCTTGTGCCACATTTCCCCTTTCAATCATGCCGAGCTGTGGCATCTTCTGCTCGCCTTTAGTTTCGCCCTCAAGTCTCAGTAGGCGGCCACGCCCCTTCGCATACTTTACAATTACTTTTAGACAGCTCTGTCCCTTTGGCATCTAATTTTATCTCACTTATTGCCCCGCTCAGCTCTCAGCTGCTTAATTTTTATACTCGTCGCCTTCTAAACGACATCCCTTGAGGTATGCAACACAATGGCAACTGGTAAAAAGTTTTTCTTTTCCCTCATTGTTGCTGTTGCTTGTCCTGTTGCCATTGCTTTAGTTAATAATTTGCCTGCAGGATTCTTTGCAAAAGTTGAACAAAAAAGAATAAAAAGTAGCTGTCACTTGGTCATATTAAACTGATATTCCTATCCAACATATAATATTTAACTTTTATGACGCGTGTTCATAGTTGTTAATAAATAAATAAAAAAAAAAAACATTGTCTGAACAGAAAGTTTAGTCAGGCCAAAAGAAGAAAATAATAAGATTATATATTAGGTTTCTTACATAAATAAAATTCAAGCTTATCACCTATTGTCTCATTATTTGTTCCTTTCATATGTATATTTTCACAATACCTATAAGTATCGCAGTCATAATTAAACAGCACGGAAATTGTATTATTCTGTAGCACGCCGCATTTCGGGATATCCAATCGCGATGATAATAGACATCGGTAAGGAAACTCAACGATTTCGGACTACCACAGGCATGAATACGAAAGGAAACAATGCCCACCAATTTGTTATCGCATATCAAGGGTCCACCTGAGTCACCTGAGCAGCTTGCAACTTCATAATTATTTGGATTAGGCGCGCATAAAGTGCCTTTTATAAAATAGGCGGATTTGGAGCAATCAGCGTGCGAATCAACAACAACATCACCGCTGACCACCTCATCGGATAAAGGTCCGTTACTTACGACTCTACCCCATCCGACGAGTGTGCATTTTAGTCCAGTTGGATCCCGATCATTAATTGGAATAATATTGGCAAAATCTTCACTCAGACGTATCTCATCCTTAAGCTTAATGATTCCAATGTCATTAAGGAAAGTGATTCCGTTATACTTTGGATGAGGTATTATTTTATCCACCATCAATTCCTGAGTATTTTCGGTCTTTACCAATCGTCGCGGCGTACCAGCAATTATCTTAATATTCCCAGTTGTGGATTTCCATTTGAAAACCAAACAATACGCTGCGGTTAAAATTACCTTCTTGGATATTATAGAACCACCGCAGAAGTGATTGTCGCCAAAGAACTTTTTTTCTTTGATTTTGCGCAGGGACACAATAAATTTGACGAGAGGATTTTTCTCAGGACGATAGCCCCCAGTTACTAGAAAAGAAAAGTCGCTAACATCATTGATGTTGCTCAATTTTGGGATTTGACCAATTTGAAGTAGTTTCTTCTTAATAGTATCACTTTGAAGATCTAGGAGGGTTTTGTTGTAATTTTTTGCTGAAAGTCGATTATGCAGACTTGCATTGATATTTGTCACTGATTTCTGTTCTTCTCTAAATTCAAGTTCATCATCAATAGCACCTAAATATTTATTAAAGTATTGGACTAGCATAAAAAAAATATAAAAAATGAATTTTGAGGGATACATTTTGTTGATTTTTGAGTGAAAACTCGAGGATTTTACTAGTAATAATATCAGCATTTACATAAATATTTTTCCATGTCATTGTGTAAACTTATTCCATGTTCCATACCATTAAGCATATTCTTTAGCAAGAATTTGAGTTCAGAAACGTACATTAAGTATACGCCCTGACAAATATTTGACCAGAAGATGTAAAACAATTTCATTTATTTGTCGAAATGCCAAGACTTGTGAAATGTTTATCTAGAAAATTACAGCTACCCGACCACGAACGCAATTCATAAAGCGAATCTCAAGGGAACAAACTAACTTGTGGTCGGAATACTTGCAGTGTAAGGAAAGGTGTGTGTTTGTATATAACATAAACTAGTCAGGCGTCTTAACCGCAGCTAAACAAGTAATTTTGAGCACATTTCACTTGTCATATGACACGTACTTATTTTCCTACCACACCCAGAGAATATTTCTATCTCTCTCTCTCTCTCTCTTTGTCTTGATCTTGCGGTCGGTCTGACTGTCTAGCTGTCTTCTACGTGTCTCGAAGCGATTTTCCCACTTAGCAGCTAGCAAAAAGTTGCAAGTTTCTTGCATTTGCCTGCCACCTTGCATCATAATGCGCAGATACAAGATACAAACTAAAAGATACAAGTTTGACGGCAACGTTTTTGCTTGTTAGTGTGCAATTTCCTGTTGCAGCCAAGCCTTAAAGCTGCACATCGATAACACTCAAATTATTAACAGCATTAAGATATTCTTGCCAGGCATTTGCAATTGTCTTTATGCCTTTTGTAAGAGCCCATTTAATGGTCACGTTCAGCCAATTAAAACAATAATTGCCGCACATAAAAACATAGAGTTAAGGAGTGCAGCTTTAAGCTCAACTTTTGCAACTTCCAGGAAGTGCAGACTGCAACTGACAGGCAAGAAAAACAAAGTTTCATATTTTCCCAGTCACATGAAGCTTAAGCCAAATGAAGTGCAAGTAATGCGAGTGTGGCTAACACCTTTGCCACTAAGATTAACTGACAGCTGGCAGAAAACCTGCAAAAACAGCGCCACCTGGCGTATACGCAATGTGTTAATTCCTCAGCTAATTAAACTCAAGTTTCTATCAATAAGTTTGGTTCACTCTTATTCCTACCACACAACATAATTGTGTGATTGATGATGCTGCCCCTCAAAACATTTTCATTAGTTGCTCTCACATTTCCAATTGCAACTCAATTAAGATGGCCATCTCGCAATAAAAGAAATATCTTCAATTTCATTTAGAAGTAAGAGTACAAGTATTTTATCTCTATCGCTTTCAGCCCATAAATATTTGTGGCAACAACAAAGGTCCTGCCTAGGTTCAAAGTTCAAAGCCTCGAAACGTCTGCCAGCTGTAATTGGCACACGCCATTACACATGTGTGTGTGGTGTATGTGTGTGGTGTGTGTGTGTGGTGTGTGTGTGTGTGTGCGATATTCTGTTGTGTCCGCTTTGGTATTAATGGAAAAGGTTGCTTTATAATGCCTTTGTCTGGCTTTCATTTGGCTTTCAAAGTCCATCTATGTGGGCTGTCTGACAAATTGCTGGCTATTAAGATTTTTTATCTGACACTCCAAGTGCTCTGCAAGAAAAATGAAAACCTTGAATTAAAAAAGATACACAAAAATTATCCAAGGGCTGCAATAGGAACTGAAGATGGCATTTAGTATGAAACAAGCTTAATTATTGTCGACATTATAAATGAAACTAAGGTTACGGTTTTAAATGCATAATATAAACAAGTTTTTTCAAATGAAATACATTTTGAATTGTATCAATAAAAGTTCTTTTTAAAAGCAAATAACAAAACTTTTCATATTATATATATTCAAATTACTGAAGCAAAACTCAAATTCTATTTTTAGCTTACCTCAAACACAAACTGAGTTTAGATTGAGCCCCTGGCCATATCTAAGTATTTCTTACAAGCCAAATCTTACACACATGGAAGTCAATCGATATTTGATTCGTTTCTGGCTAAGAATGTTGGCTTAAATCGTGTTTATTTTAAGCACAACTCTCGACATTGCCTTGACACACTTTCCCGACCAATGAAAATGCCTAAAAGGCGGTTAAAAGCAAATGCAAAACTTTTCGATGGCTCGACTTGCGCCTCAAAAGGGTCGAGATTGATGGGTTTTCACTCCCGCCCCTCAACTGCCCCAAAACCACCATTAAAAGAAAGGTGCCTAAAGTTAGACGAGGCGTGAAATTTAAGGCCGTGCGATTAGCATGATGAGAAGATAACTTTAGTTCTGGGTTTTTGCATAAATTAAACAAGTTTGCTGATCATATTTTAAACTATAAATATTTCAATATTTTCTATTTGTTATTTCTGCTAAAACAGTTTTAATTGCTTTTGTTGTAATGCTAAAATACCGTTAATTGTTTGCTTGCAACAACATATTCATTTAAAATAATTGTAGCTTGCATTTTGAAGGAGAATGTACACAAATTCGTTTGTGTTTAATATTTTATGCATATAATTTAATTAAAAACATAAATGAAATATAAATTGCATAGCTATTTAATTTGCGCAGCAGTAAGTGTGTGAGTGTGTGTGTGTGTGTGTCTGTGTGTGTGTGTGTGTGTGTATAGTCTCATGCATTTAAATTAGTTACATGCATTTTCTATTAGCATGCGTCAGAACAATTTGAGTAATAAACATGATAAAATGCACGCAACTTAGAGCGTTATGAATCGGAAGATACCCTGTATAGTGTTAAATATATTCAAACTTACATATCCTTAAAAGCTAATGCCATTTCATGTCGAACTTTTTGTAATTTTTATTTGTTTATCCCAATTTTTCGGGAACTGTATAATTATTTTATAATTGATTCAGAGGGTAAATAATAGCATCTTATAATTTTTTATAGAATCAGTCATTCAAGGAATTTAAATAAACTAAAAGCGGTATAAAAAAAAGCCAATCAATCATTGAATATTTAAAAGATTTCATTTAAATACTCCTTAATTTTCTCAGTTCCAGTGAAGCCAGCTTAAGCATACTTTGGTAGTCAGAAGAAGTCAATCAATCAATAGCAACAATATAAACCCCAGTCCAAGAGTCAAGTACTTACTCGAGCTGCCCCTTAACTTCTGCCCCAGTTTTATTTTAATGCAACTATTTAGGCAGCAAATCCACATACTATATACACACACAAAATGCGAAAAAACAAACAAACAAAAAGGAAAGTAGACCAAGATGTGTCTCATCAATAAGCCAGTCGAATAAACAGGATGTATGCTTCAAGGATACGCCGCCAGCTGGCGGGATTTGCACCCCAACTCTCTGCTCAGCTCAAGGATGAAGCGAGAGTCGCTCAATCAGCGCGACCAAGTGGAAAATGCCTCCGCGTAGATCCTGACACCTTGTTAAAGCAGAGCCAGAGATAGAGAGGAAAGGTGGGGAGAAGCGACCGGGAGACTTATTAACATTTAGATGAAACGCCGTAGAAAAGTTTGTGGGCAAAAAAAGGGAGAAGATTCCTCACTGGTTTAGCATTTGAATGTGAGTCCGTGTTGGCGGTTGCTTTTATTTACCGTGATTTAATTTATATGGTAAGACTGAGAACGAGGAGAGGGGTACTCAATAGAATAGAAGGTAGCGGTTCTTCTTTGATTTGCTGAGCTAAGCAAAAATCGTGAATAATTTGCATAGGCTAATGAAAGCACCTTCAAAGTATCCCATAAATTGGTACCGATTAAAATGCTCAATTGAAATAGAAATAAAATATACAGAAATACACAATTACATCTTAAACTTTATAATTATTATTGACATTTTCTGAGCAATTGTTAGCTCTATTCAGAGTGCTCAGAGGCTTTCATTAGCCTCCGTTAAAACTTTATTCAACTGCTCGCTGCATTTTCACAAAAGCTTAAAAATCCTTCAAACATTTCGCCAACAACTTTTCACTTCCTAAAAACTTTTGTTGTTGTCTATTTTGTTGACAAGAGCTTCAAATTACGAGGCCCCAAGGCAAAGACAATTGTCAGACAGAGCGACTGACAGATAGACGGTTAGTCAGCCAATTGTCTCAATTTCTTGTTGTCGCAATTTTCATTGTCAGCTTTTGTTGTCGTTGTTGTAATTTGGCTTTGTCTGCATTTGTTGAGGAATGCAAATTTAATGCAAATTCGACAATTGTTTGACAAGTTAAATACGCTTCAGAAGTACAGTTTACCCCAATGTTAACTAACAGCGTGCTCAACATAAGCAGGCAACACAATTTGGCCAGCTGCGCTCATTAGCCATGCACTCAACGTGCTAATGGCCGAGTTTCGGGGCCAATAAAAATCCAACAAAAATTGCATGATTAGTGTAATGCCAAAGCACATAAACTAAGCAATAGAAAAACACACACATATATATGTGTTAGAGTGTGTCTGTGCCTTAGTTATGGCCTGGCCAAGCTTTGTGGTGAGATAAGCAGGGCCAAGAATAAACGTTTGTTCTTGTATCAAATGCCAACTAAATACTTACAGCTGCCCAACTGCGCCATTCCGAAAGCCTCTAATAAGCTGACTAAAGAATATAGACAACAAAAATCGCTTAAGACAGCACAAAACACAGTAAACTAACGGACAGCAACGAATTAAAGATGCTCTCAAGTCAAAAGAATGTATAACATAAAAAAAATAGAGATGGATTTCATTGTTATCTAAATATGATGAGCTTAAAATCATGCTTAAATATTTTTTAAAATTACAACACAATTGCTTCAGCTAATACGCCCGTCCAAATGTGGTGTAGCGCATTCAAATGTGCTTAGCTGCAAATCTGTAGTTAAATAATGAACTTACTAGGTTGTCGCAGACTAAAAATAATAGAATGAATATATTTACTCGAAAAAAGTTGTATCTGACAGATCTAATTTATTGTCTGATATGTACGAAATAAACGTAAAACAGCGAGTTAAATTGATATTTTCATCTGCATAAATGTATGTATTTACCACAAAACCACAATGAGGAACTCTTTAAGCCGACTGTGTACCTCTAACACACTACTTGAGTTGGAGTTTTCTTCATTCCCAGACAACTTCCTGCATTGCTAATAAAACAATAAATCCAACTTCCCGTATAGCATCAGCCAGCAAAGAAGGAGATGGAAACAAGTCGCGTTGTTTATATTAAAGCAGGCAAAAGTATTGACGTTATTCATGGACAAATACATCATACCCTGGAAATGTTAATTAAGTAAATGTATGTAAAGAAGAATGATGAATCGTAGTGGAGCAACCAAATAACTTAAATAAATTTAGAAATTAATTGTATTTAAAAAATAAATAAGAAAAATTATACCACCAAAATAAATAATTTATAAAATTGAGAAGAAACGAAAAAAACAATTATATTTATTAATATTTAACATTAACATAGGATTACGTATCAATAAAATTTATAAGATGAATGAAAATTAAATACAAGTAAAGTCTACGATGAAGGAATAAGTATATATTCTTATAAAGTAAAGTAAATAATGTTATTTTTATTAGCAACACATAAAGTAAAAATAGTGCGACTAATGATAACACAATTTTATGTTAAAATAATAATATAAAACATATGATAAGATAAAAATTGTGCAGTTCTGTTTAGGGTTACAAATCAAAATAAATAATAATTAAAAAATAAATTGCATTTATAAACTGAATAAACTCTATTTCTTTCTTAAGTCAAGGGTAAAAAGAAAGAAATTACGCTCAAGTCATGCGTGTGGCACATAAACAAGTGGCGAATACTACTACGCCATATGTGTATGACTGTGTTTGAGTGTGAGTGTGTGAGGGTGAGTGTGAGTGAGTGCTCAACTCAAGCTGTCTGTGTGCGTGTGTATTTGCTTACGCTGTGGTTTCTCTGTGCGTGGATGAGGGCCACGTCTGAAGGTTCCATTTTGGCTTTGCGGGCAACAAAGCCTCACCAATCAATCTTTATAAAGTGCGCTAATTACACGCATTAATAATGACAGGCAGCGAGGCACAAATAACTGGGGATGAATTGTTTTAACGAACCGAAACGAGGGTGAAGCAACACGTACGCTAAATAATGCCACACCACATTGCGTATACGTAATTTGTTAAACTTGCTTTTAAAGTGGCACGCAATAATTGAAAGTCTATTGGAAAACTGTTTAACTTGAATTGCAATTGCATTTCGATTTCATGCAGAAAGCTCTCTGGCTTATTTATTATTTAAAGTGCAATCTTCGTTTCATGTCTGGCCTGACGACAGATTCATTTATCAGGTAGACACCAAGAGTTCTCTGTGGCTTTAAGTGCAGTCAACGAATTATAAATAACTCTCGACCGATTTTAAATTTCCTTACCGGCGTCGACAACGGCAATGACAGCAAATTATTCGCACTACACGAGAGCGAGGAGAGGGAAATGGAAGAAGAGAGCAGGTAAAAGGCTCTTCAGAAAGAAAAGAAGCAGCAGAAACATGGCAGGGAATAATGTAAAATTTAGCACACAAGCAGACAATGTGGTGGAAAGTGAAAAACCAAAGGGCAATCCGCAAGTGAGGCAAAAGGAAAAGGAAAACTGAAGCTGCAGAAACTCTTATGCTGTGTGGCAAGAATAACTTGCAATTAGTTGCTGTCAGTTGCCGACACTTTGCCGTGTGCAAAATTCTGTAAATAATTTGCTTAAATTTAAAGCAAACTCGTTTGAAAAAAAAGCGGTGAAAACTTATAAATATAAATGACATTAGAGACGAGTACGTGTTTCCGGCTCTCGTTGCACTTGAACTTCAGTTTGAGAAACTTCGTTTTGGCCCTGACATTGTCAAATGTGCAACAACAAGACAGAAATTCGGTAGAAAGGAAACGGAAATGTTGCTCAATTGTTGATGGTTGGCAAAAGGAAAACGATTGCTTTTGGGTAATGAAAATCAATGAAATTGTGTACTCGCATATAAGAAATGTGTCTGGCTTGGAATTGAGTCATCAAATATATTGGAAACGTGCCTGGAAATCTAGAGAGAAAGAAATATCTTTAAAATAATATTAGATTAGTGATTGGTAGAACAGGAAATGGAACAAAGAAGTCAAAAGCGGGTTTTAAAGAAATATATTCGTCAGTTTTTATTAATGCATGGATAATTGTTATAAAGTTGGCCACAATACACGTCCATAGATTGGAAAGATGGCTTAGGTGTTGTGAAAAACCTCAGCACACACATGCTGAATTAAGCTTTTAGTTCTCTTGCTCTCGCTCTTGCTCTGTCTCTTCCTCATCTTATTCTCAACCTCAACCTCATCTCATTATTATGCGTAAGCTGTGCGCCAGCTGAAAATTACATTTTGATGTCGTCTTCGACGGCATCGTTGAGTTTTGTTGATATTTTAATGGATTTTGTATTGAGTCAATTTTTGGGTCTGGTGTTTGCCGCAGGAATTCCTTTAGGCGTCAGTCTGTCACATTGTCACATTGAATTTGCCTTCTGAATGAGTTGAACTCTCGCAAAAATTTCCTTAATGCTAACCGCAGGTGAAGTCCATGAAGTATGCTTTGTGGCAAGGTAATCCTATCTGCATATGAAAGGATAAAATAAGACTGAATTCCTAGTCACAAATTGCCTAAAGGCATCAACTTCGACTGCCAAGAAAATGTTTATAAAATAAGAAAAGAATAAGAATGGGAATGAATTGACAGAAAAACTTTAAGCTAAGATCTAACTCAACATGTGTCAGTTCAGTAATCCACTCTAATTGTTCCTTAATTCCAGCAAAAACTCAACCAACCACCCCTCTATACTGCCCCCATTTGCCATTGACACCCCCCTAACTGTACACGCCTCTGAGCCATAAATTTCAATTAATTTGTCGCATTTTATCTGTGAGACCTTTTTTTTCCATTTCTGGTCATTGTTTTTGTTTTTATTATCTCTCATTCGTGCCCCAACAATACAATGGAAAAATAAGCAAATCATTCCTTTATGGCAACTTAAGTAATTTGCCCTTTTTTGTGTACCCTGTACTCGTGAAAAGTTAGGCTAGAGTTTAACAAATGTATGTATTTATTTAATGTCACATTTCATTTGGATTTCGAGAGCTACAGCAATCTTTTTAAATTGAATCTTGGAAAAAATGTATAGAAATATAGGATATCCTTAGGTCTAGTACTTTGCAGCATTCATTTGTTTTGGGTTAAGACGCGCAATAAATTATGCAAAGAGTGTAAAATATATTGCTTGGCAAAAAAGTAAATCAACTGAGGTTCACATCAATTACTTATAACAAATCGTCCGATTACTTTGTATTCTTCTCATTTAGACCCGGCAAAGAAACTGATTTTCAATATTAAAAGCATCGTCATGGAGGTTTTCTCGTTTCCTTGGAAATTCTTTTTAATTTATGTCAAAAACTGCCCTCAAAAATGCAATAATGGTCAGCCAAGCGACTTAAACACGAACTGCAGTTGCACTTGCTGTTGTCTTGGAATGGTTGGGGGAATCCCCCATTTCGAAACTTATTCCCCGTTGTGTTCTTTGAATCGTAAGCATGACCATTTTGCCAGTTGCAGGAACAAAACTATCCACAATAGTAGCATCAAGTGCGCCCTGCCATAAAATGCCACCAGACAATGCAAATTGGCAGTGGGAAGGAGCTGATCCAGGAGATACTGGTGCACTGGCTCCAGTTGTGGCTTTATTGCATGCAAATATATGTAGGAGCACAGACATTTGGTCGAGACACGTGAAATGATGTGCAAATCTTATTAACAATTGCTGCCAACAGCAGGAGCCATCGGTCGAGTGCATTTCTGTTGAGGGTCCTCTGGGTTCAGTCTGTGGTCGCTCCTTGCTCCTCCAGACCTATTCCTATTTATTCAGTTGCACAACTAAAGCGCCATTGAATGTAGCTTGGATGTAGTTGGAGTCGTTGCACGGATAGCTATTTCATTCGTTTAAGGTGTGCAATACATTCAAGTATTTGACGCTTTAGACCACATACTATTTGAAATAGCTTTTAAATTAGATGGACTTCGAGAAAGAAAGAATGTTTCATACAGTACCATAGATCAGAAGGATAAAAAATTACAGATATGATCAAATATGTAAAAAAAATCTAGATAGGAGAGTTTAATTATATTTATAAAAAACAGTATATATAACCATTTGCAAATTATTAAAATATTTTTAAAATATATAATACAATTTATAAATTATAATCGCATTTGTTTTTTCAAAATTGTATTATTAAATAAAATTATGCGTGCTTTTACTATACATAAATTTGAATAGAAAGTAATGTTAGATATATTTTGAATAAATGATTAATCATTCAAATTGAAGTTAGTCTTTTTCTTCTTTGCTTTAATTTGAAAATATCTTTTCTTAAATTTAATTATATCGAGTACTAAATTTATCTTGAATTTCCATTTCAAATGTCTCGCAGTGACATCTGCGAAAAGGATAACCCAAATATCTTTATGGTTCCTCATAACTCAGCGCACAAAAACAATTTAGTTTAGCCAAGAGTCCGCTGCTTTTCCATTAAAGTCCACTAATAAATATCAGAGTCGTTGTGCCCAAAAGTGGGAAACATCGGTCCGATGTCTCAGACGGATATTAAACACTTAAATGTTGGCATAATTTTTACTATTCCAGCGACTAAGTATTTAATTTAATGCGTTCCCCCAAAAAGCTAAGCTGAAAACAAATAAATTGGGCCGAGGGCAAAAGCGAAAGGAGCTGGGACAGTCGACAGTTGGATAGACAGGCAGACACAGGCCAGGGGAAGGAAGAGAAGAGAAGAGAGAGAGGGGGAGATGTGGCTAGCCCATGCAGTAGTGGCAAATTAAAGATTAAACGCTTGCAAAAATATGCTAGGGGTCAGTCAGTCAGTCAGGAGGGGAAGAACAATCCAAAAACAATGCCCAGCTAGACAGACAGATGGGAGAAAAAGTAGGAGTAGGAATGGGAGTAGGAATGGGAGTAGAAATGGAAGTTGGAATTGCTGGTGGACGGGGCCAAGTCAAACAAAAGCTAAATGAAATGAACGCACGCTCGTCTGGTTGGAGGAGCTGTCCGCCATTCAAGAGCCAACTCTGGATAAGGGCCAGATGCAAGGGAATGAAGCAGTCAAAAGGTCCAACGGGTCTACCAATTTATGCGCATTATTAAAGTGAATGCCAGAAATGCCTGGCATGCCAAAGGTGCCACACTTTCGTGGATCCTGTATACGAGTAGACAGCACCCGGGACCAAGTCTGGACAGGGTAGATGCTGCTCCAGTCTAGCCATGGCTTGGCATGTGATGGCCACGTACGTAGCGTAGGTGTCGTAAACGGACATATATTTATTTAGATTTAAGTTGGAGGCAACAACTTCTTGGGGGCGAACCTGTTTCTTATTAGAATTATTAAATCAAGTTGGGTTGTGTCTCTGATAAACAATCCGGGAATGGGTAATTCAAGTTATATGGCATGTTAACGGAGTTACCAAACGAGAAAAAATAATGCAAAACGAGGTAGAAAGGGAGAAAGAATGTAAGAGTGAGAAGAATGAATGAACGTTTGATAAAATACTAAGAAAGCGGTAAATATAACTAGCTGAAGTAAAGGATGTATCTTAATTCCTTCGAAAAACAATATAATAATTTATTTTTTCAATACAGAATAGATTTAAAAAATCTAACCATTGTTAAAATAAACAAAATATTCGCCTTAAACACTCAGACATTGTTTTCACACTTTCAACTCTAAATAATACATTTTTACATGTGAATTATCTTTCCAGTGTTGCTTGAAGTTTAAAAACTTAAATTTAAGGAAATTAAAGAATGTAGATGAAAAAAAAAGATTGTTTGTGCTTCTTCGTTTTTTTTTAGATTTATATAAAAAACTTTTAAACATTTATTTAAGGACTATAAGTGTTAACTGGCAAGACTGTATTTTCTGATCATAATTTTATATTATTAGATTGCTTGCAATTTGATCTATATAACTATACTTTTCTAATAATGATTATAAATTTTGGCTTTAATTTAATTTTCCTGCACAATTTCCTTTTAAAATAAACTTAAAATTCATTTCCTGCTCTTTTTCCTCTATATTTTCCTCTTTATAAAACGATTTGGTCTATTATTTCGTAGTGACCAGTAGAACTAACTGGAACAATTGACCATTTGCAGCAGCATCATTAAACACAACTTTTATGGCATTAAAATTAATTTATGCACACTTCAAATGTGGCTGAAATTATAAGATTTTAATGTACTCCTCCTCCCTCGGCTTGCTTCGCTTTTATGGTCAGAAGGGCATGGAAACTGCTGCAGTGCGTCGCATTAACAACGCGCCATTTAAAGGGCCAGGGCCAACAATAGGCATAAAAATCAATTATGAGCCATTAGCCAGCACAAAGGCAGTCAAAACTGTGGCACGAGGCAAGTGGCAGTGGCAAGTGGCAGTGGCAAGCGGTTTGCCAGCACAAGTGAAGCTCATAAATCATCTGGCAGGCTGTTGCGTCGCATTCAACCTGCGGACTCCAACCTCCCACCTCCGACCTCCTACAGTCTCCGTACAGACTCCTAACATTCTCCCAGTTCAATTTCCCAGTTGTTCACGCATTAAATATTTATTTAGCAAGATTTTAATGGAGCCAAATAAGTTAAGTGTGCAGATGTCGACCAAAAGCCGAACAGAAGGTGAAACAGAACTGAAGAATAATTCAGCCTGCCTCACGTGTCCTTTGTCAGGGTGTGGGCGTGGCAGGAGGCGACTATCGAGCCTCTGTTTCCGGTTGCCTCACTTTGTGTGTGTTTTATGTATCTGACAGCTGTAGGCTGAGCTCAGAGCAGACAAATTCATTTCATTCGTGCGGAAATTAAATGCATGTTTGACCTATTTAAATTTTGAGTACCGACTCAAGAGCGTATGAAATTTAATTTATTGTGAAATACATTCCAATGCTTCAAGCTGGGTGTCAGAGTGTGTGATGTTTGCGATATCGTCAGACGTTTGATTGCACTTTAAATTGAGACAATAATTTGTGCCAAAAATTAATGGACTATAAAAGAATAAATACTTTCAATTGGGGTACAACTAAGGGGATTGACATTAGTGGTAGTTTTAGATGTTTTTTTTTGCAGGAATAGTGAATACTTTTGGTTGTGTAGTATATCCTCTCGAATCTCTATATTATAATCATTCAAAGTTCTTATATGACAGAACTTTATTCCAAATTTATTTAACATATTAGTCGGGTCATATTTACTATTGAGTATCTTTCAGGCTTATTGAAGCTGTGTCCAGTTCTAATGGAAATATATATATTCTGAAGAATAGTGGAAAATAAGACTTTAAGCCTAATTACAGTATTGCTCTGTATAAAGCAATATCATAGTCAATGTAATAATAAAAGAGATGTCTGTAAATCGGAACAGGTCTGATTATAGACCCACTTCCCATAAAGAAATATTTATGGAATATAAATGTAAAACCTTTTACAGAGGGCTGTGGTTAAATCCCAGATCCTTTTTAAAATTATTAAAAAAAAACTGTTATTTTAATTCTTATAAATTACATTAATTCTTCGCACAACAGACTTGAGATCACAACATTTTTCTTAAAATAAAATGAAAATGATATGTCTTCTCAATATATAGCTTACAAACCCTTTAATATACCGTCCAATTTCTCACCTTCTATTTTGCTGCTTTAACAAACCATTAATTTTAATTTATCTCAATTTTCACAACCCTCACATAATTTCTTGTATTTTATTGGTCATGACATTTACCCACTCCAATCATAATAATCAACGACCAGCACACGTAAATGCACCTGATGCCAACAGAAATAGACCAGAATTTACCTCAAGTTGCTCATTAGCCATAAAAATAGTCACAAACAGAGGCCAAGTGGCAATTAAACGCCGAAAAACAACATAATCAGTCATAAAAGTTGCCCCTCCTCAGTTGAGGCAACGTGAGCAGCAAGTTAAATAGCTGGGGATTGGCCAGAAGTGTCACATGACCAGATAGACGTGAAGGGGGAGAGCTTCAGTTAACTAGGTCTCTTCTTGTGCTTTTGGTGTGAGCTACTTTTATGTCGCTAATTAAGCCGCAAAATGCCTTTGAGCGGTTAATGAGCGAACATTCTCAAAGGCGCACAAAAGTAGGCACTTTTTCCACGAACTCTCAGCTTTAATAAAGTTTATTGACGCATTTGCAAAAATTGATTGTAATTAGTAGTAAACTTACCAATTGCCGCAAAAACTCAAAAACGGATATTCTTGGGGACTATTATACCTAGAATTGCAAGAGAATTCTAGACGGGAAAGTCATCATCTGTTTGGAGCCTGCGGCGCAAATTGCATGTCAAAAATTGTCAAAAGCCTTGGCAAAAGCTGGCAACTGACTGCAGTCAAAGCTCAGCTCTGTGAAGCTGTTAAATTACTTCAGTTGTTTCGATTTAATGGTCGCTCAGATTGGCAGCAAACAGACATTTTCCAGAGATGTATAGTACGAGTGCAGCAATAGACAGAGCTGGAGATAGAGAAAAGGCAGATAGACTGCCACAGAGACAGTTAGCGTCAAAAGGAAACGCATTACTTGAAACTCAAGAGGGAAGAAAAGTAGAAGTCTCAACAGGACATAAAAACAAAGACACGCCGATGCTGTGATGCTCTTTAATCGCAAGTGCTATATTCAAATAATAACGATTTTATAATTCATTTCTCATATATACATCATCAAGCAGATATTCCTCATCTTCTGCGCTGTCTTCGCCCTCCACATGACATTCTTCCATGCATTCCTTCTTTGTGTTAAAACGATTTGGATTTCCACCACAGCCGCCATAAATGAAATGCACACAACGATTGGTTAAATAATCATAGCCATAGACCTTAACTTGGTCCTCACAAGGGCCAACATCGGCCATGTACAAACACTTGGCTTATTAAATAATATGAAAATAAATAATGAATATCAACTTGCAATTTTTAATAAAACAGAAGTACTACTTACGTTGTCGAATGATTTTATTATATGCAGTAACATTTATAAAAACGATTATAAGAAAGTATATGAAAAACCAGATCTTCATGACGACAGACGGTTTATAAAAATAGATAAGTTATAGATCTTAGTTTACTTAATAAAAGAATGTGTAAGAATTTACAATTCAATTTTCAGATTATTGACTAATATATCAAAGTTCATTTGATGATCGACTTCAGTTGCAAACTCAATTTCAAATCAGATTACTCTTTGTGTTAGCATAGTTCCAAGAGAAAGACTCTAGCTTCGCCAACAGTGAGAACTCTCTCTCTTTATAAATACTATATATATGCGAAATGAATGCACTTTGGAGAACTCGCGGAGCACTTCATCATTTTTATTGCCATGCGAAGAAAGACGGTAAAGTTTTTTTTTTTTAGCGCATTTGACTAACGATTTGATGACGTTGATGGGCTTTGAAATGCATCGGAACGATGTAGAAAAAACTATAGAAAAACAAAAAGAAATGGAAAAGACATCGCATATTTCACGCAAAAGTGCAGTGGACTTAAAGTTGCTAAAACGGATGTGGAAACGGAAACGGATATGAAAATCCATAATGTAAATGCCAAACGCTGCGTATGCGTAACTTTTGCCAACGATTCTTATCATTTTCTCGCTTTAAGTGTCTAGTTGAAAAATCGATTTAATTTCATTTGTAAAGCGATTTTCACTTAAAATGTGATTACGCAAATTTTCAATTTGAAAACGATAACGAAAATTGGCAGCACAGCGAACTGACAGGGGGACGAGGACCTTCTTCTGAGCCTGCGAATAGAATGCGTAATCCCAAGGGATGCCATTCGCAATTGTTGTACATAAGATTAGACGGCTTTATATCTCGCGGGTATGCAGGAGCTGTGTATTTACAAGCATAATTATATCCTGTTAACATAAAATTACGTTTAAAAGGCTGAATAAAAAGATGCTTAACTGATATAAATGGATATTTATAAAGACGAGTATAAAAGTGTATAAGTACTTCTGTATAAGTTAATACGAGTTGTTTTTAAATTCGCTTTCCAATTAATAAAATTTATGACATTGCTTAATACAGGTTTTTTTTACAATTTAAACGATTTATTATCATAAAATTTATAACAAAACTATTCTAAATCTATAACGTTTACAAGTGATCTTTGAAAGTCTACAAGTGGAACTACCTGAAACCTCTCACATAAAAACGATGTCCTTAACGCGGTTGTTACTGCATTTTTGATTGAATGGTTGAAAATTCGATTTTGTTAAGTGTGAAAAAAACTCGTTCGCTCGACAACAAACTATGCAATCAGATTTCGTATCTTTAGCGTACCACTAAAATCAACTGCAAATCCGCAAAAACCAAAACTGTTAACATTTATCGGCAGCCACTGAACAACATTTGTGCAAACTATTCGATGGCATTCGCAACTGGCCCAAAGGACCTCAACCAACACTTAATTAAGTTTCAGTTTGCCAGTCCAGTTAGTCCAGAATTCTAACGTTCTCTCCTCATTCCAGCTGCAAATTGCCGCTAACTGCGCAGAAGGCCACAGCAAAGCTCAGTTGCGACCGCTAATGCGGTTTGGCTTACGTATTTTCCTCTTGCCACCACTTGTATTCAGTGCCCTTCGCTCTTCCTCTTCAAATGTAACTAAATCCCGACAGTTGCTGATTTCGGTGCGTTGATTATCGCTAAACATTGCACCTGTCCGACAACAACAGCAGCAACAACATCAGCTGCAAATTGTTACAAATTTGGGCAGTTGGCATTTTTAAATTTAAATAAATTCGCAATACGAATAGATGTTGCTTTTATTGTCGTAGTTGTTATTGCTGTTGTGTGTGCTGTGCTTAAGCGGAAGTGTACCCTCATCAAGTTCCATTAGATTGTCAAAGTTCAACACAGGCGTCGGCGGCTCAACCGTGCGCAAAAGTGTCAAAATGTTTAACATATGCCCACATGAGACATGTCCCAATCCTCCTCCATTTCCCCTTCCCTAACTCTGTCCACCTACCTCCCTGTTTTAGTTGTTGTAGTTGCTGTGGAGCAAAATTTGTTGCTGTTTGCAGTGACATTGTTGATAACAATGACAATAACAAGCGACCAGGGCTGGCTGATTGGGGACCCTGGTCGTGAGAGTTGTGTGTTGTGATTAGAAATACTCCCACCCCCACAGTGTTGTGTTTTCTTAGTAATCACATGAAATGAGCTGTTGACCTGCGACTGGTCACACAGGACAAACACTTTTGATGGATGTCAGAGTGTTAGATAGCACCATGACATTGGACATTGGGCATTGTGCATGCAAATTTTTGAAAATATTTATTCCCTAGCAGGTTACAAGTAAACTATCATTAAAAATATCTCACAAAAGAAACTAAAAACTTTTTAGAGAAATTATAAGCTAAGCAACTAAATGATTTGACAAAAGTATATAAACATATTATATTTAAAAGAAAATAATTTTCTTAATTCTTAATGCTTTTTTATTTGTAGTATAGCTGCCCTTATTCTTAGAACAAGTTAAAACGGAAGAATCAATTTCATACATTCGGTTTAACTATTAACTATTTTTAATAATGAAATTCCTCGACTAGATACATTTCCATTATCCAGTTCATTCTTGATTTTTAGATATTTTATAATTTGACATTAATTTCTATGCAATATATTTTTCAGTTAGTCTGATTAAACCTTAACAATTTTCAAATCTTGATATTTAATGTAACAAAAAAAAAAATCATGTAAATAATTTCCTTCTTACATTCTTTCTTTACACATAATAAGCTTAATAACTTGATCGCTTGCCTTTTCCCTCCCTTCCAATTCAAACTAATCGCATTTCCTTAAGTTTTTATGCATTTCTGCTTGGCAAACATTCTGCAAACTCATTTCAAGCTCTTTCCACTCTCTTATCCCGATTCTCGCCTTTGCCACATTCTTTGCCGGAAAGTAAACCCTTTGAATATGCAGTACGCTAATTACCAATCTACCTCATCCCACCTCAAGGTTCTCAAACCGGAGTCAAACAGCCAAATATTTTCATTAGCTGTCAGCGACGAAGCAGTCGTAGTATTTGGGCGTTTCCCAAGACTTTTTCCACAGCGATTACCGGGAAATGCCTTAAATTACATAAAATTCTAGCATCTACTTTGGGGGCGCTCTTTTAGGTCTCTCGCATTTTGCCTGGACTAATGTTCAGCTGAATTTAAACGGGCGAGTTAACAAGCTAAAATTTGATTTATCGCCAGAAAAGTTTTCGTCTCTTGCATTTACTTGATGAGCTTGAGAAAGTTTACTGTATATGTGTGAGGGTATGTATGGGTGTGTGAGTGTGTGTGCTTGGGCGAGTGCGTGGCAGCGGAAAATGTCTGTCCCGCTCTTAGTCTGCAGTTTTCCAGCGTGTTTTGGCGTCACTCTTAAAAGGCTATGCAAAAACCGCCCACTAAAACTTTAATGAGCTGACATTGAGGCGCCTTCGTGCGCCATTTGGGCGCCAAAAGTTTTTCACATGCAGCGCGGGGTCGTTGCTTTAATTGCTTTGCGTGCTGTGTGAAATTGCTAGGAGTTCGACTATGTTTTTATGTGCATTTTTATGGCCGACGGGCAAACAAATTGCAACAAAATTCAATGAAAAATTTCTGTTAGGCCATTGCCTTTCGTTGGGGTTGGTCAGTTTCGCTTTAAATGCAGATTCAGCTGCAATTACGCTTTTTGTTGCCTACTTTCGGGTGCTGCTTTTAATTTGTTTAGTTTCGTAGCAAGCAGACAAAATGCACTTGAACACGTGCTGAGTTCATTTCAAGCAGTCTATTTCAAGCAGTGCATCCAAAACTATGCAGCGCCAAATCAAAACAATTACGCCAAGTACTTAACGTGATCTCAAGTACAATTTACGGTTTTGTTTAAAACGAACTTAATTGTTAAATAAAACATTGCATACATCTTTATTAACACATTCTTTCGACTTTTGCCTGCGAGTAATTTATACCATGTGTATTATTGGCTTTTATTCGTTTCCAGGTTGGTAAATTGAAGTGCTTGCAATGGACAACATAAACTGCTGTTAATTTCCATTACAAGTGAGCGGGGGTTGAGACTGGAGAAGGGTGCCAAGTGGATTTCGCATGTAACCGTATCAATATGCAAAAGAGGTTTAGCCAAGACTTGCACTAAGTGAATGTGAAGACACGGAGCAGCAGCAAAAGCAAAAACACCGACAAGGGAAGTGACGGAAAGGGAAGGGAGCCCGCAGGACACAAGTGGCTAAACGTGACGAGCATACATTAGCCGGGATAGACCTGGGCTTAGCTAGGGGAAACCAGCCTCGTCTACATGTTTGGCCACAATAAATGCAAAAAATATGCATAAAGTGCAAAACATGCCATAGAAAAAGGCGTTCAAGTGTCGGTCGCAAAAAGTGCGAGCGCTAGCAAAAACGCCAAAAATGAAAACGAAAAAATATTCAATCAGACAGTTAGACAACGTGAGAGGGCACAGCACAAGAAGGGGAAAGGAGAGAGGGAGGGAGAGGGCAATGAGAAACATGCGTGCAAAAAATGTGAAAACGTGTCGAGCGAAACTTGAAGCCAATTTCATAGTAGATGTAGAAAAATCATAGATGAAAACACCAATTCAAAGGGAACGGGCTTCAAGACCCACGTTTGCCCTTTAAATTATCCAGAAAAAATGTCGATATTCTATACAAAGTTCAAAAGAATTCAGTATAGTTATAAATTTATTAAGCTGGTTTTAAATTTAATATTAATAATATAATTTTTAAGTTTACCATCAGCTAAATTAGCCAATTGATAGCAAAACTTATAATAGAGACAATAATATCAAGAGTGATTTATGTGTGCCTGACCCGTCCCAATAAATTCCAAGTCGAATAGATTCCGCATATAAATTACCACCACTTTCCGAGCTCTAAACAGACATTGACAGTCACGCAAATGGACCAGAGCCAAAAGAATTTAATTATAGCAACTCCTTGGCAGTGTAAGCAATATAAATTAATGGGCGTGGCCGGGGCGTAGACACACTAATCATGTGAGCTGGATTTTGAGTGGGTTGTGTGTTGATGTTGCCAAAACATATTCAATAATAATAACAAAAAAACTGTTGGAAGTATCATCAATAAATCTAGAACTGCAGTGGTAAAAGAAAAAAGAGGAAAGGAACTGAGAAAGAGCTTTGTATGCTACACTTTTGCTTATATTTTTTAATGCATATATTAATCCTGATGCTTATTTCGTTTCAATGAAGTTAAGAGGCAGCCGCTCAGCAGCAGCAGCTCGAAGAAAAACCTTTGGCAAAATCCATTTGTTGTAAAAAATTCAATTTATATTCGATTACGCGACGATGTCTAAGTATAGAAGAAGTAGAAATCTGAAGCACTTGTTTGCCTCGGGAGCGCATTGAAAATGCGCCGTCATGCGTTAAAATTGCAATTTTTTCTCTTTTGGAAACTCAAAGTAAATGCTAAGAAATGCCTTCAAGAGGAGCAAAATGTTAAGCAAATTGATAAATGAAAAAGCAGGCAAAACCCGTGTAATCACCTCGTTGCCTCAAACTCTCCCCCCTGCCGCCCTCGCCACCCTCTCAGTATAATTGTAAAATGTGGATTCGATGATGTCGAGGAGGCAACTGGGCAACAGACATAACAATCATAGTCAATTGTAGCTAGTTAAATATTCAGGGCCATTTTCAGGGCGAGAAATAAAACTGAAAACGGAAACAAGTTAACCCCTCCACACACGCACACACACACACACACACACATAGAACACATGGAAATGACACCCGGACACGGAAGCGGGTCGCTGATTGCCGACTGCCGACTGCCAAATGCCGATTGCCGATTGTCGATTGCCCACATGCCGTGTGCATAGAAAATGCCCATCGAAAGTCCCTCTCTTTGTATTGGAAAACGATTTGAGTCTCAGCTACAAACAAACAAATAGACAGAGAGACAAACAAACATTGAAATAAAAACAGTAACAGAAACAGAGATATAGATGTAGATGTAGAAATAGAAATAGGAAAACAAAACAAAAGGCAGCACATGCGAATTTCATTGCAAATGAAACGAAAAACGTTTTATTTTGATTTTCTGCACGCGTTCGAAAACATTTCGAATGGGAAACGAGCAGAGAGAAGGCACTTGAAAGGCAAATGTTTTGCCACTTTATCCGTTAATACCCCGTACACAAAAGCAAATGGGTGTGTACATTACAAAAAGTTTCATAATTTGATTTCAACTATTATAAGCGAATAAAAAAAAATTTTATTGATTTCTTTTTCCGAATGTAACAAATGTGTGCTGTTAAAGGTTCTATCTCCTAGTCGAGCATATTAAATAAATAATTATGACTTGAATATTAAGTATATTTTCATAGAAATTAAAATTCAGTACGTGGTATCTCCTAGTCGAGCATATTAAATAAATAATTATTACTTATACTTAGTATATTTTCATTTGAAAATGCAGTGCAAAAGGGATTTTTTGTTCTTTGTGCTTTTTACGTGGCCAATTTGCGGAGAACTCAGCCGAGAGCGACAAAGAGAACGAGAGGGAGTGAGAGAATAAGTGGGGTAGAGAGAGAAAGACACACACGAAATAAGACAGAGTTGGAGGCGCCACATGTTGACAGCCTGCAGACCTGCCACATGGCAACTCTTGTAATTTTGTAAAAGAAAGAAAAAACAATTGCCCAAATGGTAGAATATTCAATGCATGCGATTTTGTGTGCCTTAAAGTTCAATTAAGAGAGTTAAAGTTGTACACCTTTTGTATAACATTTTAAAGTTGAAAAGAGCAGAAATTGTTTAAAAAAAAAAAACTGTTTATTTAATTAAAGGGTCCTCAAATGAATTGATTCATCTTGCTTATAAATTGATTCTAAGTTTCCCAAGAAACTTAATATATTCGATAACTACATACATATTTTTGAGTGTTTTTATAAATTTTACTAATTATTTTTCGAATATCATTAGTAAATACTCAACACTCTGAACACAATGTATTATTCCATTAAAAATCTTGTATTCGAAACGACTTTAGTAATGTAAATCCCCAAGGAGATCCATTCCTTACCACGAAAAGATTGACTCTGACAATTCTCCAACTACATAAATGAAGATACTTGCATTTGTTTTGACAACAAGCGAAAAAACAGCTGCTCTGACTCAATAGAAGTATCTGCAAATGCAGATGGAATTGAACTTCTTGTGTTTAACATTGGCAGTGAGTCCTTAGAGCTATGATTTCCCTACCACAACCTCATCCGGAGTAGTTGCAGGTTTGGGTTGAGAGTGAAGTTATCAGGAGAATGTTGCCAATGTCGATTTATGTCGTTCGCATCGTTGCAGTTAAAATGCTTTTCATGTAAACTGCTCAGAGCGATGCTCAAGAACTTTGCTCAAGCGGACAAATAACTGAGAACACGCACACAATGAGAGAGGGGAGTTAGAGAAGCCGATGAGGAGGGAGAGGGAGTGAGGAGTTAAGCAAGCAAGTCGAAAAATATCAACTGCCGGATGGAAACTTATGTAAATTGTAATGTGAAGGACAGCTGGGAAGAGCTCTCTCTCTCTCCCTGTCTCGCTCTTTACCTTTTCCGCTTCTCGCTGCATAGTTGCCACTACATTGAGGGGAACGTCTGGTCCTTTTGTTGTCCTTAAGGAATTGCGGCCATGTTTGCTTCTGCTGAAATGAGCAAAAATAATTGCGAATCGTAAAAGAAAAAATTTTGAGGCTGTCGTCGCAATTCTCTACTCAGTTCTCCGTTCTCATGTGCTCACCGCCAGACGCTATACGACAGACAGACAGACAGACACAACAGACGGGCGGACAGATAGACAGACAGACAAACATGGTATGAAACGGAAATATGCAATGAAGCAGAAGTTGGCAGGAAATTGTTAAGACGACGCGCCTCCGTTCACTCTATCTCCTCTCTCTCTCTCTCTCTCTCTCTCTCTCTCTCTTTGTTCCACATGCTCTATTTCTTTCGTTTTTTTTACAGCTTTACTTTATTTTGCATCATCGAAAGGGTTCCCCCAACGCTCCTCAATGTTCCTTTGGCTCGTTTTATGTTCTTAGACGAATTGAAAAGCCGCATGCAAATAAAATTTGCCTGTTTTTAGTGTTGTCCTATGACCCAGGACCCCAACACACAGAGCACAGGACACAGGACCCCCTCTCAGTCCACTTTGCTGGCTTGTTTTGTGGTTTTTATATTTCAATCGAGCCCGTTTTCTCTTTTCGTTTCTTCTATTCGTATTGCTGCTCGATTTTAAAGTATTTGCAGTGTTTTTTTTAGGGTATTTTTCTTTGAACGTGGTTTCGACATTCATATAAAATTTATAAGCTTCGTAAATGATGATGTATTGTTTCAGTTGCACCCAGGGGGGACTTTCGTGTTTAAATAAAGTGTATTATTCTCATAGATATTGATAGAAGGCAGTATAAAAAGTAAAAAGGTCAGGTAACAGTTATTAGAGAGGTTTCTTTTAAGCTACTTAAAAATTAGCCACCTCAAGATTTTAGTGTAAGTATTTCCATTTAATTAGGATAAAAAAAAAATTTTATAAAAAATGAACATTATTATAATATTCTCATCGATTAAAAAGGAAAACTAAATTGTAATTTAAGAAAATTATTATCTTTTGGTTTTTCCATCTTAATTAAATACATATTTGCTTTCATTAAAAGTACCACAACAAATTTCGAGTTTCTCTTACTGAGCAGAAAATTTTAAAATGTAGTAGTGCATAGAATCCCCATTTATCATTTGATTTTATGTATTTATAAAATATTTCGTAATGTGAGACCCAGTTTTCAGGCCATAAAACGCCTAAAAGTCTGCACTAATTTTGAAGGCAAACAAAATTTGCATAATTTTTACAGCTGTCAGCATAAATTTGTTGAACAAAAAAAATAAACTCCACATGAAATTGTCGGCCAAATGCGAAAAGTTTTCCCCACGTTGTGCCAAAAAAAAAAAGATAGAAACCCTGTAAAAACAAAGACTCTGATAAAGGGGCGAGTTAGGGGAATAACTTTTGAAATAAAGTAAACAATAAAATGCGCCAATTGTTATTATGTGTCAGTGCAATAAACGTAATTAGCTTCAGTTTTGCCTGCATGAAAAGAATTCCACTTACAGGTAGCCGTAAAAATGAACAATTTATGTCAAGAGTTTGCCAAGACAATTAGTTCGCAATTTAATTAGAAGAGTAGGCAAATGATTTCCAAGGGTACGCAGTGTTGACTCTTTTAGCCAGCGTATACTGTAGTTTGGTAAATAGAATTGGCTGATTAAATAATAACCCGTCAAGTGGGTCTAACGGCTATAAATGGTGCACATTATTATAAAAAATGATTTGCAATTTAAAAATGCACTTGAAAATGTCGACAGCGGTGCGGGGGAGGTGCTTGTGGAAAGGGGGCGTGGCATGCACATGCACACACGTGCCCGTTTTAGGGTTTTGTCTGCACGCGATTCGCGTCAAGCTTCTGCCGCCTGTCGCCCCAAAAAGTAGCTGAAAACGTGACGCGCATTTCAAATTGGGGTTGACGCCGAGGAAGTTGCCACTGCCGTTGGCGTGTCTATTTGAAAGCCCAACTCCCTCTACAATCTGCCCCAGTCCCAACTGTACACCTGAGTTCCCCCTGGAGGAGTCGTTTCCAATGCGCCGACATGAAACGCTTGCACTTTTGTTTATGTCCTCTGGCGAGTCGCGTAAAATTGAAAAAGTGGTTGGGCCACTTATAGGGATGTGGGCACTGTGGCGTTGTTGTTGTTGCAGAAATGGGGTAAGTGGCCAAGACAGCTCCGTCTTGCCTGTTGCCGTAGACAACATTAGCATCAGCTTACAGGATGCATTTCACACGTCATTAGTTCGCTGCAAGCTTGATGTGCATGAAAAGGCTGCAACGGTCTGAACTTTGCAATAAGTTGTCCTGCAACTTAGTTGATTTATATGGAAAGCTGTCAAATGAAAATTAACCTAGTAGTATAAGCAAAGTGACTGTTACTAATATTATTAAGCACTTTTTAGATAGTTAAAGTTTACTATAAAAATCAAAATATATATTGCTATTACAATTTGAAGGTAACATTTTTTTGAACGAAGTTCGAAAAGCTGTTTAACAAAAGTAAACATTGTTTCGTTCAGTTCCGCAGCCAATCCCGAGAAAGCAGTGGAAATTTTGTAAGTTGTACACTGCTTATTGCAGTAAGTATTTCTGTAATTAACATAATCTGCTTGATGTTAACACTCCAACAAAGTTATAGCCAAGACTTCAACCTGCTAAAGCTCTGCGTTATTTGCTTTCAACAGCATTGTTAAAAAACACGGTTTTAGCTAAGTTTAACTCCAGCTAAGTACATGCATATTTGGCGAATAAATAAATATATTAAATATTCCTAAAGCTCTCATCAGAAAACCTTTCGTGTGAACACTACAATTTAATGATAATAGTACACGTTCAATTTCCACCTATTTTTTTGTCGGTCAAATACCTTCTAAGCTGAACCATTTTTATCAGGTGAAATCCAGAAATTTTAACAAACCGAAAAATGGTTTTTTGTCTGGTATTTTTATAAATTACACCCATACCACTTTTAATGCTCGAATCTCAAATCTATGATACTGTTATAATAGGTCAGAAGCAACTCTGAAAGCTTAAAAAGCTAGCTTTATCTCATTATAATTTTTCCGCGTTGTTTTAGCATTTGAACAATTTTCTCGCCTTATTTCAGAGCTTCCTTTTTCTCAGTTAAATGCATGATTTTTAGCCAATCAATTTATATAACTAAAGTCTTTAAATTGGTGCACAAAAATATTTGTAAGTATAGTTGCATTCTCCAATGGTAGTTTAGTGCGAAAATATCGAATATACGTGTAAAAATCATAAATAATTACACAATTTGTTTTGCAGCTGATTCTTATACACTAAAGAAAAGACCAACTTCGAAAATCAAGAACATTCATCTTATATAATTTGTTCTTATAATAAGAACATTTTAAGACCATCTTATTAATTTTAAAAATATTAATCTAATAAATCAAAGCTCTTAATGCAAGAATAAAAATCTTAGATTGTAAGGAAATTTTAAATATGTACTATTTTATATGGAACAAATAGTGGCCCCGTTGCGATCTGGTTAGAGAAACCGCTTCAGCTGTGAAGCAGTAGGTGCTGGTTCGAATCGCACTCGTAGAAAATTGAAATAACATATATAAAATCATTACCAAGACAAAATAAAATCTATATAAATAAAAAAAGATAAAAATTTATTTTTAATATTTTTATTTTAATTTCTATAACATTTATACTTAAAAAAAGAGCTTCGTCTTATTTGAAATATTATTAAAACCAAGATGTGTTTTCTTAAATCAAGAATTTGATGTTCTCGTCGCATTTTTTTGACCAAAATTCTTTTGAGACCAAAATCTAGAGTTAAGAACATTTTTTTTATCAGCGTATTTGACATACATAAAACAATTATGCAGAAAAAGTAATTTTTCATCTTTTAACTTATTCATCAGATGTGGAAGATGAGTCTGATGATGAGTTGGACAGCGGCCGAATAGACTTGGTTGTAGACAAGGTGCGTGCGATCGAAACTGAATGCACTCAAAAATATTGCACATACACGTTTTATTGTCCCACCTTCAATATGCATGCCACAAACCTTGCCCAGTTGCCCAGTTGAGCTTTGTCCTTTGCTAGTCACATGCTGCGCCAATTGATGTCAAATTTATAACGACAAATACTACAGAACTTGTGCACAGCAAAAGTCAGCGATAGTCGACCCACTTAAATAGGGAGATGTTCACTACGCTCAGCTTGCCACTCCGCTGCGTTGCATGCCACATACTATACACCGAGTGTGGAAGGAAGACTCTGCTTGTTCACTTTTCGAGTATCATTATTGCTTTTTGATTTTGGTGTGAATTTGCAGAATGAGTGCTTGGGCGAATGTCTGTGTGTGTGTCTGTGTGTGTGTGAGTACCCTGTTTGGGTATGTTTGTGTGGCTAAGATGAGTTATGGCCCCAGCCAGGCTTCTGTGGAGTCTGTGGAGCTCGTGGAGTCTGGAACTGTGCCCAGTCACAGGCAACGCGACTGTTGCCGCAGCTTGCAGTTATGTGTGTGTCCTGTTCGTCCTTTTCAAGAACATATTAATGCAATTTTATTTAAATTATGCAACATTTATGCCTTTTGCTCGGTGTGATATATTTGTTTTACACGAGCCGCCGTCAGATGTCCTGGAATACAATCGACATTGAGTCTGGGAAACAAGCACTCTGTCCTTATTGTCCTTTTCAATTTATGCGAGTGTGTCTGTGTGTCACTTTTCTCTCTCTCTCTCTCTCTCTCTCTCTCTCTCTCTCTCTCTCTCAGTCTCTCATTCTTGGCTCGTCTTGCCATTTATATTTATGACTATCAAACAATTTATGTTGCTTGATAATTTTAAATGTTAATTACCCTTATTGTTGCCAATTAAAATATTAAAGCCTTGAATAAATGAATAAACTCGTAAACGAGTGTAAAATCAATTTGTATTGTAGTCTCAGTCGCTATAATGTGAGGTAATTATACAAAATAATACAGGTTTATAATTGATTATTATGTTTTAATAATACAAACAAAAATTAAATACCATTTAAAGTATATTATTTTCAATAAAGCTCTGTATAAAAAACGAGAAATATTGTATAAACAAACAAATTGAGTAATTTTAGTAGATTTTAATTTAACTGATTTACAATGCTCAAAAGATAATCATTTTAATATGTAAAATAAAATTTCGAATACCTAAATTATAGACACAATTATGTATTTAAAATTCGTTAATTATAGATTAAGTGAATTGATGGCTTAAATGAATTGATTATTTTTTATATAAATTAAAATTGTTATACGAAGTTAAACTAAAGCCAGATATAAAGTGAAATAAATTTTGTGATAACGCTTAAAAGCAATTATTTATTGCCTTTGACTATTGATATTCATTCCAAAAAATTCCAAAAATAAAACGAAATTTTTTATAGCAGTTGCAAAAATTCCTCATCCAATTAAAATAATTAAATAATACATGTAAATGATTTGCTCAACCGAATACTAAGCACATTGAAAATGCTTAATTTATTTGACATCAATTGAAAATCAAGCAAAATCGTATTAGACCTCACATACTCATACACAATTGGAATTCAAGCAGAGGACACGCAATTATGGCACGTCAAAACCGGAAATGGTAAAGTGGCAAAGCGGAAATGGCAAGCACCAAAATGCAAATTTCTATAAAAAGGAAATTATAAAAATATTTGCCTGGTTGTTTGTATAAAAAAAAGTTTCTAAGAGAAATGTATTTTCTAACTGTGCTAGCAGCATTTGCACGTGGTTCGAGCTCCTGGCTGAATCCCCAATGGAATCCACTTGAAAGGACGCTTCCCACTTGGGCCAAAGGGCCCAAGCCGAGGCGGGCACTTCAAGTGGAGCGTCTGGCACAAAGTTTTTGCCTTTTTGTGTACTTTTTTGCTCTTTGGCCATATACAACAAATAACAAGTAGCTCTATAATGCCAGGGACTGAGTTTTTCTGAGGTATGTCAGAGACAGCAGGCAACGGAGAGCGGAGTGTGGATATGAAAGTGGAAGGTGAGTTCATATTTTTACCAATTTTTGTTGTAATCTTTTGAATGCAAAAGTTGCATTTTTACTTCATTTTAATTATTTTAAGCTGCTTTTAACACACATACGAATATCAAATTGAACGCTTTTTCATAAATCTATATATGTAGATATCCTTGTGTGTACAATGTACATGTGAGAGTATATCTATTCAATAAATATGCTCGGCCTTCTCCCAGTGTTGAATATTTAATGCACACGAGAAGAACTCAAATGTCAAAAGCAGGAAAGGAATAACGCATTTCGCAAAGGCTTGCCAGTCCTTTTGGTCCTTTCGAAAATCATAAATGTCTATGTATGTATAATGTACATATACATCTGTGTATGTTTGTAAATGTTTTTCTCTGTGCGGTTGCACAGGTGAAAAGTCAGAGGTACGCGCATTAATTCCACTTAATTTGTTTCAACCACAAAAGCCAAGCGAATCAACAACAACCAAAAGATATATGTATATATGACATTTCGTGATCATATACGTACGCATTAAAAGTTTCTTAAAAGTTTAAAGATTCAATAATTGTAAAATGAGTAATTATTTGATTGACAGCAAAACTGTAAATAAGAAAAATGATTTAAATTAATATTTAAAATAGCTTAATAATAATTATAGCTTAAAACAAAAATTATATTGAAGTAACAATAATAATATTAAGCCGGGAGTATTGGATTTATTTGTTTATTTTTTTAAATTTTTAATAATTTAAAAAAACACAAAAGAAGTTGCAAAAAAAAAATAATTGTTTTTTCACTATGAATGAATAAGAAATTAATGAACCAGATAATGTGTCTAGTCTTGGTTACTGGGTTAACTTCTTTTTCGCAGCAGCGTCCTGTGCGGCATTTGGTATTTCAGCTTAACTGAGAATTTTTTAGCCATATTTTATGGGGATGTTAAATTCGGTAACATACGTAAAACCACGGTTAAAGTCTCTTAAGCTGTTATGTTAATCTAACTTCTCCACTAGTATAAAACTCTTTAAATGTTATGTTAGAAGACTTCCCCAACGGACTGTTAAAGAAACATCGCTGTTAATTAAAAGCAAAAACTCTCTTCAATGTAGCTGCTATGCAATTACCCCACTGTTACTGCTAACGAACAGACAACTAACATTAAAGCTTTGTCAGAAATTACCCACAAAATAATGGTAAATTTATCCCTTTGTAAAGCTCTTTTCATGTTAAGCTTACAAACTTTGTGATAAAGCTTTCCCTTACAGTCCTTAAACTTTCGCTCTCACCAACCCCAAATTGCACTCACGCCAATCCCGTGCAATTTAGAAATTCAACGCGCTTTTCTTATTGGCTATGCAAGGCTTATAAAAGTAACGGCAACACCCAATAAAAGTTCAGTTGGGATCCGGACCTGGACGGAGCATGCTGCGACTTGCAAAGGAACTTGTGGTTGTTATTGGATCTGCCTAGTGGAAAGTTTGTTCATTAAACAATATATGTAAATGTTGCTTATTATATTCAAAAGAGGCTTTAAATAAATCTGAAAAAATTGTTTACATGCGTATTATTTGAATGGAGGAAGCAATAAATTTACTTACTCCGAGTCTGTTTTTAGCTTGTTGGCATTACAGTTTCTTAACAGACAGATATGTATGTATAAACAAAATAACAATAACATCAAAATAACAAATAAAATGTAGATTCTTTGACTACTTTAGAGATTTCACAGACGACAGTAAGTGTTTAGCTTTCTTTATTTGGTCATTACAATTAAAATTTTATTTTGACCCTGATAATGGTTTAATGATAATAAAAACAGTTTAGAAATTAAATTTCGCGAGGACGCGAAATTAATCAGGATTGGCTGAATGTAAGTACTAGTTTTGGAAATCAGAATAGGAAACTCGAAACAGCTAATTTCGAAAAATACAACAAATAAACAGTCAGTCGGTTCAAATCCGTACATGAAAGTCGAGATTTTCGTTTTAAATAACACATAAAAATTAAAAAAAAATAATTATTTTTTGGTTTTCTTACACTTTTTTGTAAAATCTTGAATCTTGTAAATTTTGTGTTAACCAATTCAGTTCAGATTGAGTTCAAATACTCAGTAGCTATGGCAACCGTCGAGTAATTAAAGTTTGCAAGAAAGTAATTATAGCTTTGGTGCTTGTGATTTTTCCGAGTCTGCAGTCAGGTGAGAACTTAAATTAAGTGTATAAGATCAGGACATGGCTAACAGTTTCTCACATTTATTTAGCCAACTCTCTGCAATGTTACCAGAATCTTGCAGGGAACCCGCGATAGACGAGTGCAATGATAAAACCGCGCAAAAGACGAGCTCATCGTTGAGCATGATTTATGACAATGTGCCTCAAACTAGTAGCAGTAAATTGTTTGGATGCATGAACATAAGTTATATATTTTATGCAGGTGAGTCACAAACTAAGAGTTTTCTGGTTAAGCATTTTAATTGTTTCTATTTGTTTCGTATGCAGGCGAAGTAACGAAACACTACCTTCAATAACAAATATAATAACACCTTCGCCTTTTTTCACCTTCACCGCTTTTACTGTAATAGTGACCTCTGCAATAGCGAGAATCGCTCTGGTATTATTAGCAGTAGTACCTATAAAATTTTTGCTTTAATTGTGGAACTGCTTTTAGCAGCTAAATTAAATCTTTTTATTAAATTTACAAAAATGTATACAATATGTACAAAATAATAAATTCTAATTATAATACAAATAAAACAATTAATAAATATCAACCTTAGGCTTGTGACAAAATAGTGACAAAATACTCTTTTCAGATGATTGGAATTAATTATTTGTCAAGCGTTTTATTTTCTATTTTTTTTTTTGATTCAGAGTCTTAAATGCTGTTTATTATAATAACATAATGCAAGTGATATATTTAATAGGGATATATTTTAAATAAAAAATAAGTCGGATAGGCTATAGTCAAGATCCCTACCATAGAATACCCGTTACTTATTTCAATATATATTAAAGTACTTTATTTATTTATTTCTATTAAGAAATAATAGCTGACACTTTTTAGAAATTTCTTATGTTAAAGTCATAATTTCAGTTTTTTAGCTGACACTTTTTAGAATTTCTCATAGTAAAGACATAACTTCAATTTATTGTGAACATACTCTTTATCCAATTTCAGTTGATTTTCATTAGTTTCAAGTCCCTCCATTAGTATCGTGTGGATCTCTACGTAGTTCCCGTTGATTTACAATCGTCATCAACTTGGCAAGCGCACCATTTCGACTAGCGTAATTAGAGATAATTAACCAGGTCTAATTACCTCCAACCCAGTGGGAATTCAACTGTGTCATCTAAATCAGCAACATGCCGCTGAAGTTCAACGAAGTCATGTGAAAATTAAATGCTTTTCCCCCATTTTAGTGAACTTTTCGGCAAATTGGAAAGCGCACAGTGAGAAAAATTACCCACACCCAAAATGTATATTAAATGCAATTGAAAATGCAGCAAGCATGCCAATTCGGCCAAAAATAAAAAAAAAAATATTACACGGCAAAATTGTTTGAACTTGCGGCAATAAATTTTTTTTATCGCTGGCAAAAAAGAAATAAAAATCCTAATGAAGAGAAGCCTACAAATTGTATTATGGTTTCTCTCTCTCCTTTCTTCTTTTTCCTAATGCACTCAAAAATGTTGAGCGATGTTTATACCCTATTCAGGGAGACTAGGAAGTATACCAGTTCTTTGGCTGCAAAACTGCCTTAAAAGATATCAAAAACTGGACAATTATTTAAAATATTATCAATAACATTAAATAAAACTAAAAATAATATAACAAATAAATTACAAAAATTTGTATTGTAAAACATATACTTTGATCAGAACGAAAATAACGTTATCTAAGTGGTATCTGTTTTGATTAAAATAATGCTAAATTAAGAACGTTGTTATTTCATAATTGATGAACTTGGTAAGGATATATAAAGTATTCAAAAATTTTCTTTAAAAACACAGAGAATTATTGAACATAACTGCCTTTCTTAAAAAATATTAAAATTGAATAATAAAAGAATTAAAAAAATTAATTTTTTGCAGAGATTTACCAATATTCTTTATAATACTGTTAATATTGAATACTCATTTTAATTTAACAACTTTCTGGACTTCATAATTAACCACTTTATAAACAAATTCACTTAAAGGGTATAAACTATTCGAGATTCATTCATTCATTTCATTTTTTTTCTTTTTGACTTCATAACGATTGGCAGTCATCTATATCCATGGATGCTTTGACTGTCTATGTGTGTGTGTGTGTTTGTGTGGATGGACTGATGCTTTGAAAAATTACTCACGTACCAGAGAGAAGGAGGGAGAGAAAGGAAGAGGGGCAGAGAATTTTGCTAATCCCCGCAAGCGTGACAGGCGTTGGGCAAACCGAAACTAGCGATTTCTAACACAAAAACCGAAAACACTCATCAATTCAAGTTTGTGGAATTGCTTTTACCGAAGTGAAGCAACATTTAGATGTGAATTTAAGCAACAGTTCATCACCAACTCTTGACTATCCTACCAAAACAATGTCAGACCTATTTAGCTATTCCACAATTTAGTTAACTTTTTGACCACACAAGTTGACGGACTGTCCGGCCATTCAATGTTAACTGACCATTTAACATTTATCCCATTTGTGTTCTGCATGATTTCATCATAGTTGTTGTTGCTGTTGTTTTTGTAGCTGAAAGTTGTGTTAAGGCCCCTTAACATATGCCACAAATAATTTGTTATTCAATACGAAACACAAAAAGTACACAAAGCGGCAAACGAGCTCAACACACTACTACACACTATGGACATTTACTAAATTGGCTAACAACTGTTTGTTAGTCTCCTTTTACTTTTTGCTCAAACTTGATTGTTGCTTGCCATAGTTGTTGTTGTTGTTGTTGCTGCTGTTGTCTCCTGTTGTGCAACCTGTCGTATCGTGTTGTGCTGCAGATGCTTGACCACAAAAACCGGAAACATAAGAAAAAAGAATTAAACAACATTTAAAGTCCGTTTTGTAAAAACGAAGTCAATGTGTTCTAGTTAAAAGTTAAATGATAATAATAATAGTGGTTTTATTTTGCTTGTGTTCGTATTTTTAGCCTCTAACAATAAAATCATTTGCTCGTAAATTGGCATTTGTAAAATTCCTTTCTATAAGTTGCAATTCATCCATTTGACACACTAAGAATAAAAGTTTATGAGGTTTATGAGTTGTTTACTGGTAACTCTGCTTTAGTCCATTAATTCATAATAAATTGATAGCTTTAAAATTTATATATATTCAGTCGATAGTTTAACTCTCTATAATATATCAGTTTTCTGTGCCTAAAATCTATTCTATAATATACATTACTTTTCTCAATAAAATTTCTATATAATTGTTTTATATACCATTGATTCACACATTTCCTATACTTACCAAATATCATAGTTTGTATATATTCTTTTTAATTACTATATATCCCGCAGCTTTCAACAGAATCCCATCGTAGCGATCGTAGTTAACATATGTCACATGACTTTTAATTTACTCTAACAGTTATATATTGCATTTTAGATTATCTCTACAGATTTACCACCCCATATCAGTGATCCAAGTGCAACTGGCAACGTACTAGGCTTCTGTCAACGCTGTTACCCGAAAATATATGTGCTTAGCCCACTCTGAAGACTCCATACAAGCCTTGAAACATATGTTGGCACATTCTTAAATGTATTTGTGTCAGGGCGTAGTCGTGACTGCAGTAAATTCCTGGTAACAAAACACCCAAATGCGAGAGCAGCACCAGAAATGCACATTTGAAAGTTTCAAGCAGCAATGCATGTCTGCAATTTTTTAAGTAAACATTTTATTTGCTCTAAAGCGAAAAAATAAGAGGAGAGTATAAAAAAAGAACAAAAAGAAAAGCAAAGGGAAAAAGTGGGAGACTTGAGACAACTGCGCAATCCACATCAAAAGACCAACTTCTTTTCGTTTCTGTTATTTTTGTTGTTGACATACGATGCTGTTGACATTTTGATACAAATCTTCAATAAAATAAAAGCAACTCAAGTGGCCACAACAATAACAACAACTCGAGTTTGAGAGAAATGACAAAAATAAGCAAAATAAGTGGAAATCAAGTGGACAGATCTTTGTTGCTCGGAAAATGCAGCATAGGAATATAAGTCAGGGGAAGAAGACGTGGAATGAAAACTGAAATATTCCATAAGTGCCATTGCTCAAATTGCAATGCTTTTTTAGTGCCTGGAATTCGACCAGACCAGTTATATAGTAAGTTTTCTATGGACTTTAAAAAGTAAAGATGGTTATAAGCTTAGGTGGTTTATTTATAATATTTCAAGCCATTCTATAAATACTTTCATCAACTATCGTATTCATTTACAATCTATGTAATGTATTGGAAGTTTTAAAATAAGTTATTCATTGTGTGCCTTTTACTTTTATTCACCTGTTAAAACCTTTTCTGTTTCCCCTAACTATTAATAATATATATGTATCTTATTCAAAATATTAGTAAGATAATAACTCTCAACATCATTGTTTGTTTTAAGAATAATATTTTAAAAATATATGGTTTAAATATCGTCTATCAAATTAGCTTTTTCATTTCCAAATTCCTATTCATATTCAGGTTTACAACAAACGTAAAGTAAGTATTTATTTGCACAACAAGTTGTAGCACATATACAAGGTACGAACATCTATTTTCCATAAAAAGTTGTGTGATATGCAACACTCTGCTGCTCGTGAAGCTAACAATATTTTGCATAAAGTATACGCCATGTTGCACACAAGAGAATTGAAGCAGGAGGATGCAGCTAATCAAATTCCCAACGAAATACAAACAATGAAATAAATGTCTTAAGACAAAAAGAAACACACACTTCCTGATGGAATGCCAACCTACACCATCCTTCTACCCGAAGTTCTCCCTTGTAGTTTGCTTGTACCATTCGGATTTGACACGGCGACAACGACGACTGACTGGGGAAATATGTAGGTATGTACGTTGCTTATGTTGTGAGCTAGGCTGAGTTGATATATTAAATGTACTGTTCTCACTTCTACTTCTGCATCCAGCAGGTTACATCAAATCAACACAAACACAAATTCAATTACTCAACAGAGGCAACGACAAAACAACAACGAAACTGGCACACGGCGCGTATGAGTGACATTAATTCGATTTACCCAACTGCCAATCATTTTTGTGTTCTCATTTCTACAGAAACTCCTAAAAATATAATGTGAGACAGTATTGTTTTTATATCGCTAT
The DNA here is from genome assembly GCF_004354385.1 of Drosophila innubila. Classification (NCBI taxonomy): domain Eukaryota; kingdom Metazoa; phylum Arthropoda; class Insecta; order Diptera; family Drosophilidae; genus Drosophila; species Drosophila innubila. The sequence goes on along the minus strand of NW_022995372.1, from coordinate 14,148,817 downwards.
TTGATGTCTGCTTTTGCCCAATTTGCAATTTAATCGATTGCACTTAAATCTACAAATAAATAAAGGTATGTTTTCGTATGTCTCCCTCTACACAACTAAGTTTTTAAAATCGCTTTCACCTTTTTATTATTGAGAAACAGCATTATCATATAAATGGGTATGTCTTATTTAAAAGATGATGGAAGTTTAAGTTTATTACTATTTTAATATGGAGTTGAAAGAATTTTTTAATTTTATATATCAGAATCTTTTAATTTTTATAAAAATTTTGTTAATGCAGTTCTACAAGCATATTTATATATCTGTTAGCTTAAGTTAAATAGCTAAAATTAATGAAGTTCAGCTCGCACAACTACACAATTTCTATCGATTTGCGAATGCACTTAAATATTATTTATATCTTATACTGTTTAGTAATTTAAGTCGTTTAGTTGTCGAAATTGGTATGAAAGTATTTTACACATCGCCCACAATTTGCCTAGCTTTGTGCAGTGTGTTAGCTAATAAATAAATAGAACGCTGGCAAACTCATTAAGGCCACCCAAAAAAAATAGAATAGTTGAAAAATGGAATGAGATAAACAAGAGCTAAGATAACAACAACAAGAAGGGCAGTAACAACAAAATCGAGAGACTTGAAGGCAACAATGTCGAAACTGTCGACAGATTAAAAATACAATTTACGGCAAATCAATTGCGGCTAACATGGCAACGACAGCAAACGAAAATGAAAATTAAAATGACCAACAAAAGAGCAAGAGAGAAAGAGAGAGAGGGAGAGATGAAGAGAAGCCAGCTCGAGCAAAAAATTAAAAACAAACAGCGAAAAGTTGATAAAGAAAAAAAGAAGAATGGAATCCCAAAAGTCCCACAGAAAGCAAGAAGCAAACAACGTGAATGTGAGCCAGGATAACAACAACAGATGTTGGCATAAATTTGTGTCCACAATAAACAATTTACGATTCCAGTTCCATTGATTGCCGGCGCTCCTCGCGTTGTGTCCTCCGCTCCGCCTGCAACTGAAATAAGCGTATAGCACGCAATCGATCCTCGCGTCTTAGCTGACAAAAGCACACCAATCCCTTCACATAATTGGACAACTCGCGAGCACACTCCAGCAGGCATTCGTCAGCCTCCGGTCTGGGCAGTTTCACCACCAGCTGGACAACGAATTCCCTCCATTGGGTTGGGGCCAAGGTAAATAAAAGCATCGTCGAGGGTAAGAGTGTAAGCAAACAGAGGGTGAGGTAGCCGCACCAGCGACAATTTGGGCTGATACGTTGGCTGAGATGATGGACGAGATGCTCGTACCGATGCCAGCCAATGAGTATTGCCAGTTCCGAGATGAAGATGGTGCCCAGCAGCTCCACGCAGGTGTGAATGCATGGAAAGATATTCGTGTAGCGCTTGGGCAATAGCTCACAGTTCCACAGCAACAGCAGCAGGGTCAGCACAAAGAGCCAGCTGGCCACTGAGGGGGCTAAGGGGCACTGATCCCGCGGTTGACTTACGAAAATGGAGACGCCACAGAGCTGCATCAGCGATGCGGCCACAATCGAGCGCGGGGAGACCATCTTCCTGGGCGAAAATATCGTCAAATTGTAGACTTTTCTTTTTTCTTCCTTTTCGAATTTAACTAAGTTTTGGCTTTCATTTCAAAAATGTTGAATCTAAGCAAATTGAGAGACTTCTCAGCGCCCTCTCTTTAGCTTGTGTATTTAAATGCGAAATAAATACGTAGAAAATGCAAAATGTTGCGAAAATCGCATTAACTTTGTCTACGCTTTTCTCTTTTCTCTTTTGTTCGTGCTCTGAGTTATCATTGTGGCAAATCTAATCAAGTGTTAGACACAGACGCATCCGCACAATGCTTCAACGCCTTTGAAGCTGCCTCAGTTGCTGTCAGAGTAACAGTTATAGTCAGTCACAGTCGGAATAAAGCAAAAGTGTAGCGTACTTTTGGGCTCAGTTTAACGCTTCACTGACTCTGCATAACACCACAAACACGCCCACACACACACAGGCACAAACATGCAGACTCACTCACTCAACCGCCGCCTTTGGGTACCTTTTTTATAGCATACTTTTGAGGGCCATGGAAAATGAAATGCGAGTAGTTGTTGTTGAGATACACTCAGTATGGGGGAGACATACTATGTAGGGTATGTGAATCTGCAAAATAAATCCACATTTAACTTAACAAGAGACCGAGAAGGCAGGCAAATTCAAATTGGGCTTTATCTTTGGAGTAGGAAGGAAATTAAAATAGTATTCAAAAAAATTGTATGATTCTAATACTATTGCAAGTAGCTGCTTAAAAATATAAATTTTACTCAATATTCATATGTCAAATTTGGACAATTTCTTCTTCAATCTTATAAATATCAATAGGAACAACGACCGGTATTTAAAATATTATACAAACATGTATATTTATTATATAACTAAGAAAGAAATTAACTAAGATATTTTCCATTTATATTTTTCATATTTAAACCTTTGTCTTATCAGAAAATTTATAAAAAAAAGGTTAACATCGTAATAATGCGATCGGTTGAAAACTAAGCCGTCATATAAAGTACCTTTATAAAATTGAACATAAAAGTCTAACATAAAAGTCATCAATAATTTTATTACAAAATTGATGGCTATGGACCATTTCTAGTTTATACTAGTTTATACAAAATACTAAGAATCTTCAATGAATAGCCTTATAAATCCCAAGTTTATGTGGTATTTTTGCATTCCTTGCCAAACATTTCAAGCAGAGCATTTTAATTTTGGAATTCGGTCAATTTTCTTGGTTAGTTTCTGATGCTGCTCGTTTGCTCGTTTTCGTGGGGAATTTCTATGTGGCCAGCTTGTGTTTTAGATTTTCATTGGCATCATAAATAATTTGTGGTATTTGTGCTAGTAGAGAAATTTAAGTGCAAACTTTGTGGCGCTTAGTGAGCAATCAAGCAATTTTATAGCCCATATAAAACTGAAATGAAGGCAATGTTACAGTCATAGTCGTAGGAACTAAATTAAAGGAGGCACTTTAAATTATAATAAAATGTTGGTAAAAGGTCAGAAAAGAGGCAACACCTCAATTAAGAGATGGCAAATGCATTGACCAAGTCAATGACAAAACTTTTAAGCATGCAATAAAAATCAACATTATTATGTTAATTGGACGGAGGGAGGCGGTTGCAAGGTGGCGCCCTCTGGCGACTGACGTGCGCAGTGGCAGCTGCTGCCCAGATTTTAATCACTAAATTAGTTTGCAAAACAAAAAATGGTAAGAAAATATTCATATTTTTATATGGGAGGCTGGAAAGAGCCTAAGAGCATGTTGCCTTTATTTGTCTAACGGTTTTGGTTTTTCCGGTCCGAGGAACGAAAAAAAAGGTACACAAAGCTTTTGTTAACTGCGTAAACTTTGCGCCCCCAAAATAATAAGTAAACATTATTTATTTTAAAGGAAGAAAAGCCGTTGCATAGCTTCAGGCGTCACACGGGCGTGCTGTAACAATGCCAAAAGGGGGGCGTGGCATCGCAAAGGGATGGAGTGGGGCGAAACGTCAAAGTAATTAAACAAAAGTAATTAAGATTAGCGCGCTTGGAGTAGCTGCAAGTCATCAGCAGGGCAGCTCCTGTACCTGGTTCTCGCGTCCATTATCATCATTATCATTATCATAGTGAAAGGAATAGGGAAAAGTATGAGAAAGGAAGAGTAAGGTAACGGCAACAATATGAGAAAAGTCCTGCCAAGTTTGACGTCATTATAGCTGGCGTACCTGCAAGTAAAATACACTTAGCCCCTCGTTATGGTCGCTACTTAAGTTTTGTTGTTCAAATTGTTGTGCCTGTGTGTGTGTGCGGTTGTGTGTGTGTGTGTGCCTTTGGCTATTTTCTGAATTATTATTGCCAGAGAATGAAGTTTTTCCGTTACGTACTTGCTGAAACTTTAGAGCAATGCAATGCCTCGGGGTTCTCTCTCAAAGTATTTGTCAAAAAAATAAAGAAATAAAAGACCACAAAACAAATTCCTTTCTCAACAAATCAGCAGAGGTCATAGCCTCGCTCTGGTCAATCTCTCACACATACGTAACGCTTCATTAACTCACACATTCGCATCAATCCCTTAACAATCCTTGGCTTATAGTTGACTATCGGAAGGCATCAAGGAAATCCTTGATACGAGTGCCCCACATGAAAGTTGCCGACAAGTTTTGCACATATTTTTTTCGTTTTTGGAGCAGGCTTCCCTTAAATTATGTTTGGCAGGGGCAAAGGTTAAGTTTAAGCCTCCAAATGAGATTTATTAGCATTCAAAGCGGCATTTTAGGCGCTTATTGCCGGCCTATTGGCTATTTTTCACCCAACTTTTGTTTTGATTAAATGCAGCTTAACGAGCAGCCAGCAAATGCCACAGCACGTGGCTGCCACTCAAGTCGGTGGAGTCGGTGGAATAAGGGACAGAGTCGGGGTCACAGGACTCGGCTGCCAACTTAACTAATGAGCTGATTTACTGCCAAAAAGGCGTCGAGGCCAAGGCGTCGACTGCAGTTCAGGCAGGTAAGTAAGAGCCAGGTTGAGGGTCGTATGACAAATGCGCTTTTGCGTTATTTATGGTGACCGCAGGACGAGATGTCCTACGTGTGGTCATTACGGCCGGAGGTGTTCGCCTCTGCTTTAAACACTGTTTTATTGCGCACAACACAAAATGTCAGATGTAATTTAGCAACACGGAGTTCCCAAATGCAGATTATTAGGTGCTTTTATAAAGAAAGTGAAACATTTTCTGCATTTTAAGAGGGTTTCAGTATGCGATGTATTAAATATAATTTGTTACATAAATTTAAGATAATTATAATTCATTTGGCTACAAAATATAATTATTTAGTTAATTGTTTAATTGGAATAATTTTATTTGTTTAGAGTGAATAACAAAAAAATACATAGTTATGTATATATATATATTTTTTTTTCCTAAAATTAATAGATATTCTCTTATATTTTTCATTTTACAAATGTTGAATTTATATATAAAGAAAAGAAAAATAATCAAAAAATGTTCTTATTAAAATAAATAAATAATTTTATTTGTTTTGTCAAGCTACTATAAATATTTTTTTGAACGAATTTAAAAATATTTGAATGCCGCATGTATTTAGAGGGCAAATCATGATCAAAATGACATTCCGCTTGAAAATCGGTTCAGTTTTGATCAAGTTATGACAGTTTGAAGTTGGTCAGACTTCGGATTTAACCACTTTACAAGTCAAAATTTTTGTGCAATTTGGCATGATTTTTTACAAAAAAATGAAAGGTGTCAAAATCAAGTTTAAAGTGTTGTTTTATAGTAATTGCGATATAAGAAGTTGATTAGAAGTGAAAACTGGAGATTTAAAATTTGTTATTTTCAAAATTTCAAAGGTGGGACCCTTACCATCGAGATCGAATCTTGGTCGAAAGTAATTAAATTTTCTAATTGAACAAAAATTTAATACAGAATGAATTTAGAGACCAAATCATGATCAAAATGACATTCCGTTTGAAAATCTATTCAGTTTTGATCAAGTTATGGACAACTCTTTGACTTAGCAACTTTACCACAACCGTACCAGTACAAACGTTTCGGTATTCGGTTCTTGACAGAGAATTTTCATTCGGGAACGGTTTTAGTTCCTGTACTAAAAATGAAACGGTTAGTTTCGGGAAAGGGTTCCGGTTCCACTTCCGGTGTTATTTCCTGATGAAATGTCTAATGAATTTTACTATTTAATGAAATGAAGTAATACATGATTTCCTTTGTTCGTTGGAATTAGATGCGTTTAATTAAGCAATTGATTTTACTTAAAAATCGTCAACTTATAGTGTAAGCCTGTCTGTTGGGAAGATTTATGGGTTGTCAATAAAACCGCTGGGAGCCTTTGAGTTTGACTTTGGCAATAGACAAAGTGATGTCTGAAATCTTGACAGACAAAGTGTCAACGTACACTTTGCTTCCCTTCTCTGCTCCTTTGTGTTGTTATATCCGCTATAATCCCTAATTAGGCATTTGATATATACGCCGGAGTTGGCAGACAACCTGAGCCGGCTGACAAATCGTAATTGCGTGGCAAACAAGCGGAAATCGGCTTAGCGAGGGGAGAGTTAATACTGCTGCTGTTTTGCTGGAGAAGAAGGACGAGGAGGAGGTGTTGCCACCTTCTACTTGCGACTTGGCTTTATTGAGTTATTAGCCGCAGAATTGCTGGCTGCATACTTTCAGGCGCCACGCGACTCAATTTGTTAGCGTCTCCGGGAAAACTTTAGTAAGCGCTTCGTCACGTTTGCCAATAAAGTGATGCCTACACTTTCAGGAATCATTTGACCTTATTGACAGTCGATGGCAATGCAAAAATATCATCGTGAATGACGACACACATTCTAATCACCATTCACGCGTTATTTTACAATTTTAAAAGCATCATTTTCCACATGCCTGGCCGTCCATTTTGTGCCAAGTTAAATTCGCCTGATGATATGCAATGCTTTTTGCTTGATTTACCAGGAAAACTCTTTCAAATGGCAGTGGCAATGCGAATGCGAATGCTGGCAATTTCGACTTGTCATTTTATTAAATTCGATGAGAAAGCGTTGCATACTTTTGGGTGGCGGGCACTTATGCGTAACATTGCGTAAGTGCAGCTGTCAGCTCGAGCCGGCAGGAGGAGCAGGATGCGGGGCAAGCTGACAGACGACAGACAGACAGACGGAAAATGCATTGCATGGCAGCTTGAGTGTGAAAATTACTGGAAAGTGCATCGAAGTTTTGATTTTTTCACTGATGGAATGGATGGGAAATACTTCAAGTCAGTTTGTTTTTCTTTTATTTATTTGATGGCATATTTATTTGACTTGCTTCGAGCATTCTAAAATATCTCAAACTCTCTCTGCAAATATTTTAACTAAATGGAATTTGCCACTTTGTTATTTCGTAAAAAATATTTTACATTTTAAAGCCACTTCTTTAGAATAAGTTATTCACCTGAGAATGAGGTTTACTTTTTAGCATTCTTTTGAAAGCAACTTGAATATCTGCCGCATAAATCTTTATATCGCTGAAAAAGTTTTTGCCGAGCTCGAACAATACTATTCCACAAACTATTTTACCTCATTTGGTGAACCAGACTAGACGCCGCGGCGTCGCATACTTAGGAGTACTAGGAAATACTTAAAGAGCAACGAGATGGGTAGATAGACTGATAAAGAGAGCAGTAAGTTGAGTTATATGAAGTTGCAAAAGTCGAAGCACAACTGCAAAACAAAACTTTCCATTTTCAATTTGCTGCAAGTTCCTCTAAGTATACCAAAGGTATCTATTTTATTTTTTCCTACGCGCCGTCTGCTTTAAGCCAACAATAATAACAGTAAAAATAGCAACAACAACAACCGGAAGAATAACATTGAACGCCAAACAATCAGCAGTCAAAAATTTCATTGTCGAGGTGGCAACAACAACAAGGGCCAAAAAATAAAGTAAAACTTTCGACAGGGCGTGAAAAATACAAAAAAGAAACTTCGCCATGGCGAAGAACTTTACAAAGCAGCCAACAAAGTGTTGTAATGACCGGCAAAGGACCTACTTGCCCCGCAGCACCCCTCACCCTGTCTCTTTCAGTCGCTCCCTCTCTCCACTCACTTGACTTTTGGCGTCACAACAGAGTACAAAATGTGTTGCAACGACCTTTGTGGCCTGTGCGTCGCGCCACATGCTGCACACACACACACACACACACACACACAGCACCACCAGCACACGCACAACAACAAAGTCCGAGGCGCAACAGTCGGAAGCGTGCCACGCCCACATAACCGCCACACTCTTCCCCTGGGAAATGGCTTACATAATGAACATGCCATGTGGCGTCTGAGTTTGTTGTTGGTATTCGCACGTACTGTCCAACCCCCTACCCCTATGTAACCCCTACTCCAGTCCTTACCACAATCCCCCTTGGACTACGAGTATGTCTAGCCTTGTCAGTTTTAATGTTGCTGGCATTGAGCGATGCCTGTGATTTGAAAGAGTTCATTAAGCTTGTTAGTTAGTTTGCCCAATGCGGAAGGATTCCCAATGTTGCTGTTGTGCTTGGTATTCCTTGCCAGCTGTTTATAGTCTGAGATACTTAAGTTTTAAGATAAAGCTGCAACTAAGAATTAATTAGCTTTTTGTCAAAATTATTAATATACAGGTCTGTTACGGTTTTTACTTCCTATTTTTATTGGATTTAAAAATTTAATTTTTCAAGTTACATTTGGGCTAAACATTTTACAATTATATTTAATCACTTTTTTGGACTTAAATTCACCAGCTCACATGGATTCAATACGCAAAATATTTCCAGATTGAGATAAAAACAGGCTAAAGATTTTCACTTCCGACAATTCTGGCCGAAAATGAAAGCCGGAACAGGCCTGATAAAATTTTGTTCAAATTAAGAATTTTTAAAGAAATATCTTTGATCCTTCACATTAATTTATTTGCACTTTATTAAATGCAAAAGTGTTCACAGCATTTTTTGTATACTTTATGACAGTTTTACTAAGCATTGTATAAAAAATAGTAAATGGAATTCTATTGTAGAAGATTAATTTTAATTGTTTCGCTCTATCCTACAATATGATAAAAGTTAGAAAAAGCCCTCAATCACCACCGAAGAAAGAGATGTTTTAATTACTATTTAAGGTTTTGGTTTTTGTTAAATATTTTAAAATTAAAATGATAACCGATGTATTCTATTACCAACTAGACTTCAAATAGACAAAATTAGTTTTTATAAATTGAATTATGAATATTAAATGTATTTCGAATCAGGACATCAAATGAAATTAATTAACTTGCTTGATTAAATTAAAGTTGCAGCAAATCACATAAGCTTGCTTTGATTTTTGTTCTTAATTTGCATTCATTCAATTAAACCTTGTCAGAGCATTCTGAACAGCCTGTCAACTTGTTGCAAGTCGATGTGGTGCCGGGCTTGGACTCTGGTTTGAGTTCGAATTAAAGTTCGAAACAAACCAAAACCAAGCGCAACTCAAACCCGTGACAGGAGCATACCCAACGCTCCGGAAGTCAGTTACGGGCAGTGTAAATTGCAGCAACATGGAGTACATGACATAATGCTGTAGTCGGTGGGAGGGGACAGAATGTAACAGCTTCGAGCTCTGTTAACATTTTTGTCGCGTGTTTTGCGGTCTGTTGTTGCGGTTGCGGTTGCACACAGACAACAAGCCGACCGACCGACCGACCAACCGACCGCTCGAACGACCGACAGTCATGCCGGCAATCGCAAGAGCAACAACCACAACCAACAGCATCCGACACGATGGTTGTCTGCAGCCGAAGCAGCTTCGTGTAATTCGTTCGGCTTTTGGCCTGTTATCATTCGTTTGTCATGGCCTAACGGTTTCATTTTTTTTTTCCATTCGTCGGTTCTTTTAGCTATTTGCTTTGCTTCTGCCTTATGCTTCCTGTTGTTGCCGTTGTTGCCGTTGTTGCCGTTGTTGTGGTTGTTGTTGTTCCTCCTAGCCGGCTCTGTGTTATGTGTGCTGTGCGTATGGCGCCTGTCGACGAATCAGTTTCGCTACGGATTCTGCACGAAGCGGACGCGTCGAGTTCCCAGTCGCTTTCACTGTCCGAAAGATCATTTCAGAGGGAAATGTCGTATTTTCAAAACTATCAGTGACTTTCGAAAGAGTTTTCAAAGATTTTTATGAACTACAATTATGTAAAGTGTTAATGTGCAAGTGACTGTGTTTGTAACTTTTAAGAAATACAGAAGGTGATAAGCTAATAAATTCTGAATTTTGTTAAAAAAGATCAAGATTAGCCATAACTTTTGAAAAATATATAAGAAAGTAAAGTCTATTTAAAGTTTAATAAAAGAAAGGCTTAATTTTTGCGATATAAGAAAATAAAATAGAGTAGGATTATATTAAATGTTTTGATTTATGAAATTCAAAATTAAGAGAGAGATTCTTAAATCACTTTACCACATAATTCTACCGTGATGGTTTGATTTGTTTTTTTTTTTCAATTTCAAATATTCATTCAAATATTTTCTTTACTTTAACTGATCCGTAATTCAACATATTACATATATTTTTCAACGATTAATTATTTACTTATTTTTGTGGAACGATCAACGGCTGGCGAAATAAAATACTCCGTACAAGAAAGAAAATATTTGAAAGTACGAAAAACTTAATTTCCAAAAGATAAGGAACGTTTTTAACAATACAACATAAAAATAATAAGCTTACAGAATCTCCAACATTTTTTTTCTCGTTTTTATTCAAATTTAAATTCAAGTGGAGCTCAGCTTTTTCCTCAGTTTTCGCAAAACTCCAATTAAAATGTTGTTTTTTTTTTTTTTTTGCTATGCTTAGGCACTTGACATGTGCAAACAATTAACAGTTAACTCAGCTAATGCACATTTCATGCAATAAAAGTAAACACAACAAAAACGACAACAAGTGAAGGAAGCAGAGAAAACCAAATGACAACACACTCACATCATCAGGGAACTTCAAAGGCTGTTTGGCAGAAAACTTTGGGCAAACTTATAAGCAACTAAATGAATAAACCAAAGTTAAATGGGGTCTTGACTTGGAAGATAGTACGAAAAACCCATAGACAAATTGGCCTTGGCAGGGAGAAGGGGGCTGTGGTAGGTAGGTAGTTTGTTTCCAGGCTCGAATCAGAGATGCAGTTGATGCGAATGCAACGGGCACAACACGACCGACAACACTAAAGCAAATATAAACAAAGAATTTAGCTTAAAAATACATTAACCCAGTGCAAACAAAGAAAGAGGGGGCAGAGAGCGAGAGAAAGAGATAGAAAGAGTGATAGGCAGGGAGAGAGAGAGATACCAAAAGTTTTCGGCAAGAAGCTTGAAAATTGCATATTGTGTGTGTTCGTATCTGTGTGGCATTTGGTGTGTGTGTGTGTGTGTGTGTGTGTGTGTGTGTGTGTGTGTGTGCCGGCTGGCTTCAATGCAGATCAATGGCAGTTGTTGGGCAAAAGCAAAACTTTTTGCCATCCAACGTCATTGCAGCTTATTGTTTTCTCTTTGGTGTTGGATTTTTGCGTATTGCGCTTTAGTTTTTGTCTCTTTTGTTTATCGTTTCGGCGTAACAAATTTACAAATTGTTCAGAGCAAAGCAAACAAATTGCAAAAATATGATGCCATTCCCAATCCCGTTTCCAATACCATTGCCATTGCCATTGCCATTCCCTTTGCCACTGATGATGATGATGATGTCGATGGGGCACAGTTGCTGCAGACTGGAAATTTCGGTGGGGATTGCTTTTTGAACTGCCAACATTGTACAGTGCGACAAATTGTGCGAATTTATTTCTGAATGACACTAGAGAAAAGTTATTGATGCAACTCAATGGGGCATAATGTCTCCATTTGTATCTATGGCTCGAATCTCGTGACTTTCGGATTCAAAATGATTGGACAGTAGTACGAACAAGTGTTTTTGTTCGGGAACAAAAAAGGTGCGTTTAAAATACATGTTTTAAAATAATTAAAATAGTAAGCATTGGTATCCACTTAATCCACAATCTCGTAAAAGAAGATTTTTGAATGGATCTATAAAGGAAATTGTACTGGGAATTATAACATTTGTATCAATATCAGTTTATTCAATTCTTTTGTTATTCTTCTCAAAAATCAGTAATTAAGATTATTAGTGTTGTATATCTTTGTATAACAAATGCGTCAAAATAAAAATTTTCTAAAAATAGAACATGTTATTCTCCATCTGAATGCTTGAGGGGTTAAAAGGTATTTTCCATCCTCAAGTGTTTTTTATTTCCAGAATAATTTAAAATTATTAAATTCTCAGTGTCCCTACACCCAGAAAAAATTAAGTAGAGTCGTATTTGCTTTAACTATGTTAATATAATTTTAAATATAAATATTTTATATTTTAAATGAAATAATTTAAAATGATAACTTTTTATAGTTTATTTGAAATATTTTGGAGATTCAATTCAGATATTATTATTATTAAAATTATTATTATTATAGTAAATAAATAAAAAAACAAAATTTATGAAAATGAGGCTCAACTTGATCCACATTAAAGTAGAATTCACTTTAACAAATGGCTTCCCATAAGCCCAATGTTTTCCCCTGCTCTTACTTTCTTGCGACTCAGAGATTCCATTACACACAGCAAATGTCGCAGTGTTGAAAGCCAAAAGCTGTCAGCGTTTAGCAACTGTGGCTTAGGCCACAAAAAGGCCACAGGATGGGTCCACTTAGGCTGGTCATTTGCCACGCCCAGAGGGTCACAATCGCCAGGGCTTATTGTTATTTTTTTGCTGTTTACAATTTATACAATTTGTTGTTGTTTGTTTTTTTTTTGGGGGGGCAAACATTGGGAAGCTCTGTAAATAGCTTCAACATCACCATGACAATCTGCAAGTGAAATTAATTTAATTCTACGCTATAAATATTCACATTTCTTCTCAGTCTCAAACAGTTATTCCCTCTCTTTGTTTCTCTGTCCTATATGCCTCACACATGTGCGGAGTCCTTTTAATTAGGCTAAAAGACAAGAGTGGAAGAGAAATGGTGGAAAAAGGTGAAATGCTGAAATTAAACCGTGTCCCCGACATGACTAACTAATGGATGCCAATGCGGCATTCGATTTCTGTTTGCACTGCGGACCTACTTTTTGTCCTGACAATTTGCCGAGTTGCATTCCAAACCTGTCTGCAATTCCCACCTTTCTACCTTTCCTCCTTCCCTACTGCCCACCTTAACGACTGCCCACAGCACAGACCAATGGCCCATGGCTGTCTTGCAGCATTTTGGCGCTAATTGGTCACATGTTTGGCATTGTCCAGCGGCAGTATCGAGTCCCATTCGCATTCCGAATTTGATTCCGACTTAGAGTACGAGTACAAGCTTGATTACGTGAGTTTACTTTATTTCCATTTGGGTCTTGGGGGCAGTCGATGCATTGATTTGATTGTTATTTGGATTTATGATAAAATGATGTAATGAAATCTCACTCAACTTTCAATTACACAATGCTGACTTCAAATAAATGCTGCTAATTATGATTATTAACTCAATTGATTTCCTTTTCATTACCTGTTTAATTATAAGACGATTGCATTTAATGCTGTAAATGATATAACTGAAAAAATCTATAAGCTTTAACTATTTTGATAAAAAGGGATTTGTCAAAACTATTTTGATTTGTTAATCTTCGAAATTCATTGTGAAATAAATATTATTTTATTTTGTTTATTATTATTAGTTATTTTATTTGGCTTCTTGCACTACAAGAAAAACTTATACATTATTGTGCTAGTCCCGATAACTAATAACGATTGATAAACTAATTGAATACTTTAAATTTAATTTTTGTCTTTATTGCTATTTATAAAATTTATTGAAATTTATTCCTTTATTTTCCAAGACCCATTAATAATCCAATTTGCTCCAAATATTTGATTTGCTTCAAACCCAGATTTTATCAACATCTTATCGTCGATATCAATTCTAATATTTACATTTTCCTGTTTAAAATTTCCTTTGCTGACTTCTTCAGATTTTGCTAACTTTTTTTGGTATATAAATAAAAAGTTTCCCATTCATTTGGCCTTACTGCAAATGCAATCTACAAAAATCCATAAAGTATTTACGCAAAAATTGCTTAATTCTCGAGTTTCCCATATGACTTTGGCGTCCATAAATTTGCTTTCAATGCACTACTTCCCCTGTCTTTCTCCCCTGTTGCTTTTCCCTCGTTCGCTATGTCGATTGTTTGCTGTCTACCAACTTGTGCTGCAGTTCCCTTCCGTCTCAGCTCAGATAGTTCTGGGCAACCTTACAGATGCCACGCAGATTTGCCTGGGAATTCAATAAAGTTTGGCAAAATATTATGCCAGAGTAAGCCGCCATATTCAGGATGCCACGCCTCTTTTTACAGTCACCGACTGCACGTGCCACACAAAAGTTTTAGCCACTGTAAAAAAGGAAATCGAAACGAAAACCCTTTTGCCAGACCAAAACTCAAAGAGTCATAAAGATTTGGCTTCAAGTTTGCGTTCTAGTTCTGCAGCGCCCCCTGGCGGCCAATTGATATATGGTCAGAGTTATCTGCATATATACGACACTATTCTTTACCTGTAGGCTATAAGTGGATGCGATGTTGCTCAAATTCTAAATAAAATTAAAAGTTACTCACAGAATTTTCTTGCATTCTAGTTGCACAATTTGAATTCTATAAAAAGTAAGGGAATATATAATATGTATTATATATCAGCAGAAGCATCAATTGATCAGCAAATAATATAAAAATGTTTTAGATATTATTTAAATACCAATGCTTCTTATGTGGTGCTTTAAATCTCTCTACTTTCCTGTGAGTTTTATTAATTTATTTTTTGGTCAATTTTTTATTCTTTGGGTTTTGTTTTTGCCTATTACTACAATGCTCGAGTAAATATTCTTAGTGATTCCAATTTTTATATCAATTGAATTTATTTTTCTTTGAAAAAATTGGATATTTCAAAATACATTTTATTCCATTGTAACGCGACCGGCCAAATAAACTGTATCATCGTCTTTAATTATAAATATGAATGGATGATTAATGCGAACGTCAGTCTCAACCATGGGAAAGTTGATGTATGAAAATTTGATTTCTGAAATTAATAAATATTAATAGAATATCACAGATTCTCAATAAAATACGAACCTTGTGGGTCTTTAGATCCCTCCTCATCCACCTGAATGACAGCTCTCTGGCGGACATTATTGATTTGAATATCTGCTTTTGAATCGGTCATATCTGAGAGATTTGCTCTCGAAAATAATTCAACAAGGCCTAAACTTTTCAATGCATCTTTCAGTTCTAGATTGACATCAAATTTGAATTTTGGCAAGTCAATTTTAACCTGCATTTCATATGACTTTGGTGCAATCTCATTGATGTCCATTTGATCCAGATTCGCTATAATTTTCTTGATTCCATCAACTGATCTTGGCAGAAGAATAACCATGGACAAATTCGAATTGTTATAGGGTAGTTCCAAGGACATAGCATCCAATTTCTCAATTCTGTTTAGCCTATGTCGACCTTTTCGAGACATCATGTCAACTTGGACTGTTCGATTAACTCCAGTTTCTTGGGGTATATAAAACTCGTCTTTTCGTGTGAGTTTGCTTTCAAATGGGAATTTCCAAGAACCTTTAAAGTAAATCGCACTTAGCAACATCACTTTCATATTTCCATCAGTTTGGTCAATTAGTTGGGTTATTTTATCATTGGTGTTATTGGCTACCCAGTCATTAATTAAATGGCTAGTCGCTGAGGAGTTTGCGAAATCCACAGTATAGGGTAGGCTACCAAATATATCACTTGACTGTTGCAGGTAGTCTGGCAATATGTTAATATCACTTGCCACAAACAGACTACATGCCGAATTCAGTGTCACAGCTGCAAGGGGATTGAAACTGTGACGCCAATTGGAATACTCCATTATTGCCTCGCTTTTTGGTTTGACATCCAACTGAAAGACTTTTTTAATTTCGTCAGCCGTGTCGCCCTCTGCCCCCAAATACATTTGCCACAAACCTTCAGTTAGCAGCAGAGGTGAAAATATCACATTACTATCCGTATGACCTAAAACTGCCGCAATAATCGACGTGGTTAGCTTTTCCGTAATCACTGATGGAAATGCACAAATTGAAAACAGAAAACTCACTGCAAACTTGCAATAGAACTTGACCATTTTGATAGAACTGCAGTCAGAGTTTCCTCTGAGAGCGACTTTAAAAGACTGACAGTATATTGAATTAGTTACACTTTAATTATATTAGTTTCGAATTTTTCGCTTATTATATTTATGGATTGTAAGAAGGTGTGCACTATTTGTTTTTTTTTTCTTGGGCACAGTGAGTTAATGTAAGAAATACAGAATAATTCTCATTCCTATGTAGAAGAGCAAGCAATCAATTTGAAAGCTGTTTTTATTTATGTTTATCAGAAGTTTACAGTGGTTTTTATATTGCTGGTTAACTTTGTCAATGGAAATAACTTTCTCAGCGTTTACCAAAAATGTATGAAATATTTTATGTGACGTGCGTGTTCTTTTAGATCTTCTCAAATTCAAAAAAAAAAAAAATCTAGTAAACTTTGTGTGTGTCTGTGTGGCATCCATACTTTTTTATGGCTTTTAAGCGTGTCGCCTTCGGGTTTTGGTCCACAGCTTGCGGAACACACAAAACGCACAAAACTTTCTCCCTTATGGCTCGCTTATGAAATTAAGCAATTTTCTACTTCCAATCTCCCCACTTTCTCCTTCAGCTGGCACACACATGATGACGTTTTGGCATAGACGAAAACAGATTTACCACATACAGAAAAGACAAACTGAAGGAAGAACAAATTTTATGCACTTTTTTATGAGTTTGGCAAAGTGTTTTTAATTAAATTAATAAAATTCGGTTTAGCAGCAATCATTTTTTATGTTTACTCCAATTATAATTTAATTGCTTAACTAAATTTGCCATTTTGTTGAGCTGATGATTTATAATTGTTGGCTGGTTTTTATGAGTGATAAGTAAATTAGGGATCTGCAGACTTTAGCAATTAGGATTTAAATTGAAATTTATAGTATGTTTATAAAACTAATCGACATTAAATTTTTAGGTACATAAGCAAACGTAAACAGAAATCAACTGTAATCTGAAATGACGCTTAAAATTCCAATTTTTAAAATGTAAATTTCTGCTTTAAGCTTATCATCGTGTGGAAAAAATCTTGTGAAACAACAAAAATTATTTAAAATAGCGCCGAAGGCAGTTTGATAGGAGCAAGTGGAGCCGAGCTCCTGAAGAGATGCACTTTAGCCAAGCCACGAGGCCATCAGTGGTGCTCCTGGCTGGGGAAAGTGGCAAGGCAACGGCAAGTTGATGTTGCTGCCGTCTTGGCATCTAATTGGGGCCCTCCTAGTGCTCACGGCAACAGCGGGGGACTCCACCAATAAGATCATCTTGCCGCAGATACTCAACGGCAGCATCAACGGCGGTGGCGCCTCCGGCAACAACGCCAAACACACAAGTGGCAGCGGCAAATCAACGGCACCAGCAACTGGCGGTGGTGTCACCGCCAACGGCAACACCATCCTCGGCAGCAATGGCGTAATTGTTGCCGGCGGTGTGCCCAATGTGCCAACATCGAATTTAAACAGTAAGTAGTCCCAAAGCTTACCAAAGGCTACTTATGTTAATAATTATATTTAAAATTAAATAAATATTAAGAATATTTTACAAAATTCATTTGCAACTTTTGCATATTCTTTATACACATTAAAAATGTAAATACTTTAGGGATTTATATAAATACAGTTTTTCTTTTTTTTTAATTTACGAATCTACAAATTGCTTACTATAAATATTTTCATTAATTAATTTAATATAATATATTTTTTGTTGATGTACTATTATTGCCAAATCTCTTTATTTTAAAAATACTTAACGGTCAGTAGTTAAAGCATAAATAATTTCAAGCACTTTCAACGTAGCCACGTTTCTCTTTAATTCAACATATTGTGAAATAAAAGAGTCATTTAAGCTGTTGTTTTTTCACAAACATTATTTATATCACTCTCTCTTTCTCTTTTAATCATGAATTAAATGTATCCGAAAAAGACTGTGTGATTTTCACGCCCGTTAAAATTTTATTTATATAAAATGAAAAGAGTTGAAAATCGATTTGCACTAAAAAATTAAAGGCTCGAGTAAGTGAAATGTTTACAGGGTATTTTAAGGTCCAATTGTGATGATATAGAGTAACATAATTTCTTGTGATTTTGTAATTTGCTGCACAGTGTAATTTGTCGTACTTATCTTGGTTATCTTTATGCCTGTTGCCCTCGGCTGACACGAAAGTCTGATGCCATCAATAACACTCGTCTCGTAGACGAACGTCTACGGGCAATCATATTTACACACTGCGAGAGCAACAAAGATAGAGATACGAGATGCAGAGATACGAATACGAGAGGGATTGGAGAGTGTGGAGTGGGGAGTGCGGGGAAGTGTCGCCGCGGGTCATAAGTGATACACGGCTATATGCCAAAAATTGAAAGCCAGCAGCTGCACAGATACGACTATCAGAATGTATGCGTAAAACAAAAAAATAAAATCGGTGACAGTCAGAGCGCCAAAGAGTACCATGCCCACCATATGAAAATTCGCGCCCATTGCCAACCGACTGTCATTGTTCTCAGGTGCAGTCGGAGTCACGAGAGAGAGAGCGAGAGAGAAAGGGAGAGAAGAGCAACAAAAACCAACACAAATGTCGCTTAACTGTGCGCAAAATTTTATTCAGACAACGCAATTTATGTCGCAACAGGCGACATCAACAGCGTCATCATTCCATTCCAGTGTTCTCTATTTTACTACAATTCTCTTTTCCACTCCCTACCCCTCTTCACCTTCCTTTACCGCTCTGTCAAGCCTACCATCTGATGCTGGCCAATATCATTGCCAACTTTTTATGCAATGCCAGACATAAAGTTGTCAAAAGCGGGCATATGTGGCTAAAAACCAGGAGAATCGACTGAAAACACATATGAACTTGCATCTACATATTTGATAAAATCAACACTAGGCACATTCGACTTTAATTTCCATGCTATTTTCTCTACAAAACATATGTACTTTAATTACCATTAATTAAAATGTACATGTGTTGCGAATTTGTTTAGCATTATTCCAACTATTAAAATATTAATGCAAATTTACTTTTTAAATTATAATTTATTACAAGTAACCTGAATCTGTTTAAGGGCGTAGTTAGATGATCAAACCAGTTGTCGTTCGTTGTTCTTGTTTTAAGATGGCATTGCAGTGAGAGCAAGTTTGTATTCTTTAACCACATAAAAAAAGAAACAAATATGTGCATTTATTTTCATTTCAAATCGAACCATCAAAGTCAAGTTTGCCTCAATGTAATATGTGAAAATTTAAATATATATCTAAAAGAGGGAGAGGTTATCGCATTTAAGCTAAGATAATGGATTTAAAATTATACACACAATATGTTAGTAATTTTTTGAAATATTAATTAAATTTTTATATTATTGTAGATCCTACTTAAAATCCGCTGATTATATTCTTTGCCGGCAGGTCATCTGCGAGTCGTCTGGGTCGTTTCCTGTAGGGGAAGGAAGTGCGGGGATTCAAGGGTGTTTTGTGGGCCTCACAAAATTAAAATGCAAACACGCGCTCTGGCGCGAAATTGCAGCTGGATGGAATCCCATGATTATGCAGAGAACTTGACGCTACTGCAAAAAGGTTGCACGCTTGAGTTGCAACGGCAGTTTCGGCATTTCCTTTTTCCCTTTTGTTGCTCTTCTTTCTTGTTTTCCAATTCAAGTGCACAAAAAGTGAATGTGAATGTGAATGTGAATGCGTTAGTGAATGTGAATGTCATGGTTACATTTGCCTTGAGTTTTGCCTAATTTATGCAACTTTTGCAGTTGTTGCTTGATAATTGGAAGGCTGCCTATGCACATGTTTGTGGGCGTGGCCAACGCAATATGTCAAATGTTTACCAACTACTCATGCACGATTGAATACATAGTATGTGTGTGTTTTCGCTGGGCGCTTGTTTACTTGTGTTCGTGTGTGTGTTTACACCCAAGGGGCAGTTGCAGTTGCCAGAGCAAATTGTATTGACTTCATACAATATTACAAGTTCCTAATGTGTGTGGGTGTGTGTGTGTGTGTGTGTGTGTGTTTGTGTGTGTCTGGCGGGCATAATAAATATCTAATTAGAGTGGAGAATAACTGTAGCATACTTTCGGGCACAAGTCACAACCCATTGAATATTAAGTGACACAAATAGAGATTTGATAAATTTCAATTGAAATATTACTTCGAATATAAAATATATTTTCTGTAAAATATTGATAAAAGCCTTAAAAGAATATATGAATACGACAATTAACAGCTAATTATTAAAAAAAATCTCAATGGAAATCGATTGATTTTCGTTATAATTATTAGTGAAATAAATTTATGATAAAGCGTTTTCTAAAGCAAATATATGATGAAGTGAAGCTGAGTAGTTAAGTTCTGACTTAACTAAATATTTTCCTAAATTATAACTTATTTAAATTTACTTCCTTTCGGCAATGTGATTTAATAATTGCAATGCCAACACTTTAATTGAATTGCAACGGCATTTTATTTATGTTGGTTGGTTCAAAGCAACTAAATTCAATTATGCAAACATTGCTTTGATTAATATTTGCACTGCTATTTTAATGCCAACATAAAGTCTCAATAATTGCATAAGGAGACCAAAATGTATAAAACATTCACAAACATGGAGAGCAGCCGTTTAGTATATCAGTATATTAGTATATTCTGTTAAAATGAAAGAACCAAGTATTAGCTGAGCCTGTATCTATTTTCCATATCTTCTCAACTGTAATAGGAACTTACTTTTAAATTTTTAGATCGAAATTTTTATATTTTTAAAGCTACGTTAGGCTGCAAATTATAATTAGTTTGAGCGGCTGTAAGACTTATGGGGATTCTGGCAATACTTTTAATGGGGCTTTCACAGCAATTTAATGTATTTAAAAAATTTACTAGTCATTAAAAATAATTTAAAGGATGTGACGAAAATTAAAAATGAAATGTGAAAAGGAAAAAAAGATATAAGCGTAAAAGTATTTCACTTGTTGATATAGTATTTAGGACAAATTATGGTACACACTCTATGCACTTTTGCGTATTGTTAATTGTTAGCAAACATATGCTTATTTTTATTTACATATTCACGTTTTTAATGTCATTCTCGCCATTACTGTAGCTCTCTCTATTTAATAATATTTGATTTTTTTTCGAACGTTTTTAATCTCAACAATTATTTTATTTCGATTAATTTAATTCCATCGATTTAATGAATTATTTCTACTAATATTTGTCAAGTTATCCACATTTAAATTAACATCATTTAAAAATACTGACTATATTTGAATAAATATTATCTTCATATTTTCAGTTGTTGTTGAAGAACCCGAATTTACTGAATACATCGAAAATGTAACTGTACCTGCTGGACGTAATGTCAAATTGGGTTGCTCGGTGAAAAATCTTGGCTCATATAAAGTAAGTAAATCAAACATTTCAATAGACATTTTTGGAGAAATATATTATAATAATAATATTAAATCATAAGCTAAACTTACTACTTTTTATTACAAAGCTTTATAAATACTTATAGAAAAACTCAAAAATGTGTTAAAATTAGTTTTAAAAAATGTATTAAGATCCACTATGCGCACATACTTTTAATTAAAAATGTATGCACATTCCAATTAAAGCAAGCTGTGAGAAATGAGGCTTACATCAGTTTTAAATAAAATTGCAAATACTAATGAACCAAACTGTATATCAGAAGAAGCATATCACCTGCCGAGCTGCTGAACAAATTTAGCATACCTGTGGACGGTTTATAAATGCATTTAGTGACTGCCTCTTTCCATCTTTATTCAACCTTTAAAAACTATTTAATACCATCTAACGACATGCAACATACTCAGGTTAGACCTCAATGAGCGCACGTACTCGGTTGCAATTTCACAGCTCAGCATCTACAAAAAAAAATGCAGCAATAAAAATGAGAGAGAGAGAGAGAGAGAGAGTTGAAAGAAAAAATGGAAAACCCAGAAGCGTTTGGCAAAAAGCGGAAGCGAGAAAATTGCATCATAGTGTCGCATATAAAAATAAACTGAACCGGTTTCATGTCCGGGGCGTGAAAGTGTGCGGTGATAGCTATGAATTACACGCATGCAATACATGTAACGAAGCTGCCAGTCACTGCAGTCGAGGAGGAAGAGGGGCAAGAGGGAATATTCTAGGGAGGAACAGGGAGCGGGGGTAATCTTACACACACAGACAGAGCTACTTAAGCATGCCATCAGCTAAAGCGACTCGGGCTAAGCTTTTTGCTACCTACTTTTCGGGCTGCTCCTATTTTCCTTCATCTCCCTTTTTTAACCATTTTCTGGCTGGCATTTTATTTACAGGATGCCATGCACGTTCCACGTGTGCGACGCTTTGTCGTCATCGGTCGCTCGTATTCTTGTTGCTCTCATTTACACCTCAATTTGATTCTATTTCCCGTACACTGCGAAATGGCAAGCCAAAATTCTGTCAAGATATCAGGTGGTCCCAGTCGTCTTGTTAGAGAAACTATCCCTCTCAATCTCTCTCTCTTTCGATCCCTCTCTTTCACACTCTCCATTTCTGTCAGTCAGTTAGTCAGCCAGTTGGCTTGAGCTACTTGAGTCAGCTTTTAGAGTACTCCCTAATGATGCTCAAAGACATTCGCTTGCCCCATCGTTGCATCAATTGAAGCGCTTTTGATATTCATAGTCGTGTCTCCACTTTCATGGTAATGATGTGTTTAAGTATGAAAATCCAACTAGTGCTTGATCTTTTTGGGATTAACTGCAATTGCTAAGAATATTAAAAACCTTCTTTTTATGGTCACCTCTTTGAGTAAAGCATCTTAGTGCTGTTCACATGGCGTATGCGCAATGCCAGCTACTAATTAATTAGTTGACTTTGATATGGCTTTCACTTTTGATGCATTCATACTTATTCTGTGCTTTCACTCACTTTGACTTTACCGTTCCTTTTTCTATCTCCATCTGCTCTATAATCCCAATCGCAATCGCTGTTGTCTTTAGAAAAGTTATCAAATCGTTTTCGCTCATTACACGCAGATTTATTTTCCAGCTGCTTAATTACATCTCATTCTCTGCTATTTTTTACTCAAAATGATGGAAAAAATGCTAATGGTGCATAATTGGATGAAAATCGGTCTTCTTTTCCGTTTACTCTGCGCGCGGAATTGTTATAAAGTTATTTAAGCAATTATTTGAGCAAAGAGAGAACTGATAATACATTTTGTCGAATTAACTCTTTGAATTAGAATTTATTATTCCGTTGAAAGTATTCTCACATGCATCCTTTGACTTATTATAATATATATGATTATCGCACCGTTTAAAAATAGAAGTTTTAATAAAATTCATTTATTTTTCCGTTTTATATTATTGAACTCTTACCATTTGCTCATTTTAGGTCGCTTGGATGCACTTTGAACAATCAGCCATTCTCACTGTCCACAATCACGTGATCACGCGGAATCCTCGCATTAGTGTCACGCACGACAAGCACGACCGTCATCGCACCTGGTATCTGCACATCAACAATGTGCACGAGGAGGACAAGGGGCGTTACATGTGTCAGATCAATACGGTGACGGCGAAGACACAGTTCGGCTATCTGAATGTTGTAGGTGAGTTGGGAAAATTAATCGCAATATGATGGGAAACCTAATCATCGCTTGGGCAACCAATGCAGCCTCAGAATGCCCCAAAGGTAGACAGAAATCGAGGCAAGTGCCACTCGAAAATCCTGTACAAATACGCGATGAATTAAAAAATAATTTATTTGCCTTCAAGCGCGGAAAGCTCACATAAACCATGACAGAGAGTGAGAGAGAGAGAGAGAGAGAGGGGTAAGTGAAGGAGAGAGAAAACAAAACGCAGGCAACAGAAAAAGCCGAAAGCAAAATTTGCTGTGTGTGTCCAGTGCACAGTTCAGTGAATCTTTTACCCAGGCGGAATTATTTTCCTGGCTGGCAAACAAACAAATTATTAAAAATTCATGCGATATTCAGCCAAACGGCAGCGTATATTTTTTAATTACAAAAAATTAAACTCACTCTAATACGAGTACCTTGATACAACAATAAAAAGAATTTAGCAAACGCCAAAATATTATATTTTAAATTAAATGTGTGAAACAAATTTTTAGTTACGAAATATTAGCATTTATCATGGTCAAATAGTTCTCTAATCAAAATGTGAGCTTAGACCGATCGACTAACAGATACCCAGCCATTATACTTTTTCATTATTCATCAATGGAAATAATTAAGACTACAGATTCAACAAATAAGCATATTTGTGATGTCATCTCATAGTTCCTGGTATTAATTTAATTAATTTATGTGGCTAGATTTACTAACTGTTCTGTCTTATTAAATACTGACAGAAACTCATCCGACTTCTTCTGACATTTTACAGAGTATTCAAATAAGTTTTTGGTTATATGTATACGGGCAATTATGCTGCACATAATTGTATTAACATTTTATTTATATAAAATCAACAAACAAAATAAATAGAGCTTCAATTGATCTTTTGACAGGCAGCGGACAAAGTGTATCAGATAACTATAAAGTTTTTATTCAATAAACAATATTCAAATCAAAATTCAGCAGAATATTAATAATACCACTGTCAAAAGTTAAATGTAAAAAGTCAATTGCTTAAAGTACAAATTTATATTGGATGAAGCAAATATAATTACTGGTTCATTTTTAAATTGAAATCCTAGGCTAAAATATTAAGAAATTTATAACGTTTTTCTTGGAGCGCTTAGTGAATACATTAAAATTAACTTGTACTTAAATTATCATAATTATCTAAGTTTTGATTATGATATTCACAAATTGGGATTATTTTAAAAACCGAAACTTTAAAATCTAAAATGTTAAATATTTTGTTATATAACTGAAACTGAGTAAGAGCAGTTAATGCTTTAAAAGTGGCTATGACTTTTGAATTAATTCGAAGCAATATAGCATTAATATTGTGCATCAATTGCACAATTATTGGAATAATTATGAAATGCATATTGAATGCTGCGATTTGAAATTGAAAACATTTCAATTGCAATTGCAATTTCCTGTTGATACCAAATTGACGCCAACAAACAATGCAATTTATCACCTATTTTAACTGCCGCTTAAAATTTGACTACATTGCATTTTCGGAGTATTCATTAAATTGGTTCGAGCAAAGCATTGCAATGGTGGAAAATATTTCTGATATTATATATATATGCATGTATGTATTGTATGTCGGGGTCTTTAATCTTAAATGGTTTTCATAATTACTAGTTGAATGTGGACCGGGATTGTTTTGTTGGCATTTAAGCGGATTATGGGTATAGTAATTTATCAGCAATTTTGAATAAATTTTGTTCTTGATACAACACTCACCACATTACTTATTGTGTTTTGTTTTGTCCACAAACAATTTACAGTGCCACCAAACATCGATGATTCGCTGAGCTCGAGCGATGTAATAGTTCGCGAGGGTGCCAACATTTCGCTGAGATGTCGAGCCAGTGGCAGTCCCCGACCCATTATCAAATGGAAGCGTGATGATAACTCGCGCATAGCCATCAATAAGAATCACATAGGTAAGTGGAAACGCATCGGACAGTCTCCATTGAGCATCAATCATTTAAAAGCATTTCGCATTTACCTACAACTTCTCGCCTCACTTCTCTCATTGCAGTGAACGAATGGGAGGGTGATACGCTAGAGATAACCCGCATCTCTCGCCTGGATATGGGTGCCTATCTCTGCATTGCATCCAATGGGGTTCCCCCTACGGTTTCCAAGCGCATCAAAGTCAGCGTGGACTGTGAGTACAAGGGGGGCAGCTTTCTGACTGTTTGTCATGCCAAAATGATAAAGTGACTTTTCTCTCTGCCTCTATCTCTATCTCGCCGCCTCCCTGTTTATCTGATTTTTCCAACATTTACTTTGTACTCGCTGTGCGCTGAGTTAACAATTTTGTTAACACAAACAACAAGTCGAGCATTTTTTAGAAATATTGACCAAAAACTAAACACAGTTTTATAGTTTATTCATTGGGCTTCAGTTCGGCAACGATTTTCAATTTATTTTTCGTTATGTGTTACGTGTGTTGACCAACATCGTTTGTAGCCTAACAAAAAACTACCTTTATAAATTTTGTAGAGTTGGATTTTTAGTGGACCTGAAAGTGGAAGTGGTCGTATACGAGTACGTGTGTTATTTGTTCTGTATTCCGGACAACTCATATTTCCATTTCTCGGGATTAAAGTTGATCTGATTGTGGGTCAAATAACATCCACAGTGGCAGAAATATTTGTTTTAGTGCCACAATATTCTTATACTAATAATAAATTTGGAATGATCTGAATTTAATGACATTACATTACTTGAGATTTTATTAATTGCAAAAATTTATAATCTCTTTTGAGAACAGTTGATGACAGCAAATATATTCATATATTAAATGTGCCTTAGTAATGTCTGGATTGTATTTCATTCAGCAAAATCTGTAATAAATACCAGATCTTTTTTTCCGCCGTAAGGCAAAAAAACGTTACCCATTTGTTTAATTCCAAGTCCACGAATAAAATTTAAAATGTTGTAATATTATATCAACTAAAATAATTAAATTTTTATTTAAAATAAAGGCTAAAAGTTTCTGTTCTTCGTACAGACAATAAGCTTAGCTTTTTTTATACAATTTTTAGATACACATTTAAATATTACTTATATAAAATGTTGCAAATGAATGGACTCATTCTTTTAATCAATACTCCGTATTAATTCCATAAAATATAGGCTCCCCAATATTGCCCCATGCAGCCCAGTGTGCTTGTGTGATTGC
Organism: Drosophila innubila; assembly: GCF_004354385.1. Classification (NCBI taxonomy): domain Eukaryota; kingdom Metazoa; phylum Arthropoda; class Insecta; order Diptera; family Drosophilidae; genus Drosophila; species Drosophila innubila. The sequence continues at coordinate 14,122,198 of NW_022995372.1, read as the reverse complement.
AATTTGTAGCACCACTTGTGGCTGCCGCATCAGTTTGAAGAATCTCAAAAAAAAATATATATAAAAAGCAAGCCCCAAATCACTGTGCAGTTCTTTTTAAGATTTATTACAAGCGACAGTCACATCACATGTTGTCCGTGTGCTGTCATGTCAGCTGAAAGCTGCCTGCAACAATCGAGGTGGGCATTTGAGGCGAAGGGGGGCGTGGCAGTGGGTGGGCAGCTCAGTCGTCACACAAAATTTGCTCGTTTGCTGTCACTTAAAAATGCCGCAAGCATAAATCTATTTTTGTTTTGTACACGACAAAACAAACCAACGACAGCCAAACAAAACCCGAGACCACAGGGCAAAACGACTAACGAGTAGCTACTACCTAGTACACAGTACCCAGTACCCAGTAACTGGTAACTCCTTGGCTGGCTACAAAAAAGCGCAATACAAATTACACGTGTGCAGACATAAAAAAGAAACTTCAAATGCTTGATTGCTGCAGACATACAAGGGGGAAAAGAGGATATGGAAGAGGGTGATGGAGAAGGGAAGAAACACTGCTCCCAAATGGTCAGCAAGACAAACTAATTTTATAATATTAGCGGTGCAATGGATTGCTTAAGCAAGTTATATTATAAACAACAAATTTTAATATAATACAGCAATTGTTTTAATTCAATTAATTTTTAAAAATCTTATAAAAAGAAAATTATTGCACAGTTTTAATTTATTTTTTGTACACAAATTAAAACAGCATATAAAATTCAACAAAAATGTTATTATATTTGTATTATATATATTAAATGTTGCCCTGAATTAAATATCACATTTCAAATAAATTTTAAACTTAAACGATTTAACTTAAAACTGAAATACAGGGAATCAAACCGAAACAAATATAGGTTACGGTTTCGGTTCCGGTACGTCCCGAAGTAACTATTTCTGAAAAGGTTCTATTTCAGTTTTTTTCTTTCGGCTCCGGTATCAGTACCGGTACGTAACGGTACAACAAATCAATTTTAAAACATTTTAAAATCTTAAGATGTCGTTTTATAATAAATATGACATCGAAATAAACAGACCTAGGGTATACAAAATTTGTTTGAACGAATTTAAAATTATTTGAATGTAGAATATATTTAGAGTCCAAATCATGATCATAATGACATTCCGCTTGAAAATCGGTTCAGTTTTGATCAAGTTTTGACAGTTTTAAATTGGTCAGACTTCGAAGCTAGTCAGTTTACAAGTCAAATTTTTTATCCAATTCTCATGATTTTTTACAAAAAAAATGAAAGGTCTCAGAATCAAGTTAAAAGTGTTGTTATATACTAATTACGATATAAAGAGTTGATTAAAAGTGAAAACTTGAGATTTAAAATTTTGAATTTTCGAAATTTCAAAGGGGGGACCCTTAGAATCGAAATCAGTATCTAGTAGAATTTAGAGGAAAATATTTATTTTTAAGAATTTAATAAAATTTTAATGCAGAATGAATTAATATGCCAAATAATGATTAAAGCAACATTTTGTTAAAAAATCGGCTTAGTTTTGATCAAGCTATGACAGTTTGACGTTGGTCAGACTTCGGAGCTAGTCACTTTACAGGTCAAAATTTTTATCCAATTCTTCATGATTTTTTACAAAAAAATGAAAGGGGTCAGAATCAAGTTTAAAGTGTTGTGAAAACTTGAGATTAGCATCGAAATCGAAACAATTAAAATAATATTTTGTGTTAGATATTCAATTTATTAATAATAATACTTAGAGATTTGCTCAAGTTTTAGCTAAATATATTCAAGAGTCCCGCTTTAAGAGTGGCAAGCGATAAAGCCTCTCTCCAGTCTCTATATACGCAATTAACAGAAATAATCTCGTGCCTGTCTTAATGCCACAATTTGTATGCACTTTGTGCACCAGCACTAGAAGAAGCAGCCACAAAATCCAATTTCAGTTATTCGGCTTGATATTCCAATAACCCATTCCCAAAGCAAAACTATGAAAACTTGGGAAATGTGTTGGGGAGAAGCGACTTTTGCTTTAGTATAAATAAATATCAAATCGAACGCTGATTTTTAAAAAATTTTGTTGCTCAACAAATTGTAGAAAAAGTCGAAAGGAGAAACAAATTTCCAATTCATTTTTGCACATAGAAAAAGTGTGTGTTGAACCTCCCCAAACAATTTGTTAAAACAACTGTGACAGCTTGCATATGTCCTTTAGCCAGGACACACACGCATACCAATGCACAGTTCCCCTGCCCACTCGCCATCTTTGTCTTCTTCTCCCTCTTTCTCAATTTCTCTTTTGGTGTATTTTGCTGTGTATTTGTACGTTTATTGTGGCGTGCGTTGCTTAACAAACAGGAAGCAACAAATTCAGCTACTGTTTCCGGTCTGAGTATATGTGTATATGTGTGTATGTGTGTGTGTGTGTGTGAACTGGTTTGTTTCTTACATTTCTGACTGCATACTGATTTGTTATCCTTGTGCAGCAGCAGGACATAGTGGTAATCGTATGGACAACATATGCTGCGAACGACCCCTTAACCTGACGCCACTTGTAAAAAGCGATTCCCAGTCCCGGTTTGGGTTTCAAATCGTCAACCTAAGCAGCTAATTTGGTATGCAATTCAGATATTTCCACATTGATATAATTTCTTGAGGGTTTTTATACAATTTGTCACTGCTTAACAGAGCTTTAAAGACGAAGATCAGAAAGCAACTGGAATTCTTATGTACTTCATTATCTATGATCTAATTGTGCACTAAGTTAAACATGACGATGATTAAATACTTTATCTTTTATACATATTTGTTGAATAGACTTTTCTATTGTTTATATTCTGTAAGAGTGATAAATTAATTTTCTAGCATTTTTAATTGGATCAAAGCCAACATTAAAGTAAAATATTTTAATAATCTTTTTTCCAAATTATTAACATAACTCCAATTTACAATTTAGCTAGCATGGTCTTATCATTCCAAAGTTGTCATACTCCCTGAAAGGGTATATTGTTATACAAGAGCACTCGACTCGACTTTAGTCGACAGGACAGGCACTTCCTGCCCACTCCTTGGCACTGATTTAAATTACAATTGAGTGGCGACAATATTGTGAACGCTGAACAGAAGCTAAAGAAAGCAGATAGCAAAGCAGCTAAGTGGCCAGTGGCGAATCAGGTAACTGCAAAAAAAGGACTTGAGTCAACAATAATTTAGCCTGGCAGCGCAAGGATCAGAATAGGAGGAGAAGGAGGAGGAGGTCGCTGAGTGGTTTGCTGTTTTCGCCTCAGTAGTCAGGTGGACATTGAGTGACAGTCTTGTCTGGCACTTTCTGTAGAAAATTGCAAGGTGACATTGCTGAGTGTAAACAACTTGAAAATTAGCAGTTAATGAAGCCTCGTTACGGGCTTGGAGTGTGAGCCAAGGATTACACTTATAGTCTGTATACCTTTGTCATTGTTCAACGAAGATGGCGACAGAGAAAGAGGACGAATTGATTGCAACAAAAGAATGTTTTCACAATATTTGCGGAATTAGTGTAATAGCAAATGGCCAAGATGATGATGATGGCATTGAGCATTGCGATTGTGATTGCATTGTGATTGGCTAAATCAGCTAGAGAATGGAGCATGAAGAAGTCTTGAATTAAATATCTAAGAACGTGCAGTTTAATGGGACCGTGAGTGTAGAGAGATAAGTTTTACTTTAAGGAATGTATTTAAAGTGATCGGCTTGTCTATAGTTGTCGATTAAGAATATCTAAGAACGTGCAGTTTAATGGGACTGTGATTAGTCTATAGCTAGATATTAGGAATACCTAAAACTATTGGACTATCAAAGAAGTCAATTTCTAATTTTGAAAAAAGTCTCTCTCTCTATTTTTTTATGATCATAAAAGTTAGGTTCTATCATATAAAAGTAATTCACGGTAAACAAGACAATGGATTTTACAAATATCTGAATACCTTCCTAATTTCAATTCAGTTAGTTTAATTTCTTACAAGAAAATATACCAACAATACCTTGGCAGTTCCTAAAAATACTCTTCAGTTCTGGGACTAGAAGAACTTGTCTCCTTGATTGGAATGGAGTCCAGCACCATTCAGAACTTGCAGCTTATTTTGGTTTGCAGACTGAATAAATTTATTAGAACATTTTTCATAGCCAAAAGTGCTGACATCTTCTGACCAAAGCAAACCAAGCCAAGCAATCTCTTTAATTCATTTTAGTAAGTTTATAAGTTTTCCCTCCTGTCTGCATATTGACAAACAAAGTTTCAAGTCCAATTTATGCATGCATTCTAGTTGTTTGGCTCGTCCAACATTTCTTTCTTTTCATTTTTTTTAAGGTCTTTGGGTTTGGTTCTGGTTCTGGTTTATGCAAATGCAAAGTCAGGCCAGATCTTAAGTATAATTTTTTATGCAACTGATTTTCATTTAAATTGAGAGGCAAGTCGCAAGTCAGAAGGCTGTGTCTTTTTTTCGCCTAGGAGAAAGTTCGCTACAGTTTGCACACATTCAAAGTACGTAAAAAGAGAGCTCAAAAAAAAGCAAACTATTTTTCTACTCAGCGAATGCATCTCATGAAAAATCTTATGAATAGCATTATTCAGTATTTTGCTTGGATTGTTTTTCACTTCCTCTCTCAGTCTTTCGGTCTGTTTGTTATTTGGGTGCATCTGTTGAGCTCTTGAGCCTTGTAATTATATAAAAGACACCTATAGAAAATTTTGTCAATGTGTTCCCAAAAAATCAAAAGAAAAAAAAAGAAAGAAAGGAGATCTCTGTGACAAGTTCTACCTACACTTCAGATTCACCACACCGCACAGTTTTAATTAAGATATTAAATGCGAGTCGCAGGTTTTTCTTCTTTTTTTTTTGTATGTTCTCAATGAGCACTAATGAACTTTTTTGCATTTGCCATAGTTATGGTTGGAGCATGAGCTCGAGCCTGAGTCTGTCATCATCATTAGGATGGGCATAAAAAGTGCCCGGCTATAGACAATGGTCTCTTCTTTCATCCATTTGCCTTGTCATTTCGCTGACTGTTTTACCTTTTGTTGATTTATGTTCACCACGAGCTGACAATTAAGCTGCGGCTCAAAAACCTAAAGGGTTTTCACGGCTTCTCTGTTTTACTGTCTCTATCTCTCTCTCTCTATAAGCTGGTAATTCCCTTGGCCCCTAAACAATTGAAATTTTAATCAGCTTGGACACAAATTAGCGTCGTTTTTATGCTTATGAAAAGTATCGTCAAGCATCTGAGCTAACGGCTGCCTTTTGATGGGTTTGCTCTGTTTCCTCTTTAGTCCTGTTATTTTGTAGTATCCTTAATCAAAAGTATATTAAGTATCACGCGGCTTAAGTGTGACAAAATGCGCAACTTAATTAACTTGTCAACGGGTTAAGTGAGGTGACTGGTCATTAAATCAGCTGAAGTGTTTAGCAACGAGGTAAACAGGCACACAAAATACTTTTTAGATTACTGTGAATGGCTTGGAAGATAGTCGTAAAAATAAACTTGAAAATAATGTGCAATGGTATTTTTTGAAAAAGTATATGGTTGTTTTTAAAATAAAGTATTTATATATATATGGATAAGTAGATGTTGCATCATTTGAAAAATATTGTTAAATTTCATAAATTTATTTAAAATTCCAAAAAGACAAAACTCCAGAAAATTAGTAGAGAATTGATTTGGAAACCAACCGATCGAAACGTCGCGACGCGTCGTTGCTCCTGAAATGACAAAGAATTTTTTTGGCTTCAGATTTTAAAATTGGTATTAAAAAACGTGTGGTCCGGTGGCTCAGCTGTAAGAGTCGTCGACCTATTACATAACTGGAACTACAGTTTGAAAAAAAAAGTCTGGGTTCGAACCCTGCCGTAACTTACCTGTTGTGTTAATATTTAAAATTGCATTGAAAATGCTTAAGGTAGCATGTAGCGTGCTCAAAATATATTTAAAATATACTAAAGAATAAAAAACGAAATATATATAATAGTTTGAGCTCAATTTGGTTTCGAGTATTATATAATTTTTTAAATCAATCAATAAACAAACATTTTTAATTTCGCCAAAAAGTATGCTACATTTTTGTTTTTAAATTCATTTGATAACTGAATTTAAACCAGCATTAAAACTACTCTTATAACACTATAATTAGCATTTATTATTATAGTTTTTGTACTCATTATGCATTATTACCTTTACAGTTCCACCCATGCTGCTCATACCACATCAATTGGTTGGAGCACCCGAAGGTTTCAATGTTACCATCGAATGTTTTACGGAGGCTCATCCAACGTCCTTGAATTACTGGACACGCGGCGAGGGACCAATCATACATGATTCATTTAAATACAAGTGAGTAAAGCCGATTTTCATATCGTATTTAGTTAGAAATAAAATATATGAATTAATTTCATTTTACCATAGAAATAAAATATATGAATTAATTTCATTTTATTTCACTTATTCCCCATCTTCCACTGCACTTTCAGAGTCGAATCAAGCGTCGGGGTGCCTGCTTATAAAACGCATATGAAGCTGACAATTATCAATGTGGGAAGCGGCGATGATGGCATTTATAAGTGTGTGGCCAAGAATCCCCGAGGAGAAACGGATGGAATTATACGATTGTATGGTAAGTAAATAACTTCAAAACGCAATGGCTACGACACCATTAAGCACTCAGTGCTCGGCTCACTCGATGGCAGCTTGTTGAAAAGTTGCTAACAAATGCATTTTTAATTGTTTGCCAAACAAAAGTTGCAAAAACATCACCAGGCAGTTGAGCAAAATATGTTGCTCATACGCCACGTGGTGCAGCTTGACTGGCATTGCAAAGTCAGCATTTGGTTTGAATCCTTTGCAATGTTTGCTCGCAAGTAACTAAGTAAAGAGCGAAATATAAGTTTCGCTTACAAATTAAAAACAAAGAATTATAATAACAATGTTTTAATTGATGCTGACTCTCAGCTATTTTCTGTTTACTTTAAAATAAATGTACGAAACTGAACCGTTTTAATATAAGAACCTGTTTGGCTCTAACGAGTTCAGTTACAACTTTAAGCCCAATTCGGCTAATTAAGAGATTCATGTCCAATGAGTGGAATGGGAGGTTTGAGAAACTGCCACACTGGCCTTAACACAAATTGACAAATTTCAGCCATTTATCCATTGAGGCGAACAAAGCAACTCTGCAGGGCAACACCACACACAAAAAGGCAGAACAAAGAAAATCTCAACCACAATGGCCCACAAATGGGCTGACTTAATTGCCTGACACGCTGCTGACCAACGGTCGAACACAGTTCAGGGCTTTGCCTGGCGAAATAAGAGAGGATAAGACGAATTCTTAACACCTTTGAATACCCTACTGGGTACTTACTCTGGCTCCATCATCTGGCTGAAACGGAAGGCTCTAGCCAAAGTGTGGTAAGGCAGCTGCTCAAAGCCATAATCAAGCCACTGAAAATCAAGTCACGTGCTTCGGTTGAGGTGCAGAATTGGCTGGGCTGACTTCTAGGATTGTCGTGACAGAAGTTTTTCCTTTGCACAGGAAAGGGCAGTAAGTCTGCGGGCAAGGACTCACATGAGTTACAAACCTCAAGGCAAACTTAAATTTCTATCCCTTCGATGATATAACTTCTATTTTTTTCACTTTTGCAACGCTTCATTTTTGTAGCTCAAGTTGAGAGTTAATATCACGTTTTTAGTTTAATTACGTGATGGATTTGCTGAGGGCAGCTTAAAGTTGCCAAAAATGTTGAAGTCAATGCGAACTTGAGATTATACAATTAACTTAAATATAGCTTATAGTTAAATTATAAATAGAAAATAATATACAAATTAAATCGAAAGTTGTATTCGAATTAAAAATTGGAATTTATTTGATGCGAAGAACTCTTAATTAAATTGTAACTCTTTAGTAGACCAACTACTTTTAAGTCTACTTTTCCATTATAATTGACATAAGGCACCCCATATTTATTACATTAGCAATATTTCCCATAACTGAAACTCACACGGCAAAGCATTTTAAAAGGGATTCAAAATCAGTGCTTTAATTAGATTCTAATGAGATTGCGCCATGAATATTCTACCTTTAATATAATAAGTACTATCATAACTGAAAACTGTTTGACAATCAAAACGATTTTGCATATTTAAAATAGTTGCTGGAAATTGCAGTTACAATTTGGCAGATTGAGCAGAAAACTTCAGGGATGCCATAATTAAAATGCTTTAATTGAAAATATCGATGATGTAGCCGGAAAACAATAATAAAGATAGCTTTAATTATATGATTGTGTGGAGGTTGTGTGATGCGAAATGGGAGTTATTCTGATGCACATATTGTCACATAATGAAAATATAAAATAATTAGCATTTTGTGTAATCAACTCGGGCGTATGATTCTGGAGAGGGCTCAAAATAACAGACAGCGCAATTTTTAAATAAATAAAAATAAAACAACATAAAAAATGGAAATCAAATACATAGAATGAAACGTGCTGAAAATGTCAAAATTGATAAATTTTTATGCAAATTCAGTTGACAAATAACAACAAAGACAAAATGCTGAAATACATTTGTCGAACAAAAACAAAAATATGTAAAGTAATCATAAATAATATATGACAATGAAAAAAATGTATATAAATTGGCACACCAATACATTCTCATATGTTTGTAACAATTGCTTAATATATGGAGGGTGAGGTTGAATTGAATTAAATGATTATAAATCTAGAAGAAAGTTTTAGTAATAGAACATTTATAGACATTATATATAACTTTAGTTTATAGAAAATGCTAGTTATAATATCGTAAATATTTCTCATAAAATTCTCTGCCGTTTTAGTTTCATATCCGCCAACGACAGCTTCTTCGGGTCTCTACACAACTGAATCGCATTGGAGTGAGGGAGGCGGCAATAATATCGGATATGGAAATCCCGACTCGACGCGTTCTATATATGGGCAGGATAAAAGTGAGTAGAGTTCGAAAGAGTTCATCTGATCATTAAAAATATGAGACAACCTCCCTGGCACCTTGTTCACTTTACCAACACACATTTCTTCTCAATCTCTTTCTCTCTTTTTATCCAAATTCTTTCTCACTAACTCTTTCTATTTCCTCTCATGTTTGAATACATCATTGAAATACCTCAAGATACGCGATATCAATCGAATTTGAATGAAATCGGTTTATCAGAACAAAAATCATTCCTAGATAAAATTCAGAACGGAGCAACAGGAACTGGCAGCCCCTCGGGAACCGCCCTCGACGGCAACGTGGACAGCGACGACGCCAACAGCATTGTGGCAATAGCGTGGCTCGTAATGTTACCAACTTTGTTAATAACTCTGCGAGCTGAGGTTTGTTTTAGGCATAGCTTAAGTTTATGTTAGCCAAAGCAAAATGTATCTTAGAGCTACATATCCATATGATAGAGTTAAGGCTTCAGGCAACACGAAATAGCAGACACAATTAAAAAAGAAGATACATACATATACTTATTATAACAAGTAATCGTATAGTCCTTAGTAAAGAAGTCCCTAGTTATGATCCGCCCCAAAAAAGATTGCAACACAGCCAAAAAGAGCTTGCTGCTAAGATGATAATGTGAAATCCATAACAAACATGAACTTAGCTTAGACCTGTATAGGAAATCTCATCATCATATTGAAATTTTTCATGCGAAATAAAATTTTATTTGAATCAATGCTGTGTTTAAACTTTCGTAATATAATCACTTTAATCGCCTTGAGTTGACTATTGTTTAATCATTTGTACAATGATATATTTGTGCGTTAAACGCTAAAGACATTTTTATACACACACCCTCATACACATCCCGTTAGATATACATACTCCTTAAGGCATAAAACGTTATATGCAAAATTAAGAAAAACCAAACAAACACATATCGAGAAATAAAATCACTTAAATTAAATTGAAGAAATATAGATTAAATAATGTGTGGGTAAGAATGGGAAGCGGTCTATATCTATCTATATGGAATAATATAGGCATGTTCAGTTCAAATTGATTTATGAAATACCATGTAGTCAGTCAGTAGACGCTGATAATGGTGTTATATTAAACTGATTTAAGCTGTCTAAGGTCAAGCGCTTTATAGCTAACGAGGCTCTCAAAACGTATATGAAGTGAGAAATTAATAGCTTAAATATATTACACAAAAATAAAAGCTTCGAGATCAAAGAAATCACATATATTAAATCACGTTTATCTCTATCTTCTAAGACTTCCAAAATCATCAACACTTCCAAAATAAATTGATAACTCAAGAAATGTGCTTACAACATACTAAAATTTCCACCCTTAAAAGATCCTATCATTACATGCTTTCTCATTGAATATTTCTAGGAAGTAATCCCATTAAAACTACTGGTTTGATTTGTTCAAAAACATTACAAATATTTTCGCATAAAGCTAAGAACCGTGTAACTACAGTTTAAACATAACAGTTAAGAAAGAAAAAAAAACAAAAAGAAAATGAAACACTTAACGAGGGAATGTTAAACATTTAAACTAAAAAGTTGTATTTTGCTTTAAATACAGAACAAAAGGTGTTAAATATATTATATTATAGTAATGAGTTACGAGTAAAATGCAAAGCTATCGACACAAAACTATATACAAATCAATATATATATACATATACATATACATATATACACCATAACTATGTAACATGTATTTAAGCATATGAAATGAGTTGTAACTGCGAATAAAATAAAATGTAATGGCGTGTATCAATTGATATTCAATGCGCAATTCAAAAGTGAGCAAATTGAAAAACTGAAAAATTTAAATAAAATAAAAAATAAAATAAAAATCTAGAACTTCAAACAAAATAACAAGTGTATGTGTTAAATGCTTAATTAGCAACCAAATAAAACAACGCTGCAACGAACAACCAAAAACATGAATTGAAAAACAATAATAAAACAAGAACCAATTAAAATATCTTGAGTTTGAGCCTTTAGATATCCTGTAAATTTTTTTATTTATTTTGCGAGCTAAGATTCACCAGAAAAATTTTATTTGAAATATAAGTTTTCTTTTATTGAATTACGATGTTCTGTTTTCCTATTAAATTATAAAATCATATCTTAGTTGAAATACCTGTTAATTTTCATCAAGAAAATTTCATTAATTTCAGTAGCTTCCTTTTATTTGTTACCGACAATTTCCAACTAAAATATACCCTTTTTGCCTAACTTACCATAGTTACAGAGTATTAAAAGTGCATTACATTAATAAACAATTAGTTGTTTTGCCAAGTATGAGGTACTTCTGCAATGGCATCGGTGAGGGCAACACAACCGCATTTCATTTGTTGTCCCATTAAATTTATTTATTTTTTAATTCACACAGCCTTTTTCAAGTGATTACAATAACAACAACTGTGAAATGTATAATAAAAACATCATAAAAATATTGCCATATTTAATTTAATTATCGTTGTATCGTGCACGCGGGGCGTGCCACAAGTTTTTCATTCATTTTTCATTACTGTTCTTTAATTTTTAATAAAAATTGTAAGTGACGCTCCGTCATTGTTGTCATGGTTAATGATGCATTCTGGGATTGGTTTGAAAAAGAAACATCAATTATATACAACATCCTATTGGTGGCCATGGCAATGAAATAGCTTCTCCATTGACCGAATTAATTGGGATGAGGTACATATGAATTTAAGTGAATATCTTGTCTCAAATTAATAATTAAATGTACTAATTGAGTGAAAACATTTAATTTTTGATAGGAAGTTTGGTCTTTATATGATTGTTTAATAACTTTATTTATGTTCTATAAAGAGTAAATTAAAGTTATATAAATGCAATCAAGTTTAAAAATGTTAACCACCATTTTTCTAAAACATTACCTATAATGTTAGCAAATCTCTTTCTATATTCATTTTCTAATATTAATGTTTTACCAATTTTAAATAGAAAGCAAAGGTAATTGAAAATAATTATGAATTATTTTATTTAAAGATAAAATCAAATACCGAAATAACCCGTAATAAGCGAATTTAATTTTCAAAATAACTCGGTAATTTTTAATATTAAATGCACATTTTAATTAATTTTGTAGTATTAATGAGGTTTAATATTTCATAAGCTAAACAAATGCGGAAATTGAATTGAAGTGCAACCTAAAGCCACGGTAAATTTCTTGCAACCTTTTTTCTATTTTTCGTGCTGATGGAAAAATAAGAAGTCAAGCAAATAGTAGAAGAAATAAAGAAGGAGGAATAAACGAAACCAGTTTGAAATCGCGACACAAGATGTCAATTTCATTACGAGAAAGGAGGATAGTCAGGACACTGAGGACAACGCGGACTGCACTCATCTGCATAAAGGGGAAATTATTTTTTGTTGCCAACTCACAACAACAACAACAACTTGGGCAACATCAACAGGCCAACTAAAAGGCAACTGCAATCGCAGCTGTTTGGAAAAACTTTTGCAGCACAGGCAAACAAAAACACGGAAAAATCTAAAGAAAATAAAAAATAATTCCAAACACAAACGTAAACGTAAACTGCTGAAATGAACTATTCAGTACAATTTCCGTAGTGCAAGAAAAAGGAAAATATCATTGTGAGATTTATGTAAAGCAAGTTAACAGAGTGGCCAAACAAATACAAATGAAGCCAAGTTCTAGAAAAACAAATTACCCCAAAAGGAAGCACAAAGAAAACAAGCAAAACATTTGCGATTGGGCACCTGAAAAAATGAATTATACTTATTTATGGAAAATAGCAAAGTGCAGCAGCTCCTCTTTATTAATCCCTCACACTCAAATTGAAAAAAACGTTGAAAAATAACAAACAAAGGTAAATTCTTCATGCATGCTTTACCAGCCTAAAAACAGTCGAATGGGCTGGCAAAGGTTTTGGGAATTGGCAAGTGTATAGTAACAATGTGGGGAAGTTTCGTGCGGCACATGTTTTCCATACTTTTTATCTGCGCCCAATTCCTTATGCGAACAGTTTATTAAAGGATGCGAGCAACTCTGAATAAGGATGAAGTGTCCTGAACAAAAGAATTCCAGTATATGTGAGTGTGTATGGAGGAGGGTTAAAAAGTTGTAAGTGCATTTCGCATAAATGGAAAATTGTTCAATTTATCGGCACACAAAGGCGTAAGAGTTAGGAGTTGGGAACATGGCCAAGGAATAACTTAGAAAACTTTATGCAATTGAATAGATAAATATTTATGTTGGTCAACTGGATAACTGGGTAACTGAATAACTGAATAACTGGTTAACCCTCAAACTTATGCTGAACAATAGACTTAAGTTCCCTTCTCTTCCTTGAGTAATTGCCACAAATGAGGCGCATCAAATTTGATTTGATTTGAGCTTTTAAACCACAACAACAAGCAGAGCAACTGAAATGGAGAACAGCATTTAAAGCGCTATAAACAATCATAAGCAGGATAAAGGTGGATAAAGAGAGAAAGGGGAGAGAAAAGAAGATGATAAAAATATCAAGAAGCCAGCAATAAAACATTCAACATTCAAGGAGTGCGAGGAGAGCAGCCAAGTGAACATTGGACCATTGTCGAAATGACATCAATAAAATATTTAAGGCGACAACAGAGCGAAGCAGCCACATTCGCATCCCACAATGGCCTTCATGCTTCATCCCCCTGCCCCTGCCCCTGCCCCTGCCACGCCTCCGCAGTTGGCAAAACAAACTGTAGAGGGCGCTGAAAGTAGAACTCCACTCGACCGACGCCGTGGCAAACGAGCTTAACAGAATAAACCGATGAGAACTGACGAAGGCAACGCTGGGTTTGGGATTGAGGATTGGGTTTGAGAATGTGGATAAAGATGACGATGAAAATGACGATGAGAATGGAGTCAAGTCGAGGAACTCACTTGAAGCCAGCATCAGGATTCCACTCGTCTTGGTTTCAACTCGACTTTGAAGTGCAATATCGGGATTGAATTCAATCGCAATTGCAATCGCTTCGCTTTCAGCTTGAGCCCGTCTATTATTCCCCGTCTCCCCGTTCCTTACTCCTTCTCCAATTCAGCTCCATAACTGGCTTTTTATTGCGGCTTCTCCTTCTGTTTTCATGCCAAGCGGCTTAGACTTGTTAGCAACGTCTTCCAACTGTTCACGAGTCTTAGACTCTCTCTCCAAGGGGATGAGAAGCGAGGGGAGCTCAGTTTACCCGGGAAATCGCGGCTAACAATCAGGAAAACATAAAGATGGGTTGCTGAAGATAGGAAAAAGACAGCACTTGGAATCGGAATTTGAATTCGGATTGGAATTGGTAATGATGATGGTATTGGCCAGTTACTTCAATTGCTGACCATTTAAAGCATGTTTTCTTGTTATTGGTTTCGATTTCTCATAATTTTTAAATTTTTTGCTAAAGTAGAATCCTTATCGCCACGCTTATCCTTTTCATTTTTATGAAATTTACATATTTTAATCAGCAAGCGTCGATTTCCCAGCGGCAATCAATTTGCCGTCATCGTTTCGTTTTGTCTTCCAATTCAACAAAAATCAGTTGAGATTTCATCTTATGATTTTCTTTGATCTAATTTCACAACTAGCCCAAGTGGTAGTTTCTGTAGCAATTTATTGCTGCCTTTTCAAATGTAAATTAAACTTGTGTCCACACCTTGTGCTATGCCGGACATTATTTGGGAGGGATTTGCCAATCTGACAGTCGACTGTGTCGGAAAGTCATCGCCTCTGCGGCTAGAAATGATAAATAGGTTTTCTCACGTTTTATTGCTGCCTCCTTTGCAAGATTCACATTTCATTTTAAAGTGTTTTTACTATTAATTGGTGAGCAATTGAAAGTCTCGAGTTTCGTGCCAAGTCAATAAAATATCAAATTACCATTTGTACACAAAGGACATTCCACTAATGAGTTAACGCCCTTCCTTAAATGCTTTGAAGTGTCCTGTTAACCGGGTAATAAATTGGTAGAGCCTATTTCGCTTAAAGCGAATATTTTATTTTATGAAAATTAAATATGGTCTTTATTTTGACAATTAATTGCTTATTTATTCTCTTACATTTTAATTTTTCACTTCTGCACTTTTAACGCACATTTTGAATGGTTAAAATTAAAATTAGTACAAATTATTTAATATTTATTAAATCTATTCAGTTGTATTTAAATTGTTGTTATCCATGGTAACACAATTTTTGCAGAGCTTAAGAATATAAAATCCAAATTCAATAATTAATAATTCAATAATTGCTAACAATATAATTGACTAAATTTGAATTTTAGAATATTTATGGAGTTTTGGAGCGTTTTTTCATTTATTCCAAATTCAATTATCTATAAATATATTTAGTTATTTCTTCCTAATTATCAATTTCTAATAATTTTCATCCGAATTTATTTAAGCATTACAATTTATTTCTGTCTTTTTGAAAATCTCTTTTAGTCTTTGTTTTCAACAAATTTAACACTGGCGGCAATTAATACAATTATCACATTTAATGGGAAGCCACAATGCATTTGAAAATTCCTGCAGCCGGAAAAGCCTCTCACACACACATACACGCATAAAATCACACACTGACACAGACACTCACACACACACACAGACATCGTTGCTCACTTGAAGTCTCGTGCCAAAAACGAAAACTCCACTGGGAGTTCTGTTCAGGGTGTGACGGAGGGAGGGGGGCAGACCATTCAATTACACCTGCTTACGAGCATTACAACGCCATTATGGTGACTGTGTATAGGTGTGTGTGTGTGTGTGTGTGTGTCGTTCTTTGACGTTATGTTCTGACGTTGGGCCCTTGGCAGCCATTTGAAGCACATCTACACTGATAAAAAAAGGACAAGTTTCTAAAATAAAGCAAATTTTACACAAATATTTCCCATTTATTGAACAACAAATTAAAGAGAAAATACGAAGACTAAAGATTACTTGTCTTGCAAACAAATTCTATATGTATTATTAATCATATTATATTATTGGTAATCAACTTATTTCTTCAACGGAAGTTTATTGCTTTAAGACGAATTTTTTTACAGTGTATACCCTCTTTGCTTTCTGTACTCTCTCTTGTGCTTCAGACTTGCCAACAATTTTATTACATTTTCGTCTGTCGACACTTTTGGGCTATTGTTGTTGTTGTTGCGGTTGCTTATTACTTAGCAGCAGTAGCTAACAACAACAACAAGAGCACAACTCAAGCCCAAAGTGCCAACAATAATAATTACAAAAGCAACAACAATCACAATTGTAACTCTCTGCCAAAAAAGTTTTTTGTCAGCTCCGTGTGCCAAAAAACATTCGACGAAAATGCCACATAAAACATAAATGAATAACCGTAACAACAGCAACAATTAGAAAAGCCAATGTAGACCTCGGAATGACATACTAACTAGATACCCTACATAGAAATATAGTAATTTCGTGTAAGTTGTATTTTGTAGTATATTTATTGTTTAATTAAAATATACTTACTACTGCATTGCGCGAGTTACTTAATTTTACTTTTATATCTCTCAATTTCAAATCATCAAATAACTAAACTATTAATACTGAAAACTTGAATTTTAGTTACAAACACACAAGTAATTATACAATTATCTGGGAATATTACCAGAATCGATAACCGAAACCTATCGTTTAATTTTAAATAACGCAACCTGAATCCAAAGCGAAATAAATTATTTTTCAAAAAGAAAATACCGAAACGTTTGTATCGGTGCGATTTCGGTACATTTTAAAAAAAAATTAGTCATTCTCTATATGTATATCAAATTGCTTTACATCAAAAGAAACCCAACAAATTTGTAGATAATATTTTTTACTTATAATTCGTTAAAATAGCTTTTCACAGGGTATAACAATAACTGCTAGATACAACAAGAACAATTAGTGGCAGTAACACATTTGTATGTAAAACAGACAAAGAACTACAGCGAGAGTATGATAAATATATATACATAGAGGGGGAAGTGAGGAAAAATACTCTGCGCGCTTTTGCAATTTGGAGAATAGCGAAAAAAAATCTGAAACGAAACTTGGCTGCAAATTTTTGGTTATTAAATTTTCAATGTGGATTTGAAATACCCTTGTTGCCGCAAAAGTGTTTGTGCTCTGGCCAAACGCAAAGTGTTGAAGCATGTTACAACACTGCATGCAACAACAGCAACAGACACTACAATAAGTGCGGCAACAACAAGCTGAGAGAAAGAGAGAGAGAGAGATAGAAGGCAGAGTGAGATAGATGCTGCTTGTTGGCATGCTTTCGAGCAGATTTAATTAGTTTTTATTACCAGAAAAAGGAAATGTGCCGCCTGCTGTTGTTGTTGTTATTGTTGCTCTTGCCACATTGCATATGGAACATTTTATAGCTGTTGTAGTTGTTGTTGTGACTGGCAGACTGTCTCTGTCTCTTGTGTTGCTCGCTACAATTTGGCGTTGGTGGCGCTGCTTAATACTTCCATTTTATGTTGCATACTTTTGTGCTGTCTGCATATCCATATGTGTGTGTGTGTGGGTGTGTCTCGATGCCTTTTTGTGTCTCTTTAAATAGTCACAACTGCTTAAATGCTTGTTTATGATGCGAGATTTTCTCTGCATGTGAAGGCAAGGAAGATCACTTATAGAGTGAAAGGGAAAAATGTGTAAGAAGTGAGAGATGGAAAGAGAGGAAGAAAGAGAGACAGAGAGAGGCAGAAAGAGAGACAGAGAGAGCGAGAGAGAGAGAGGGAGAGAGAGAGAGTGACAAAGAGATGGACAGAAGCTATGTGGCTACAGAGACAAAGATATGTTAGACGAAAACTTCCGTAAAATGAAGAAAATGAAAGGTAATTTATTGTAGAAGACTGTCATTTTTTAGATGCAATGGGCAATGGTCCCCTCTGACCCCCTATCTACCAATTTTGCATTCATTTGATTTCAACTAAACCTTGTCCCATGTACGTTTTTGGCTTTAAAGACTGTTTTGTTTATTAGTTAATAATCGTAACAATGTCCATTAGTCACGCATAAATTGTTGTGTTATTTGGCAAGACATTTGTTTATCTCCCACGTTTTGTCCATTGAAAGTTTTTCAAATGCCCATTAGAGGAATATGACATTCAAACGTTGGACAAATGATTGCAATATTTCTCTAAGCAGTTTATCCTTTTCCCGTTTTGTTGTCCTAGCGGCAATAGTTCCAAAAATCTCAACAATCGCAATTTGTAAAACATAACAACAACACCGCAATGAGAAAGAGAATCCGATGAGAACGTGGACCTACAAAACAGAACGAACAGCAAACGATAATGAAAAAGTGGAGAAACAAAAATGAAGCCAAACTTTGGCACTAAATTCACAAATTGCTCAAGTTTTAAAGTTTCGACAGTGCGTGGAGGGTCGAGTGGGAATTTCTGGTATGGGGAACTATTCAAAAACAGAGACTTACTCCACTGCATACGCGAGGGGCAGACAGGGGCAGGAATAGGAGCTAAGAAGTTAGAAACAGGGTTGGATGGGATAGTTAACAGATTTGCTTTGCATAGTTTGTGGGTTGTTGCCTTCATTTAACTGCCAGTTGGAAAATTGAAACAGTAGCAACGATTGTTGTTGTTATCGTTGTTGTTATTGTTGTTGTTGTTATGGCTTTTGTTGTTGTAACCAGTGTTGTTGTTAAGGTTGTTTTGCCAGTTTTACTTGGCTTAGTTGAGTTATTAAAAAGCAATTTGTGGCCGTCAAGACAAGTGTGTGGCAGATTGAGCGTAAATGCAGCTGAGCTGAATGTTGCCCCAAACTGAAGATGCTTCTCTCTGACTGAGTTGGGGGCCACCAAAGGGTTAAAGAGCAGACTAGGAACTCCTGGCTAATATTTTGTGTAAACCCATTCAATTAAGAATCGTAAAACTTAGTTTGGCAATCCGAAAATAGAGTACGATTAAAATACTAATAATTTATGCAACTTGGAAAGGTTCACGGATCTATTGAAGGCAATACGAATGTCATACAACTATTATTTATTTGTATTACATGGCTTTGACCGTAATAGAAATGTCCATGTTAAGAATCTTTTCCACTTCAATTTCCACTTAGAAAGAAAATGGTAATTAACTTTATAGCTATCAAGATGTGTTATGTATAAATTTTAAATAATAACCAAGAATTATTTAACACATACAATTATCATATGTGCTAGCAACAAAAAGTAAACGTTGTTTTTTTTTCTAACCAAAGCATTATTCGAAAGTTTATTTAACCGACATTGGGGGCAATAAATTTAATGCAGCAACTAAACAAAGGACTAGTCCTGGAGACTGCCACAGCCAAGGGAGCGATCAAAGGGAGTCTGGAGGGGGGAAATCGCATGCAAATAAAGCGAAAATCATTATCTGAACATGAAAATCTGGTTAACTTCGTTTAGAGAGCACAACGAGACCAGAAAGTGGGAACATTTTTGAAAATGTAGTCGAAAAGGCAAGCAAACAAGTTTCACGTAAGGCGAAATGCAAATGTGCTGGCTGAAAAGTGCTGCCAAGTGGCGAAAGGATGGCGGGCCAGGAACGGCAAAGGAGTCCTGGCAAGGACAAGTAGGTGCCAACAAGTTTGTGGCGTTAAAAGTTGTTGAAAGCGGGACGACAGACGGCTTAGCAGGCGCCATGAGGGGGCAATGTCATATATTATGTTAGTCAAGGCAGCTGGCAACGCCACATGCAGTGGCAGCAGCAGCAGCAGCAGCAGAAACAAGAAAAACAACACCAACAATGCCACTTGCATTAAATAACGGAAATGAAAACAAAAGACTTCAACTTCCGGTCGAGGCGCGAGAGTTAGAGAAACCAAAGCCACCAAATTGCACTCGAGTGAAAAGGGAAAGTGTAAAGTGGCAATGTGGCTTTTCTTTCACATTTCCCCCACTCACCCTCTCTCTCTCTCTCTCCCTCTCTGTCACTCTGTATATATTGCTTTCTCTGTCTGCTCTTGCTTACTTTGATTGCATTGCCAGTTGCTGTGGTGCAGGTGTGTTTGGAGTCCCGCATGTGGCATAAATAATTTGCACTCAACGGGCAAAACAAACGACGAGCAAAGTCGGCACTTGTAGAGCTCTCTCAATATTGGGTCTGTGGGGAAAATGGCACTTGCAGCCGGAAAACATTTCCCGCTGAGAAACGTGTTCTACTGTTTGGTTCTTTTGTTCTTCTGTCCTCTTTCTCTCTCTCTCCTTTTTATTTTTATTACATTTGCCACTGTTGCTCAAGAGCAAGGACACCACGCGAGCTGAACGCGTGCCTTTTTTCAGGACTATGTCTAGAACGCTGACCGGGAACGGGAATCTCTGGGTATCTGTGAAATTAAGTTTAATGGATTAGAATGGGGAAGCAGCTAAGATCATATTACTTACAATAAACATGATATGAAAAGATCTGTTTAAAGTCGTTATGAATTGGATTTATTTTTTCTTTTTTTTTAAATTAATAAATATATCATCACTCAATTACTTTTTATATTACTTAGCTTTGTCAAAAATATGCTTGAAATTCTTTTTTTTTTGCTTAGAAAAGTTTGTATGATATTTTTATGTTTCATATTTTCTTTTCAAAAACTTGTTTAATCAAACAGTCAACAATAACGATCACCACAGAAAAGTAAAGACAAATAATAACAAATTGCACTAGTATTAAAAAAAAAAAAGTTTTATAAAAATTTGAATAATTATAAAATCAATTAAATAAATAAATGCCTATTAAATATACTTTAAGCTTCATAAAACTATCTAAATCCCATAGAAATGTTTATATACGGTATTTACTTTTTTATTTTGATGAATATCTGCATTATTACTATTCCAGGTTTTTTTTTAATATATAGCAATTTAACTAATTATGGTGAAATATTATGAATTAAATATTTAATTGATTTTTATCTTTAATGATAAAGTTTAAAAATATGTTTTATTCAAATATTGAATTAAAATTGTATCTTTATTGAAAACAGCGCATTCAGTGTTAACATTGGCCAGCTCTGTTGTCCTGAGTTAGTTTTATGTGCTTCTACAAAAAATGCTAAAATATGTGAGCAGTTCCCACTCCCGGTGGCACTTTCAGTCGGTTCTGTGTGTTGCATGGCTGCTTCAGTGCAGTCGATGCAGCAGCTGGTGGCACGTGTATGAATAAGTGGACTGGCTGGCTTGATAACAGCTAAAATTTATTGGCAATTGAGGATGGCAAGTGGCTCAAAGAGCAACAGAGAGACGGCAGTCGGGGTTGGTTGTGGTCGGGACAGACTTAATAGAATTGCAGCTACATAGAAGGATTAAAGTAGCTAGAGGACTGGACGAGATGAAGTTCAAGCACAAGTAAACGAACTGCGAAATACTTTCAGCGAGTTGGAATTTGTATTTATGATGTCATTAAATTGCCGCCAAAACCCAAACAATGGCAACAAAAACTAGTCGGCCGGTGCTACAGTCGAGCATACTCGACTGTCGGAGACCCCGTACTTACTATCCAAAATCAGTCACTTCTAAAAACTAAATAATATTTAAGATTACCATAAACTCTTATATATTAAATTTGTCGCCGCTCGAATTTGCTTCCGATATAATTAAAAATTTTATCGGCACCCAGGGAACACCACGTGGAGGCCATTACACTTGTAATGGGGTCCTTTTATAATAATAAAAAAATATAATTTTAAATATAATAATAATAATTTTAATAATAATAATAATAATAATAATAAATATACTTATAGTATATATGCCTTAGAGTCTTATGTTTAACACTATTTAATAACACTAGTCACACTAATTATCTTAAAATGGAACACTTGGTAGCACAACAAAATCAAATTTCAAAATCACTTGTACACAGCGCGCACAAAAGAGTTGAAAAGAGTCAGTTTAAAGTCAAATAGACATACATATGCATTAATCATTAGGAAGAGCAGGACATCCATATGTGCAATTCAAAGATCTGTTAAGTGCACATACATACATATGTTGGCACGCGCCAAAACAAAAGAAGTTTCTAGCTAAGCATTCATATATATAAACATGCGTTTATGCATATTTGGTCATGTTAAGCATAAGTGAAACCTTAACAGAGAATAAATTAAAACTGCATGTTAAACATGCTTAATGTTAAATCAAATAGTAAAATAATTGAAAACCAAAAAAAGACAAATTTACTAAAAACATAAATTTACACAGTAAATTTATAATAAACATGAAATTAACATAGAATTTTAACTTAACGTTTATATAAATACCAATGTAAAATTATTTAAATGAAATTTTTAAACATGTATTCAATATTAAATGTCAGTATAACATTCATAAATAACAATTTCAATAAATTGTAAAAATTAAAAAAAAAGCTTAAATTCAGCTGGAAAAAAAGTTGTTCCCGCCGGGAATCGAACCCGCGACAAAATTGCAAAAATTTTCAAAAGACAAAGGCTCAAGTGTTGAGCCACTCTCGCGCTTATGTCTTTATCCTCCTAAATGGCCATATTGCTTGTTTTAGTGCTCAATTAAAAAGTAAAAGAAATAATTTATATTTTAACATTTAATGTTAATATTACATTTTAAATAAGCACTGAGTTTGTTTTAATATAAAATGAAATTGAATTCGAACATAAATAAATTAAAAATCTTTCGCCCACGGCAGGACTCGAACCCACGAGCACTGTCCGACTTCGCGCCTCAGTACACTGCACCACCGAAGCTCACGTCTGAATGGACGCCAATTTGTTATATAATATGTTAATATAAATATCTTGTTTTATCAAGATATTCCAGTTTTAATTACTGCCAACGCGCCATCAACGAATTTAACAGCAAAATTTATTATTTGAATATCTTCGCTATTTACTGTGCGATCAGAATGAAATTTTCAGCAAAATTTTAGGACAATTATATCTTCATCTGTGCAAAATCTGGAATTTCTGACTTTCAAAATGCTCTTATAATTTGGATATGAAATTTTCAATGTCGATTTGCAGGCGGTTAAGGGGGCGTGGCTGATTTTTGAAACAAACTTGATCTGCCTGCAGTATAGAGGAACCTACATACCAAGTTTGGTATCTCTAGCTCTTATAGTCTCCGAGATCTAGGTGTTCATACAGACAGACAGACAGACAGACAGACAGACGGACAGACAGACAGACGGACATTGCTATATCGACTCGACTATTGATGCTGATCAAGAATATATATACTTTATAGGGTCTGCCACGCCTCCTTCTACCTGTTACGCACATATTCGGTAAAACAAACCCAATAGACCCCTGTACTTTTTTTTAAGTACGGGGTCTAAAAAGGATAGAAGACAACTCGTAACCAGGCCAAGATAAATAGCAAAAACAAAAACCACTCAAAGCCGCGTAAATTGAAGCGCCCCAAAAAAATACCAAAAAGTTTTTGCTCTCCTTTTTTAGTTAGTTTTGCGGTCATCTCGAAAACCAGATGGAAGCGGACAACAACAGTGTAGAGCAGGACAGCATGACACTTAGCACAAGTTGCTTTTCTCATTTTTTGCGAGACTTATTTTCTTATGCTTTGTTTCTGTTGTTTCTGTTGTTGCATGTTTACTATTTTATTGTGGCGCGTCGGGTTTTCCGGCACAATAGCAACAACAACAAAAACAACAACAACAACAACAAAACTTAGCGTTAAATTACTGCGAGTTCTCGAGGGCATAAAACCGAAAATGGAAATTTATGTCCCAATTGCATTTCGGAGTCTCCTTCCATTTCCCTATTTCCTAACCTCTCCCATCACAACGGAAAACTTTTTCGAGCCAGATTATTGGTTAATTTTTAGGCACCGCCTTAAAGTAAGAGGAGGCCGCCGTTAAGCTAATTGTATTAAATTTGCATTAAAATTGTAAATTTCACGGCTTGCTTAACACGTAAGTTTTGAATTCTATTGCGGTTCTCCGGCACCTCATTAAGCGCACGCATATTAAAAGGTAATTTGATATTTTATTGACTCTTGCCCCACGGCTGGGCAGCTCCCCGTTAGTTGCTATTATTAGCAGAACGCTTTAAATTAAATGCCAAGGGAAAGTTGAAGACAAAGCAACAGTAAACGGTCTCATTTATCATTTCCTGTCGCACTTCTAAGCCGGCGACGCGACGAAGGACTTCTGACTTGACAGGCCGGCAAATCCTTAGTCCAGCACGTTCCTCGATCTTAGATTATGTTAAACTCAGACAGAGCTCTAATGGCAAATTTAAATACAGAAAAATTTTCCATTTATATTGCAACTACAATTTAACGAAATTAGATCAAAGAAAATCATAAGATGAAATCTCAACTGATTTTTGTTGAACTGGAAGACGAAACGAAACGATGACGGCAAATTGATTGCCGCTGGGAAATCGACGCTTGCTGATTAAAATATGTAAATTTCATAAAATGAAAAGGATAAGCGTGGCGATAAGGATTCTACTTTAGCAAAAAATTTAAAAATTATGAGAAATCGAAACCAATAACAAGAAAACATGCTTTAAATGGTCAGCAATTGAAGTAACTGGCCAATACCATCATCATTACCAATTCCAATCCGAATTCAAATTCCGATTCCAAGTGCTGTCTTTTTCCTATCTTCAGCAACCCATCTTTATGTTTCCCTGATTGTTAACCGCGATTTCCCGGGTAAACCGAGTTCCCCTCGCTTCTCATTCCCTTGGAGAGAGAGTCTAAGACTCGTAAACAGTTGGAAGACGTTGCTAACAAGTCTAAGCCGCTTGGCATGAAAACAGAAGGAGAAGCCGCAATAAAAAGCCAGTTATGGAGCTGAATTGGAGAAGGAGTAAGGAACGGGGAGACGGGGAATAATAGACGGGCTCAAGCTGAAAGCGAAGCGATTGCAATTGCGATTGAATTCAATCCCGATATTGCACTTCAAAGTCGAGTTGAAACCAAGACGAGTGGAATCCTGATGCTGGCTTCAAGTGAGTTCCTCGACTTGACTCCATTCTCATCGTCATTTTCATCGTCATCTTTATCCACATTCTCAAACCCAATCCTCAATCCCAAACCCAGCGTTGCCTTCGTCAGTTCTCATCGGTTTATTCTGTTAAGCTCGTTTGCCACGGCGTCGGTCGAGTGGAGTTCTACTTTCAGCGCCCTCTACAGTTTGTTTTGCCAACTGCGGAGGCGTGGCAGGCAGGGCAGGGCAGGGGATGAAGCATGAAGGCCATTGTGGGATGCGAATGTGGCTGCTTCTGCTCTGTTGTCGCCTTAAATATTTTATTGATGTCATTTCGACAATGGTCCAATGTTCACTTGGCTGCTCTCCTCGCACCTTGAATGTTGAATGTTTTATTGCTGGCTTTGATATTTTATCATCTTCTTTTCTCTCCCTTCTCTCTTTATCCACCTTTATCCTGCTTATGATTGTTTATAGCGCTTTAAATGCTGTTCTCCATTTCAGTTGCTCTGCTTGTTGTTGTGGTTTAAAAGCTCAAATCAAATCAAATTTGATGCGCCTCATTTGTGGCAATTACTCAAGGAAGAGAAGGGATGAAGAAACTAAACTTAAGTCTATTGTTCAGCATAAGTTTAAGGGTTAACCAGTTATTCAGTTATTCAGTTACCCAGTTATCCAGTTGACCAACATAAATATTTATCTATTCAATTGCATAAAGTTTTCTAAGTTATTCCTTGGCCATGTTCCCAACTCCTAACTCTTATGCCTTTGTGTGCCGATAAATTGAACAATTTTCCATTTATGCGAAATGCACTTACAACTTTTTACCCCTCCTCCATGCACACTCACATATACTGAAATTCTTTTGTGCAGGATACTTTATTCTTTTTCTTCACTTCAGTGTTGTTCGCATCCTTTAATAAACTGTTGGCATAAAGAATTGGGCGCAGATAAAAAGTATGGAAAACATGTTCCGCACGAAACTTTGGCACACATTTTCTACTCGGAACGTAGCCACGCCTACTGGCCGCCCCTAAGATTCTTGTGCTTGCCGAGCCCACAGAAAATATTAGTTTATTTAAATGATTTTTTTATAGGCGGCGCCTAAAACTATGCAACTGTTTCACGAAATTGGCACTCAAATTGTTGCTGAATATGAGAAAAATGGCAACTGGAAATTGCCTGCCACATTCCATTGCACTTGGGATAATTTAATACTTAAGACACATGTGGAGTTTAACTTGCAACTTTCGATAATATTCTCCAAATAATTTTATAAAATTATAAGAATAGATATATTTTTTATTGCTTGAAATATACTGGTATAATCCGAATGCTCATAGATTAACTAAATGAGTCTCACTGTCTTCTCCGACAAAGGAGTATAAAAGTATAAAATTCAAATTTAATCGGGTTCCGATGTTGAATATTATTTCGATATAATGTTTAAATAACCACAAATATGTAAAATGTATTTAAAATCAGAGTTCACATGTGTACATAATTCAACAGAATCCAATAAGAATCTCTTCTTTTTTTCGATTATTGCCACTTTAAATTGTCTTGCTTTAAGAAAGGAACTCCCTGTTCTCTCGATAATCGAAAGCTATTATGCCAACATTAGACTGCCGCCCAGATTTTTTTTT
This sequence comes from Drosophila innubila, assembly GCF_004354385.1. Taxonomy (NCBI): domain Eukaryota; kingdom Metazoa; phylum Arthropoda; class Insecta; order Diptera; family Drosophilidae; genus Drosophila; species Drosophila innubila. Next base: position 14,095,612 of record NW_022995372.1, on the reverse strand, counting down.
TGTCACTCTGCCTGTTGTTATTGTCATCGTTTTTATGCAAATATTTACATATGCGCGACGACACACTTTTCACGCCCAGTGTCCTTGCGAGTCGACCGGAAGAAGGGACGGGTATGGAACGGGGAAGGACTCATGGCGGCAGCATTTATTTTTCGACTGTTTACTGACGCCTTCTCCTGTTCGTGTCTTCTTGTCCTGTTGTCGTTTTCTCCCTATCTCCCTCTCTATCTATTTGACTGTCTGTCTGCCTGCCAGTCTCGTATTTTATTGTTATTTTTGCTATTAAATTGCGTCGGCTTATCGCACGTTTAAAATAGCAACAACAACCTCAACCGCCGTTTGAATTGTAACTTTTAACTCCATTTATTGTAAATTGTTGCTACTCGCTTTGCCTCGAGGCGGCGTTGCGTGTGTGGGCGTGGCATCTATCATTACAGATAAGAAAAATGTGCTCGTGTTTTTCTTCTTTTTTCCGCTAGCCTTCAAATTTTCGATTTTCCATAAAAAGAATTTGCTGGCGGCACGTTCCTTTTGCCTGACTCCGGCGTATGTTGACTCTGCACTTCGGCTCTTCTTTTGTTTAGCAAGGAAACATAAAAATAAAAATGTTAAATTGTTGACAATATCTCACAAAGTTCAATATCCATTCAACAAAGTATAATTTGTTTTCATTAACAAATCGATAAAAATAAAATTTTAAAAAATATATAAAAATTAATTTAAATATTCTTTAATTTGTTCATTAATTTTAATATTTACATATAAAATATATTAGCTCAGTTAAATATATAATATTATAAGAAGCCATGATAGTACAAAATAAATAGTTAAGTATTTATTAATATATATTTAAATAGTCATTACCAATTTCGAAAATGTATCTTCCATTAAAGTATTAAGTATTAAGTATAAAGAATATAAATTACGAAAGCTTATTAAAATAAGTAGTTTACAATTCTTAGGTCAAGAGTTGTTGACTCCTTCTGTGAATTACCTGGCAACTGCTTAGGCCAAGCCAGCATAAAGCAGTTATACAAATGAAAGTAGCTAAACAAAAAGAAGAAAAACAAGTTGAATGAATAGCTGTCACCGTGACTGACTGCGAACTGAGACGAACTCAACTTCAAGCATCCATCCACCCACTCAATTCCGAGTTTCCAGAGTCGAACTCAACTTCTGGCCAGAGTTTGACAGCCTGCCGAGCCTTTTCAAATTGAATCAACACAATTTTCTTTTCCAGTTGCGTCGTCTCCATCGTTTCCTTCAAGTTCCCTTATCACGTGCCATGTCCCCAGCTGCTTTTTGTGCGTATAGAAGTGACCGGAGAGACGACTTTCGTCATGGCGGCACTTGGCAAGCCACTTAATTACAAAATAATAAAGATTCCTCTGCCAGACACTGACGCCTTCATTAACACAATTCTGATGAGCCTACCTCGTTGTTATTCCCTCGTCTTATGCCCCCAAAAGTTATTCTAATTTGAGCTTCAACATTGTTCACAATGACCTGGTTACTTTTGTTGCTGCTTTCCCCCAGACACGATGTTAATTTCAATTTGTAAAGTCGCCAAACGTTGTCTGCCTGCTGCTGCCAGTAGAGACCTCTGGGATCTGCCCAAATGCAGGTGTGCGTGTGTTTGTGTGTGAGTGTGTGTGTGTGTGTGGCCTACTTGTGGTTGTGGTTGAATTCATGTTCGGTTTGCCGATTTGATTATTAATTGAAATTATACTTGTCGGGACAACGCGTATTGAATTTCTGACAGTTTTGGCAGCCAGCCACAGTATCCTTCTCCAATTTTGCCCGTTTCTACAATTCTCCAAACGCCTAAGAGCGGCAATGCCAATTAATTTGGACTGAAGGACAATTGCAACTATTGAGCATGCCAAAACTATAGATACTTAATTCTTTTTGATAAGAAAATTATATAGAAGCAAATAAGTGCCAAATCTATTAAAGTGTTGTTTTATACTAATTACGATATATGGAGCTGATGAAAAGTAAAAACTTAAGATTTAAAATTTTGAATTTTCAAAATTTAAAAGAGACCCTTACCATCATAATATAACCATGGTCGAAAAATAATAACATTTTCTAAATGAACAAAATTTGAATACAGAATGAATAAAAAGGGCAAACTATGATTAAAATGACATTCCGCTTGAAAATCGGTACCGTTTTGCCAGAGTTATGATAGTTCGAAGTTGCTCATGCCTCTGACCTAGCAACTTTACAAGTCAAAATACTTCTTAATTGTGACATGATTTTTTACAAGAAAATAAAACGCCTCAGAACCAAGTTTAAAGTGTCGTTTTATACTAATTACGATATTAGGAGTTGATTAAGGTAAAAACTTGAGATTTAAAATTTTAAATTTTCAAAATTTTAAAGGGGGGACCCTTACCATTAACGTGGAACCATGGCTATGATGGTCGAAAAATAATTAAAATTTCTAAATGCAAAAAGTTTAAATGCAGTATGAATCAACTCTTTGAACTAGCAACTTTACTACAACCGTACCGGTACAAGCGATTCGGTTTTCGGTTCTTGAAAAAGAATTAATTTCAGTTGCGGTTTCAGATCCGGTACTAAAAATGAAGCGGTTAGTTTCGGTTAACGGTTACGGTGTTATTCCCTGATTTAAGTTTAATATTTTTTTATTTTATCCCTATAAGTACCTATCTAAATCTCTGCCAATCAGTTAAATACACCTCCTGTTTAATTCCTGGCTGTTTCTACTTTGACATGTTGCAGCGTGTCAGAACATGTCTCGACTAGTTATTCCTGTTGTTTCTTTGCTTTGTTTATTCCTAGCGTTGAACTCTTCTGACATTTATGATGACAGGCGGTCATGTTGTGCGTCATCCCCGATGCCCAGACCTATTGCCAGTTCCAGTTCTCGTTCCAGATCCAGTTTGGCTGCCAGGAGGACTAGGACCTGGACCAGGACCAGTCACAACTGATGTTGACACGTGCTACATCATCATAGCCGGCGATTCTTTTGCGTTTTTGCTCAGCTGTCGTTTTTGTGAGGCACGTACAAAACATAAAAGTAACTGCACTGCGCTTTGTTGAAATAGTTGCAAAAGGAAACGAACAGCAAGGCACCACAGGACCATAGGACCCGGCTGGGGCAATAGATGCACATAGAAACAAAAAAAAAAAGAAAAAAAAAAGGCCAGCATATAACGGCCAAATTCAAACTGGACTTCAAAGTGTTAAAACTGCAGCGTCACGGCATGTGAAAAAGATTGTGTGTCTTTGTGTGTGCTGGAGATTGTGTGTGAGTGATTTCGGTAGAGAGCAATGCACCAAAATGCAAAAAAAAAAAAAAAAAAAAACAAATCTATGCAGACGTAAGCCCAAAATAAGCAAAAACTAAAAGTGCAGAGTCTAATGAAAACACTGATGCTGAAATGTCATACACAAAAGATAATACATCTCTTTGACACAATGAAAGAGTTAATCGGTGATGAAACATATTCTTTGATCCTGCTAATGAAGAACTTTGATTTAGCGGAACTGACAACTCATTTGACAGCCTAAAAGTCAAGCAAGATTATTATACCATAAAGACATTATAAAATTATAATTATGTTCATTTACTTTCCCATTATTAACAGAATAATATAAGCAATTACTCAAAAAATGTAACATATAAGTTTTATGTAATTAATAATTTTTAAGAAAGCAAAATTATAGGTAATAAAATATTTTATATTGATCATTTACATCATCTATTTCTACAGTTACGATTGCAACTTTTTGTTAAACCATATTCCATAGAGTATTCTTTGACAAAAATTCAGAATTAATTCATGTATTAAAGTTTTGTATTGCTAGAAAAATTATAGCATAATTGTTTGAGTTTTAATATTAATTTTAATTTTTTAAGTGTATAAAGCTATCTGTTCTGATCTTATTATATTATCTTATTTAAGTCGGATTAAGTCAAAAACTAAAAGTTTGTTAATTTTACTTGACCAAAATGCAGCGTAAAATTAAACATTTTATTAAATTGTATTAAAAAAAAATTTTTAAACCGAATCAAGCCATTTTTTTTTTAAAATTTGTAATAACACTTAAACATCGTGTGTTCAAGGAGCAACACGAAATGTACTTTCATCGTTCAACTGAGCTCGTAACTTTTTCGAGAATTTCTAAAAATGAAAGAATTTATTAAAGATTCATTATTATTATACTTAGTAAGTTGGACAGTTACTGTCCAAGCGCAAATCGCTTACAACGCGTTTTCTCATGATTAATTTATATATTTTTCATGATTTTTAGACCAATTTGTATTAAATGCTTCGCTTTGTATATTTGTGCATTTCCTGTTACATCTCCTTTCATGATGTCATTTTTTATTCATTTTTTTGCTGTTCTATAATTTATGCAAATTTAAATTTTACACTTGACGGCACTTGCGGCTTGTACTTTGACTTTTTGGTATTTTGGCATTTTGTTTTATGAGTTGGTCGCCTGCTTATTTTATGCCACTTGCCTTTTGTCACTCTTTACAATGTTTTATTTACAGCATGAAAAGAGGAGAAACCAAACCAGGAATTTCACAGCATTCTCTGCTTTCATACAAAATGGCAGCATATGTGAAGAACTTTTCGTGAAACGCGTAAAATTATGAAAAATGCTCGGCAATTGGCAATTATGTGAGGTAATCATAAAAAGGATAAGACATTAAAATTTAACGAGTCATTACCTAAAAAAAAAAAAGGGTTAAAGATGTTGAAAGCATGACGAGGTGGAAAAATCAGCGTTTAATTTTTGTAAGCTCTTCAGATTGAATCGACAGCTTAAACGTGCAAATAATATCTTAAGTTGAGCCTGGCCATCAATTCATTTGGCCAAGACGAAGACACAAGTTAAGCCATTTGCCGTTTCGCATTTACCGTTTGCATTGCCGCATTGAACGTGATGCCGCAATTGTGAATTCCTTAGCACATTTCTTGACAGGACTTATTTCTACATAACTGCAGAACTGCATCAACGCGTCAATTGCGTTGCCAATTAAGCGATTATCGATTGCCGAATTTATCGTCAGCATTTAATCTTGGCAAAAAACTTCAATTAGGCGCTTGAGCGACTGGCAAAGTTCATAAGCAGATTGGTAATGCGCTGACTGTGAAATTTCAACGCCGCATATTCATAAATGGATCAGGTAGGATAACAGCTCACAGACTCCTCATTCTCGGCTGCGACTTGGATTGGACTTGGACTTTAAGCTGCTTGCTTTCAACTAAAACTGTGTATGATTTAATAATTTATTCCTGGCCAGGGCCGCGGGTTTTAGCACAGCTCAGTGAGTTGCTGTGGCAGCGGGCAAAGAGGGGGGAACGCAGCACGAACAGACAGACAGAGGGAGGAGGGAAAGGGTCGAACGTGGGTAAACACGACGCTGAAAATCATTGCAAGGATATAACCGCAACAACAACAACAGTAACAATAACAACAGCAAATGGGGATTGTGCAGCAGTCTCTCTCTCTCTCTCTCTCTCTCTCACTCACTCTCTTACTCTCGTTATGTATCTGTCTCTGTCTCTGTCTCTGTCTCTACTCGTCTGTGGTAATGGCATTGGCAACCTTTGTAGCTCTACAGCAATCCTGCGAAAAGGATCTTTGTTTTCGCGACTCGTGTTTGTTTGCCCAGCTTTGGTTCGTTTCACTGCGTTTTGCGTTGCCTTTGCTTTGGGAATGAGTTTGGGAATGAGTTTGGGTTTGGGTCTGAACCTCACATAGTTGTTGGCACGGTTACCATAAAATCTGTTTCATCGTTTTCATAAATTCTTAAAGCAGCCATCATTGAAAAATTGCCAGTAACCAACTGTTTATATGCTTTTGTTTGTGTGCATCAGCACAGCAACAGAGACAGAGATACAGAACGAGACAGAAATACTGACACAGACAGACAGACTAGAGAAAGGCAAAGAGTCAGTGGCAAACTTAACATCGATTCGAACATGAATTGCACTTACAGGCAGTCAAGTGAAAGTTGCCATTGACAAATCCACATGGAGACCGACGACTTGAACTCGAACACATTGATAAAGCAATACATTAGGGAAAGCATTAGGTGAAAGATACATCGAAGGTTTAAAGTTTTTATACAATTTAATAAACAAGTATCTTTTAATACTTTCTTCTATTTTGTATAACAGAAAACTGCTCCCTATATTCAACACAAAGAATTCCATTGTTTTATGCTGCATAAGCGCACTTTTTAATAAACATCTAAAATGACCGAAATACTTTAACACTTATTTCTTGATATTTAAAAAAAAATATATATCAAAATAAATTTACAAATTTACTGAATGGAACTACGTTCTGTCTGTTAGAATACAATATCTACCAATCAATTAGAATTTTCTGAAATAATACTATTACTCTAGCTATTTATTTAAGTTGAAATAAAAACGATTTAAGCCTTTCTCTTGTGCAATACATTTTGTTTCTCAGTACTCTGACAGTTTTCTTTAATCAATTGCTTTCCATCATTAATTGCATTTTAAATCCTTCCATTGAACTCCTTCTATTAAATAGTACTCAAACAGTTTATCACCTCAATAATCTTTTAACAATCTGAAATTCTTTCTCTAATAAAATCATCTATCATCGTTTTTGCTCATCAAAATACCTACACACACACACACACACATCACAAGAGAGGGCAAAGTTCAGTCTCCAGCAACAATTGTCAAGCATATTTCCAGACATTAATCCTAATAACTAGACACACACAAACAAATAAAACTTTCCTTCCTACTCACTACCACAAATTTGAACCATAAATATGTACAACAACAAAAACTATTAACGCAAACACAACACTGACTTATTAAAGGAAACCCAAACGATAAGGAATTCGGCAAGCCCAAAAACCGCAGCTTGTCATAATAAAGGACATGATGGGACGCACGCTTACATGGGCAAAGCCACCGCAGGACATCCATAAAATCGGACAAAGCGAACGCAGACAGAGCAACAAACGGACCAAAAGGACCAAGACGAGCATGGGGAAAATAAGGAGTTGGGGTCCCAGTGATGGACATGGGCCAAGGCGTTCCGTACGTGACTTTGTGATTTTATTGGCGTTGAAAATGCCACACGTACCCTAGAAGGATTTGCCTTGGTGGGTTGCCAACAACCACATATCCTTTTGCATTAACACTCAACTAGTCGAGAGTCCTGAATGATTTTTATGACTATGTTTAGTGAAAAAAAGGGATTCAAACTGATTGCTCCCTGAAGAAATGTCTGCGAATCGGAAACCCGAAGTTCAACTGGCGACTGTCAATCTTAATTGGCTACAAGACTTATTCCTGCCAATTAAGACTTTAAGCATAGCTTTATAAATAATCAGGATACAAAAATGAAATTATATTAATAAAATGCAAATCTTGTTACTTAATGCTTGTCAAAAGGTGAATTTTTTATACACTTTACTTATAATATTTATTTATTTATTAATAAATTTAAAATATTAAACAAGAATTTATTAATCTACTTAATATTTGATTACCAAAATTTATATTATTTATAATATTTTCAAATATTTCTCGGATTAGATTAAGATTGAATTAATATGGGTACTCGAAAAAGAATAGTAATGATTAAGATTATAAATTAAATAAAATTAGTTTGATAAAATAAAAAAATTTTAAAATATATAAATCTATTATACCCACTAAAAAATAATTCGTAATAAAGGTTTAAGACTCTTTTCGGATAGAGTCCAATGAAATGCTGCAGAAAAAATGAGAATAATTTCATTTGATTTGGCAAAAGGCAAAGGCGACGCAAAAGTCTAAGACGAACACGGAGACGGAGGCGCCTCTCAGAGGCGCTACAACCGCCGCTTGAAGTTGAACTATGCAACCAGGAGCAATTTAATGGAAAGTCGTCTGTGAAGTTTTCTTTTTAAAGCCAGGGAAATGTTTCAAGTGCAAAAAAAAAAAAACAGGAAAACGAAATGCAGAACATTTTGGGTAAGAGAAAGAAAGAGGCGGCAAAGCAAAGGCATTTTTTGCGTAAAGGAAGAAATTGAAAGACAGCAGCAGCCGCGTCTGCCTTGTCCTTTGGTGTTGCTTCTCCTGTTGTTCTTGTTCTTGTTGTTGCTGTTGCTGTTGCTGTTTGTCCTGGCAGCTGCAATTCCGGCTGCGGATTTCCTGATGATTTTATTGGGCCGCCAGCAAACATTTTTGAGTGTAGCCAACGGCGCTCACGACTGCGGAATGCGCCAAAGTATTTGGTAACTTTGTTTCCTTCATTTTTTTCCCCCCAATGGGTTTGCTTCTTTTTATTTATGTATTTTTTGTATCCAAAGGAAAAGGCATAAAGGATTAAGCGCTTGTGCCGGCAGGCCTGCAAATTTTTGTGAAATTTTGTATTTAAATTTAATTTACACTTTGTAGTCTCTTTTCTTTTTAGTTGGTCTCGAAGCGCGGAAATTGAGGCAGACAAATAAAATGCTAGAAAATATTGTATGTAATGGAAATGAACAGCAGAAACAGCAGAAAGAGTGGGGAAAGTTTACACCCTCGCACATGTGCATCGAAGCATTGCCTACTTTAAGGCGCCAGCTGGCATCTTGTGGCAGCTTCAGCTGTATCCTTGCCTCCTTGGCATCGCTGCAACGCGTTGCAGCCATTTTCACTTGCCACTGCCTTGTGCGATATTCCAGCAGACAGCCAGCCGGCTACTTATGGCTCCAAAGTCGAACATAGAAACCAGGCCAACACACACACACACACAAACTTGGACAAATACTAATACTTATAAGTGTGCACAATATTTCGTAACAATTTTTCCTTGAGCTTTACGTACCGCTGCTTATAGACTGTGGCACAGCTTCTGGCACTCACTTAGTGGTGAGTGCAAATTCTCTGAGTACATATCTGTATGTACACGGGTACTCGTATGAATCAGTGAGTATGAGTGGCTGAGTGCTTGTTTAGCTGGCTTAAGTCCCGCCAGCTCGAGTTTCGAGTGCGTGGGTTCGTTAAATATTTGCTTAGGTTATTACATAGCACTTCAAATATACCATAAATGCCATTTTCGTCTTCTCATTCCGACACTAACTAATCAACCAATTTCTTGCAGTTTAAACTGTTGAAGGACGTCGTAAATTAACTACTTTTTGACTAGCTTTTACATATTTATATATGTTTCTGATTAGATAGAGACAGAGAACTAATGACATAACATAAGATATTAATAAGAATACAAATAATTGTTAATTTGAATATCAAGGTAGTTTCTTATTAAGTATTATTGTCGATATTTTTAAAAAAAAAAATTTTTAAATTAATTTACAAACTTTCATGTCTACTACACATTAGTAAATATAATTAAAATTTGTGTTTAGTTAAAAGAAAATACCTTTAAATAATTTTGTATTTTTATATATTTGTTTTCAAATGAGAAAGAAAGATTTGATGATGGTAAAATATTTATTTTCATGTTTATAAGTAGCCGGATTAAAAAATTAAACATAATATATAATATAATTATAAGATAATTTAACTACACCAGACAAATTTATAAATATTTTACTAATCATACGTATATTTGGTGATTTATAAAAAGAATAATAAATACAATTAAAGATAATAAAGAATAAAGATATTATTAAAGAATACCTGGCCACCACTTTAATCACAAGTTGTTCCAACAACCCTCGACAACTGTTGAGAGTAAAATTTAAAGATTTCTTAAGTACTTGGCAGGTGACAAAATACCAAATGTTAGCAGGTAATTAGCACAAGAAAACTTTAAGGAGCCAAGCTAAATGAAGAAAAAGATAAATTGGAGAGTTTGTTTTGCAGATTTTTAGTTGCGAATGTGCAGGCGATTGAAGACCAAAAACAAACAAACATTTCCCACATATGGTTCGCATATTTATGTGCTCTAACATCCCCTCTTCGGGGGACATTTTAGCGACAGCCGTGCGACACATACGGAACATCTGACAAACTGACAGTGAAATGACAACGTGGGGCAAGAAGTGCAAAATGCAGACGGCGAACTGCAACCGCCAATGTCTGTCCAATAGTCTCCTGTCTCTTCTCACTTTGCGACTTCTTTTTTATTTTTACCCGTCGGATTTTTGTGCAGTGACTTTGATTTTCACACAACGAGGCGTATGCGCAATTCTCGAGCATGTAAGTTGAGGTTTTTCGCGTTGTCTGGCTTCAACTGCTTGTGAAATCGCATTGTCGATTGAACAAAAGGTAAAGGATAAAGTCATGGGGTCTCATTATTGATTTCTTTGACTAATTAGGAATTGGCAATGGTAAAGTCACGTATTCAACTTGTCCAACTTTCTGGCCAAGTATTTTAATTGCAATTCTTGGGGGCTGGGTTTATTGATTTGTCTTGAAAGTTTTCCGCCATTCAGATGGAAAAGCAGGTGAAACTGCATGTCTGACAAATTGTTTGTCCCTCTTTAGAGTGTGTGCGCTCATTTGCATAATTTTACCTTGACATTTTGTTGGGGGAGTGGAAACTTCGGCAAGTCAGGTCAGGTAGTTGTTAGTCACCTTGAACCCGTTACATACGAGAGAGAGAGGGGAAGAACTACAATCATTTATCACATGAAAAGCCCTTTTCTGCTGTAGAGGAAAAGTGTCATCCTAAACGTTAACCTTGCCGACGCCCACGTCGACGTTGACGTCGACTTCTACGCTTATCTGACCGGCTACACTTGACGTATACGTAATTTCTGGAGGCAAATGATTAACGAGTCAAGTGCAAGGCAGAATGAGCATCCCTTTCTAGCTGCCTGGTATTGAATTAAATTCTATTTATTGACTAAAACAGGATACTGCATATAATTTGTAAAAAATGTGCAAGTAACACACTGAAATAAAAAAAAATAAATAAAACGACTGTAATAAAGTGGAAAATATAAATCCACGAAATAAGTAAAGAATGTTTTGGTATAAATGATTTCTATAATATATTTGATTGAGGAATATTTTAACATAATTATTTAATAATGAATTGAAGACAATGATTTAAGTAAAGTAACTTTTGTTATTAATAATTATAGAGCACGAGTATTTCTAGTCAATTAGCTTTTAGATTTTGGGTTGGTTTTCGTCTAATCAACTGTAATAGAGTTTGTCTTCCATTAGTATCAATTTCATTGCACTAAATTGCATTATTTCGCTGTTGTTCCCTGTTAATTGATTTCATTATTGTTTCCCGGAGCCTTTCGGAAAGTTGCAAGCGAGGACGCAATAAACTAGTCAACCGCAGTATGCTGCGAAGGGGAACAGACGGGTAGAGAGGGAGTCAGTAAGCTAGCCAGGCCGACAACATATTTTAGCCACGAAATTTATGCCACAACACACTAAACGAACAGAAGAGGCCGTTGCAACAATTGCAACAACAATGTGAAGCTGCAACAAAAGGCATTGAGAGGAGTAGCAAACGACAAACGCAAACAATGCAGATAATTTAGTTGCAGCGGCTATTTTGCAACAACAAAAAGAGAAAACGAAAGAGACAGAGGCAGTGAGTGAGGGGGGGGAAGGGGGTTAAGGGGATCAATAAAGAGTGCTAGCAACTTGTTTAAAATAGTCAGTTGGTCAGTTGCACAAAATCCATTGGCACGCCACAGACAAAAATAGTTAACTTTGTGCATGCCACATTTAAATTATGCAGGCAAAACAAAACAGGACACACTGTATGCTACTTACGCCCCCTACCCTCCTTCCACCCACCCTTCCACATTGTGTGTGTGTGTGTGTGTTTGTTTGCTCAACGTCTGTGTGGCACTCTCTCTCTCTCTCTCACTCTCTGTGTTTGCTTTTGGCATTCGAAAAGTTGAGGCAAAATGAAATTAAGTTGACTTGAAAGTGGCTTTAAGGCTCTTTGCCTGAAAGTACTGCTAGTATACCAAAATGCAGCTCATTTAAACACATGTCACAATACTTTCGCACAGCTGTCACTTTGACAATTTTCTAGATGAGTTTCCTGCGATTCCTCCTCCTTCCCTTTATCCGTGTGCTTTGCCAACGACTGAGCAAAAAGAAGAGAAGAAGAAAAAATCTAAGCTAAGCTGCTGCCTTGCCTTATCGCCTTGTGCGTAGGTTTGTCAACGTCATCATCATCATAATGTTGTCCTCGACACGCACACTCACTCACTCACACACACACACACACACACATATACAAGGAAAGACGGTGTCTGGCTGACTTCTTGTCGAGACGCGTAATGAAAACTTACATCAATATTACGAGTATTAGAAAAATGGCAGCAGCTGCGGTTTTTGTCATTGCTGAATGTGGAATTTCTTCTGGCTTTCCTTTTTCAAAGGTGCAGAGCTTTCAAATTATTGCAGCATATTAAATGTTATTATTTATTTTTTGATAATAGACATCGAACTAGGAAACAAGTAGCAAATTATAATTTGCTTCAGATTGTTTAGAATTAAAGTATGGTGTGAATCATATTTATTCTATTAATATCAAATATTTTTGTTACATTGCTTATTGTATATTTTTAAAGAATATTCAAATATGCTTGGACTGGAATTGGAAGTGCAATTTAAAATTCTCTCAATCTCCTGTGATGAATTCAGTAAATCTTTCATTTATTTTTTAATGCCACATTTTTTTTATTTTATTTTTTTTTTTAAATTTACTTTTACCAAATACATTTTTAATATTTTTCAGAGCTTAGTTATCTTTGATCCTTATTTACAGTAATTATTTCATACTTTACTTAAATATTTCCAGTAACAAATTCTTATCTTTATGTAATTCTAATTTTTACTCAATACCTTCGAAATACATACTTGTCTCTTGTAATTACATATCTTGCATTATTCGAGATGATTTTCATATGATCAGCTTTAGTTCTTCTGATCTTCTGTCAAATTCGATCTTTAAGTATCATCCCTTATTTTATTTAGAAACCTTGAAAGCTCTCTTTTCGCTCTCTCGTCTCCCAGTTTCTTCTAAGATTTACCTCATAAGCTGGTCCCGAAAAGCCTGAGCATTAAGCAAATGATAAGTTATGGACTAGCTGTAATATCCAAATTAAAAGCTATTCTCAGGCACTGTAATAGTAGTAGTTTGGTGGCATAAAGTTTCATAAAGAGCACACGCCGGAAATAGGAAGGATGCGCTTTGTCGTCCAATCTCCCGGTCTCCTAGTTCTTCCATTCACTCGGTCTAGAAGTTGTCTCCCTAAGCGTGTGCGGCTTTCTAGGAAGTAAATTTCGTTATCGTTTATTATTATTATTATGCGCGATGTGTGAAATGTCTGTGTATGTTGGCATCGCATGTTTGTGTTGTGACGTGGGAAATAAATTTATATTCATAACACAAGACGAGCTTGATGTAAAGATGGGTGAGATGGAGACAGAGACGGCGACGGAGCTGGAGACGGAGACGGAGCTGGAGACGGGGGCATATAAGAGTCCCCGACATGCATACAAAGTGCTTTATGTGTTCCACAAGATGCTGAAGATGTTGTACTCGGTAGCTGTAGAAGCATTCCATCAACAGCCAACAGACTAGCAAGTTTTTTGATTAAACCCGAGTGGAGTGTATGGAGTTCCTTTGAGTCTGCGGGTTTATTAAAGTCTGGCAGTCTGGACGAAGACCATGTGCAGCTAATAGGGCTAACAACTGCAACTGCAACCTCTCTACATATTGATTACTAAATTTACTGCTTGGTATATCTCAAGCTTTTCCCGAAAACTTCACATATCACGTCAACACGAATGCAGATAACTCGATTTTAGGTAGCCCAGACTCGACATTAACATCATAATAATGACGTTGACGACAACAACAGCGACAATAATGATGATGATGATAATGATGATGATGCAGGGAAAAGTTGAAGCCAGCGTCCAGGTAGACATTCACGTTGCAGTTGCTCCAACATCCCAAAACAACTTTGTCTTCATATAAAATGTACAAAGCGACAGTGCAAAAGTAATTTTGGAACAGGCAGAGGCGTTGGAGCCCCCAAGTCCTTCCAATATGAAGTTCCACTCAGAGCCACTCATGCATGAAGTCAAACGGCAAACGTCGAACCCCGAACCCCGAACCACGAACCTAGCCTGAGGTCCCCGCCCTACGGACCTCGACAATCGCACAACAATCAAAAAGCGTATGGAAGTCAAAGACGCCATGGGGGCATAGTCAGGCTGGCAGACAGCTAGACAATCGGACGGACCGTCAGTTAGGCAGCCAGTCAGCCAGGAAGTGGTAACTGGTAACTGGTAACTGGTAACTAGTAACTGGTATCCAAAACCTGGTCACATCAACGGCAATGGGTTCGATGCAATGCAATAACTTGTTCCAAACTGACACCATGTCCTTGGGGCTCATTTTTTTTTATGCGACGCATATGTAACGCTTTCGACTACTTTTTATATATCTTCCTCTCACTCACACTCTCTCTCTCTCTCTCTCTCTCTCTCTCTCTTACACTACATACATACATTTATAGGAAAAGGGCACTATACTCGTACGCACGACTACTCATCATGAGTACATGTATTTGCTACAGTCAGCGAAATATTAGCCAAATACCGAAAAAGAATGGCTGACAAATAGGCTTCAGGAATATAGAAGTTGGAATAACAGCTACTTTTATCAGCAATTTTAATATCAATTATACATTGAACTCTACACCAACAACGGTATTTAAAGATATGTTATTAAGTACATCCTTTGCTAAATAAGTATTTCCGATTACTTTTATAAATATACAAAAATTCCGTTTATTATTCTAGTATTACCAAAGTACCAATTTTTATTTACTTATTGTAAGAATAATACAACTTTTGTAAGAATTTGTTAAAATAAACTAAAAAATATTGTGCAAAAGGATATTAAGCATAATAATACAGATATCGGAATTTTAATGTCTTTCAAAGTTGCGTTACTGTACAAAGTTCAAAGTTAAAACTATAAAAGAAATAACTGGTATCATTTAAGTTTTGCATAAATTAATTAAATTTATTCAATAAGGTCATACATTTTTGTAACAGGTGATATAAAATTAGTAAGTTCAAAAAGTAAATAAATAGAGAATTTTAAGCTTCTTTATCTATACAATTATATGAATTAATATATTGATATTTAGAGTTCAATTAAAAGAACAACAAGAAAAACATATGATACGTTATCTGCATTCCAGTTTTAATTTCCTTGCTTGACATTTCTTTACAAACTTCAAAAATAATCCCCATGATAACTTCAATTATAATTAAAGACTTATTTCAGTACAACTTGATAAGAGTTTGCGAACATTTTTACCTAACATACTATATAATCATTTTGCTGGGTGTATTCTCAATGGATTCACTGCGAAATCATGCACAAATCGATCAAATTGCATATTTCTTTCGCTGGCGATTTAATTTTTTATGCGATATGCAGAGAGTGAAGAAGTCAGTCGTCAGTCGTCTTCAACTACGACCACATCCTTAGGTTTTCATTTGGCGCATTTTCTCTTTTTCTTTACGCTCGTGTGTGACTTGTAAATTTCCCCTGTTGAAGTTGAAGTGCAGCAGAGGCGCTTGATTGAGCGCACGTTTTCCCGGTTTCCGTTTTGAGTTGCATTTCACTAGACTTTTTTATTTCAAATATAGTTTGATATAGACTCATGTTCATCTCCATGTGCACCACGAAATTAAACAAAAAGGCATTTGGCTAACTCTTTTTATTTCCCAAGTGCCGTAAGGTTGGCGCAATATTCCTTTTTTGGTTTTTGACTCCCTTCTTCTTTCTTCCCGATGTCAGTTCTTGAACGTGTTGTGATATTTTATTTAAGCTTGCCATGCATCACAATTCAC
The DNA here is from genome assembly GCF_004354385.1 of Drosophila innubila. Taxonomy (NCBI): domain Eukaryota; kingdom Metazoa; phylum Arthropoda; class Insecta; order Diptera; family Drosophilidae; genus Drosophila; species Drosophila innubila. The sequence continues at coordinate 14,079,773 of NW_022995372.1, read as the reverse complement.
ATTGCCGTGGTGTTAAATTTTCGCAATATCATTATCAGCATCATTAGAATCATTGTCCTTTATCAACCCAACATGCAGATGGGATCCCATGTCTTTATCTGTATTAAAGAATCTTCCATTGAAGGCCCTTAGTTCTGGCAACGACTGTGAATCCTGAACAATATTTTTGCATGTCATGCAAAGCATGAGTATGTAAATTTTTGCTACTTTTCCTCTTCTCCTTTCTCTCTTTGTCTATCCCCTTTGTGGGGATAACATTATACAGTATTAATGTGGAAAAGTACAGCGTTGATTTCACATGTCTCTCCCTCTCTCTCTCTCTCTTTCTCTCGTTCGCTTTCTTTCTGGACAGACAAGGGACTAGAGCTTACTCCCACTATGCGAAGGCGTTTGAAAAATGTTGCAAAGATGCAAAACAACTGTTGGCAGTTTGTCAAATTTGATTTGTCATACATCAAATGGCTTTAAAATGACACTGAGGACAGAAAGAGGGGGAGGACTCTACGGAAGGAGGAATTGTGACACATGAAGTGAAAGCTGTGGAAATTTTTAAAATGGAATTTGTGGTGAATATCGCACAAGTGATGATGTGGAAGATGGCCTCAGGGTTGTATAAGAAATAAAGGATACTAAATTGAAGGCAGCCAATGTGTTTCAAATTATTTCATGAAGTTTCTTTTACTTTATTTTTTTACATACCAGAAAGTAGAAAATGTTGTATTCTTTCTTTATCACTATCTATATTCTATTTTCGACCTTCTCTCATAATCTTATAGCATGAGTATATTCTATCATTCTGCACTTATATTTACCCTAGCTTAGATTTGATTTTATCTTGTCATTGTTTTCTTGCAAACTTGGTCGTTGTTTGTCTATATATAGTGTCATCTATGTTCTTATTTGCTTTACAACAAATTCTATTATCTTTCTTTATTTATTTTGATTGTAAGACCAGCTATTTTTAAATTTTGGTCTATAGTTGTCTTCTTTGAAAGATAAAATATTTAAGTTGTTATTTATTATTTTAGAAACCTATCCTAACAGCGTTTATGCCACTAATATTTATTCTTTCTTTATTCTCTTCTATCTATTTGTATTTTTTGCTTTATCTAACCAGTTTTTTTCATTCTTCATTCACTTATGAACTCCATTATGATATACAAAACATATAATTCAAAGTATAAGGTTGTTCTTCCGTAAAGTACCTAAGTACTTTGGTAGGTTGGTCTTAATAGTCGTTTCATCATCGGGTTCGCCATGATGACGCATACATTAACGGAGCTACAGACACAAATTGACGCTACTTGTGTGGACTCAAGTAGCCCACTCATTTAGGTAATATTCTAATATAAATTTAACGCACTCCATCAAAAGTGCAGCACTCGAGGGGCAACAACAGGCAACGGTGGCATGCCACAGTGTGGCACAGCAATGGAGGAAGGAAGGCAGAGAATGGCAAGTGCTTATGAACACCGCAGGAATACCGGCAGGAACTGACGCCAGTCAGGCAAACACTTTAGACCAACTAAACAGAGCCGGTTGGCCAGGACACACAGACACAAACACACACACACACACACACACACACACACACACACACAGGCAGTTTGAAGGACATGAAATGAAACTCATTTGCCTCATTGGCCTTGTGAGCGAGCAGAAGAGAAAAGTGCTCAGTGGCAAATGCCACAGTTGGTTTTTCCCCAGACCTACTTGTTTGGCATTTGTGCAGCGTGACACGCAAATTGCCAGGAAACATACACCTGCACACACACACACACCTACACACATACACCTACATAGACAATGCAGCATGTTAAACTTCGCCTAGGACAAGCCAAGTGGGAGCACAATGGACTCCGACAGCCCAGACACTCATTTGTTGCTCTCCTCTCTTGGCAGAGGAGAAAGGAGAGGGTCTGAGAGAAAGGTGAGTGGGACTGACCATGTCTAATTTGTTGGCAATTATGTTATGTTGGATGGACATCTCCGGACTGGGACTGGCCACATTAGCATAATTGTTGTTATGAACGCGTCACAGGTGTGATTTTCATGAAGTTACATTGGAGTGCAGTGCATCCATCAACTTGTGCCATAATCTGGCAATATAGCAGTAACAGTTAAATGAACGTTAACTGATATCGACTGAGATTTCAACCCCTCTTTTATCTGTATTGACTATTCCCCCCATCGATTGAAAGCCAACAAACAATTCGATTATTGCCGCAACTTCCTTTGAGCCACCTTAACTAACCCAAATTGCTCTTTCAGACCACATGAACGCTCGGTGCTCTTCAATTACCAAACAATTAAGTGGGCGTGTCAACTGGCCAGCTCCCACAGGATGGCCAAAAGCCAAAAATCAACAGACAAAACCAAACTCTGCAAATAGTCTAGTAGCTCACTTAGAGCAATTTCATCTGCCGACCACTTGAAAAAACACTTCATATAAATTAATTATAATATGCTTGTGAATGTGCAAAATAATTGCTGTTGTTGTTGTTCTCCTTGTTGTTGTCATTGGCTCGTAATTGTTGTTTTCGAGCTAAACAATTAAGTGTAAATTGTAAAACATGCCGAGTTGCGGTCCGTGGTCATGTTTCTGTCTCTGTCTCTTTCTCCATCTCTGTCTCTGTTTGTTTCTCTGAGTTCTCTGAACCCAAAGCTAGTTGCGGTTTTGCATTTGACTGACTTTAACTGCTGAAACTATTTATTATAGTAAAAGTAGTTTCACTTCTGTTATGATTGTGAAAATTTTAATTTTCTAAGTTGCATAAGCTGGGTCTTCAAATTAACTATTAAGATTAGCTAAATTAATTATATAGCACGATTACCTAATTTCATCTTTAACAGAATTGTATTGTTATTATCACACATATTTTTACGTTTATTTTTAGCTTAAAAATGTATAATCTTTCCTAGATAGAGAAAAAAAAACTGGATTAACACATACTGTTAACCTAACATTATGGCGAACAGACTTTAAGTGAATCATAATTAATTTAATTATATACAAATTATAGTATTAAGTCCATTTCTGTAGTTATTATATTAAATTAAAATTATAATATTTAATCCATTTCTATATAATATTACTCAGTGCCTACTTGTGTGTTTACAATAAATATTATTATTTACTCAAGCTTGTCAGTTAGACCTTTAATTGAGGGAATCAAAATTAACTCCAACATATGCCTATTAGTGATAATGTCCCCGATTCATCGATATCCCGCGTGAAGTGGGTACAAATTCAACTTTTGTCTGGCGGCGCTTCCAGTATCGCTGAAGTTTCCCTATTGCTGCCTCTGGATGTGGTCAAGACGCGGCTGCAGTTGCAGACGAATGCGGTGGTGAAGGGACAGAGTCATTACAGGGGGGTGTTTGATGCATTTGCCAAGATCTATCGTCAGGAGGGAATCACAGCCTTCTGGCGTGGTATAATCCCACCCTTACTCATCGACACACCCAGACGAGCTGTTAAATTTATGGTCTTTGAGCAACTGAAGCCGGTTTTTTTTTTCGGTGCCTCGAAGCCGACCTTGATAACCTATGCTCTAGCTGGAGGGTGTGCGGGGATTACAGAAGCCATTATGCAGAATCCTTTTGAAGTGATTAAAGTAACACAACAGGCGAATCGAAAGCAGAAACTGAGTACAATCCATGTTGCGAGAACAATCTTTCAGAGTGATGGCTTCGGATCCCGAGGATTTTACAAAGGTGTCGGTGCAACAGTTGCTCGCAATTTCATATTTCACGTCATGTACTTCGGTTTCTTTTGCACAATGAGGGATGTAACACCCATTTGTAAGGATAGAACAAATGAATTCCTGCGTAAATGCGGACTGGCACTATTATCTGGATGGTTGGGTTGCATTGCGAGCATTCCATTTGATGTGGCCAAGTCCAGAATGCAAGGACCACAGCCTGTTCAGGGTCAGATCAAGTACTCCGGAGCGCTTCAGACCGTTTCCACAATCTACAGAGAGGAGGGTCTTCGAGCTCTCTACAAGGGACTGACACCGCAACTGATGCGAGGTGGTCCCGGTGGTGCCATTTTACTATTGGGCTATGAGTATATGACCTACCTAATATTAAGGAACTTAGCTTAGCTTAAAGAAACAGCAAGTACGCAGTTTATACAGAAATTTGTTTGGAATTAGATATATGCACCTTTTGTAAGGTTTTATTTTTATAATTTATCTAAAATTTATAAAATAAACATCAATAGATTTGGGAGTGTTGTAAATAATGCAGCGATCGTATTTCTAATGAACTCAACATCGATTTTAATCTTCAATTTTAAGCATTGTCAATGAGAATATTGAATTGTCAAATTCTTTCTCACTTTATTAATCGCCAGAAAATTAATGAAATTAATTAACAGTTCATGAAATTTGTTTAACGCATTAATATATAGATAAGCATATTTCTGGTCCTCCAAAAATCTTTTGCAAATATGGAGTACCCCAAATTCTCATGTATTAAATTTAATAATTACTTAAAGAATTTGTAGCTTTATTTAATTTACATTTTTATTTCTAATCTAATATATTTTTAGGTATTTATTAACATGTTATCGATAAACGAATTTTTATAATTGACTGTATTATCTGACGTTAAAAATAATAAGTAATCAGTTATCTCTATCTAGACTTCATAAGTTCATTAATCTCAATTCGATTATTCAAAAGTTTCGTTTTTTTTAGTTACGAATTATAACTTTTGTATAACTTATAACTTATAGAGCAAACATCAAATATCATAACAATCGCAAGCACTTGAAGCGAGCAATTAAGCGAACTGAGCAACAAATTCAACAACAATGAAAACAACGAAAACAACAACAACAACATTATCATCAAGAGCTAAACAATAAATGTGTTTTGGCTTTTCTGGGCAGTCGAAATGTCTCCAGGGTCAATTTAAAATGCATTTGCACACACACACACACACATACAAAATCACAATCACACATTCCCTCACACACATCTTCTCAAACATACAAATGTATATGCAACAAATATACATACATAGATTAGTGTAATTACGAGTAGAGCCATGAATTGGAATGATATCGATGTAGAGCTTAAAGGCATTTTACTACGCAAGAGAAGAGAGATAGCATGTGAGTGAGAGAGAGATAAAGATTTATATATACAGGAAGAGACAGAGACAGAGACAGAAAGAGATAGTGAGAGATGGAAGGCGTGCGACATTAACGACATGATGCCGGTTTGAATTTGTCATATGGCAATTGGAAATCCAGCTTTTGATTTCATTTCATTACCCATTGCAATTTCAACTATGAATAATTGAATATGTGCATTGCATACTTTAAGGCATCAAATTGCCATAGTAATTGTTTGTTGTTGCTGCTGTTGCATTTGTTGTTGTTGCCGTGCTTTTGGCAAATTCAGCTGGAATATGCTTATTACGCATTAAAACTAATTTAGCATTGCAATTTTGTTTACTCTCTCTCCCTCGAAATAAACCAATTTACAAAATTTGTATTGAGCAGTTTGATGTTTGTGTTTGATTGATGTCAGTTTTAAATTTCTAAATATTTAGCATTCGTTTGAGATAGCTAATTGATGTAAACATAGAGTGTTATAAACGCAGAGGATTAAATGACTAAAAATGCGGTGTCATATTACAGAAATAATTGCATTTATCTTATAGGAAATATTTTAAAGAGTATTGATACATACTTGTATGCTTTTTAGACCCCGTACTTAAAAAAAGTACATGGGTCTATTGGGTTTGCTTTACCGAATATGTGCGTAACAGGCAGAAGCAGGCGTGGCAGACCCCATAAAGTATATATATTCTTGATCAGCATCGATAGCCGAGTCGATATAGCAATGTCCGTCTGTCTGTCTGTCTGTCTGTCTGTCTGTCTGTCTGTCTGTATGAACACCTAGATCTCGGAGACTATAAGAGCTAGAGACCCCAAACTTGGTATGTGGGTTCCTCTATATTGCAAGCAGATCAAGTTTATTTCAAAATTTATCGCCCACAAATCGAAAAAAAAAAATTTCATATCCAAATTAAAAGAACAATTTAAAAGCTAGTGACACCAAATTTGGTATGTAGATTCCTCTATCTTGCAGGCAGGTAAAGTTTGTTTCTTTTTTGAATCGGACCACTATATCAAATAGTGCCCATAGAAACAATCGGTCGAAAATCAATTTTTAGTATGAAAAACTTTTTTGCTTAATGAGATATTGTATCCAAACTGATACAATAAGCATATGACTTGGTTTTATATATCCTGTCCAAAGTTGGTTCAAATCGGACCACTATATCATATAGCTGTCTTAGGACCGATCGAGTGAAAATCAAGTCTTAGTATGAACAACTTTTTTGTTTTTTGAGATATCGAAACCAAACTGATAGAATATAAATAAAACTTAGCTTTATATATCCTGGCCAAAGTTGGATCAAATCGGAGCACTATATCATATAGCTGTCATATGACCGATCGGGCGAAAATCACGTCTTAGTATAAAAATCTTTTATGTTTTATGAGACATTTCTACTAATATGATTATTAGTTTTTGCCATAGTAAGTACGGGGTCTCCGACAGTCGAGTATGCTCGACTGTAGCACCGGCCGACTAGTTTCAATTGAACTGTAACTATTTTCACACTTCTAATCAATTAAAGTTCAATTACTCATCAAAAAGCGCTTTCGAAAAATTTAAAAACAAATAACATAAATAAAAAGAACTGGAAAACTTAGTTGAAATTTAATTGTCTCTTTCAATTTCTATCTTTCTCTTTATAACAATGTATCAATTGGTTGTTTTTATTGCTCTATGCTTTTTGTCTAGTCAATAAAATATGAATTATTTGAAATATTTAAGCGCAGTATAAATCAAATGCCAACACTCGGCATCAAAGCCAAAAATAATAGAGAGAAAAATGGCAGAGAAAACACAATTTACAGCATTTTCTGTTTTCTGTTTTGACTTTTATTTAGTCGTTGCTGTTGTTACTGTTACTGTTGTTGTTGTTGCTGTTGTTTCTTTTCACATTCGGGCTGAACACAAATTTTTTATCAGCAAACAGCACAAATTTCGTATACGCCATGTTATTGTTGTCAGTTCTAGTTGTTGTTGTTGTTGTTGTTATTGTTGTTGTTGGAGTTGTCGTTGTGGTTGTCTAAATAAATTTTTTATTGACCATGGTTAACGCTTCAGTGAGCAATAAACGAACGAAAAACACGCAACATGAGCAAAGGGAAGGGAAGTGTGAAAAGCACAAAAACCTCTGAGAATTTTCCCGAGTTCCCCGAGTCCTGTTGCTGCCAGTGTGGCCAACGCCTCCAAGCATGCCACAAGTTATTTCACACACCCACACACAAATATACATTGGCCGAGACTAGTCATGTGTGTTGGTGTTGGTGTACGTGTGTGTGTGTGTGTGTGTGATTTCTGTTGTCGGGTGTATGAAATAAAATGCTCGAGTTACACATGTTATACAATTGTTGGGCGTAAATATGATTATGCTGCCGGATCCAGCAAGGCCTAAAAGCCAATCCAAGATTCTGCCCAAAACCCAAACCTCAATTCCAACCATAGCCAAACCAACTTCTGCTCGAGTGATATGTATGTGTGTATATTTTTGAGTGTTTGTCTTTGGCCTTGTGATTTTTATTCACTGTACGATTATTGAAGTACGTAGAATATTCCTTAAAATATGTCAATTTTATTTAACTGAACTATTTAAATAAGTTGAGAAAAATAAAGGGGTAGTATGAATTCTCTTATTATTTATTTATTATAAATAAAATAAAAAATAGTAGAGGTGAACATTTTCTGCAACACCATAACTTACAACATTCGTTTGTTTTTATTTATTTTATTTATATTACGAACAACAGTTGACACAGTAATGAGTATTATGGTAAAACTATATATATGAACACCTGGCTTGTACATACAGGTACAACTATAATTTAATAGTCGGTAGCCGATACATCTAAGCTTTAATTAAAATGTTTCATACGAAATTTTGGGAAAGATCCTACTTTTTAAAGTTGTAAAAAACAGACACGAAATATTAATAGTTTAGAATTATATATTTTATTGTAGAATTTTTTTAAGTAAATTTTTTAAAAGCAATTTAATATATTCTAGAATGTTAAAATTGCATGCTTCTAATATCATAAAGCTGAGTTACCTTTAATCAATTTAGCCAACATATTGGTCGAAAGTACTTCCATAAAAAACATGCTTAAGCGATAAAAAAAAAAGACATTTCGATCTCTGTAAATAAATCTAACTGGGATGTTACTCGTCCCCTTATATTCTGTCTTTTCCAATGATTTATACAGCAATTGAATTAAAAATTATCTTAGTTCTTTTTTCGTTATCTCATCATTTTAAATATCTCTTTCTTGTTTATTCCCAATATAGTTTGATTAAACAAACGCTTTCTTTTCCAAGAACTTCTAATTTCTCATTTCATATGAGTTTTTAAATTGCGGAGCCTTGTGTCTTAATTTCATATATAGTTGCAGGAGAGAGACATTAAACTGGCGGCATTGGAACACTGACCACATGCACCATATGACGTCTCTTCACACTCACACTCACACTCACATACACCAACATACCAACATACCAACACACACACATCGAGATTAAGATAATTAAACATGCTGCGCACGTGCAGCGGCTGCTTTCAACATTTTATTTTATGCTCTGATATTCGAGCAAAAACAAATAAAATGCATGGGGCGTGTTTATATGGTGTCTGGTCTGGTCTGGTCTGGCCCGCAAATTGAACCACAAGTAGCCCGAAACTACGCACCACAAATAACTTTATGGGTCTGCTGACCGAGGGAATTTCAACAGTAACAACTACAACAACCACTTGCGACTGCTGGCAATTTTTATATATTAATTAAAAGGAATTTTACGTGCTAATGAAATAAAATGTGGAAAGCGTGAGCCAAGCAAATGTGTGTGAAAATAGTAAATGTAGAGGAAGTGTGGACGACAGAGTTTTTTCTATTTATGAAATGAAGAGGCATTAAATCTTGCCTAGGATTTGTCGTACATTTCACAATTTGTTGCTTGGACGAAAACCAGATGAAAAGACTATGCACATTAAGTATACGCCGCATTGTTACGATGCTATTGATGGGCTCTTTGTCCCCGTAGCTCTTACGTGCGTGTACAAAGTAGTAGTTCCATTAGCAGTTGCCATGAAACTGAATCAAACTCAAGCTAAAATGTTGCTATAATGTGTAAAACGTAGCTTGAACAAGTTGCGTATACGACACGTTGCAGCAAGCCAGCGAACTTGTTGTCGCAACAGCACATGTTAACAGTTGCAACATTCCATTCGATTGCAGTCTGTATAAAACTATAATAATACACAATTGATGATAAATACAATAAAATAATTCTAGCTAAACAGAGGTTTCCAATTTTATTGAAATATACTGATTTTTATATTAAAGTTGCATTTTTTATTTAATTTATTATTATTATTTCCCCTTTTTCCGAATTAATATTTATATTATTTGTGACAAAATTTCGAGCTTGATTAAATTTTATTTTACTTCTAACACCTTTCGAAAAGCCGATAAAATGTATAATTTCATACATGCACAAATTTATGAAAAACAACAAAACCGTTAGCTTTGAGTGTGTGTGTGTTGTTGTTAGTGTTAGTGTTGGTGTTGGCATGCAGGTAAATATTTGCGTAACCCATAAATCCATACAATTTAATTTTAAGCAAATAAATCATATCAAACATACAATTTTACTGGGTTGTTGTTGCTTAGTGTTTTGAGCTCTAATGTTTACAGGCGATAAACACTGTAAATTTCCAAAGAATTTTTCAATAATTTACGAGAAAACTGCAATTGCCAAAAATGTGCATATTTAGAGCAATGAAAAGTGAAAATTTGGGAACGTGACTGAAAGTCAAATGAAAACCGAAACAAAATCAAAAATAGAATAGTCATAAATAAATGCTGTCAACTAAAAAAAATGAATATCGGCAAACTACTCGGCATTTTTGTAATAATTGTCTCAAATGACTTGTTATGGTCTTCTAGGAGATTAGCAATATATTTCAATAGCTTTAAGTTTTATCTTGTTGTCCTAACTCTGAGCTGCTCTTAGACGTTAGTTGGTAATGTTTTGGCTTGTTTGCAAGTCATTAGACGGACTTCATTAGGCAAACACAACTTGTTGGTCAGTTAGGTCAGATAAGCCAGTGTGCTAATGATTTCAACACTTATGACTGAAAATTGTAAATTGTAATAATTTAAATATTTAATTTGTGAAATGTAAATAAGACTGCTTTCCCTCCTTATTTATTTACTATCTTCTTTTATCATCATTTAATCCACTTCATACAATTATTAAACAACCCTCGCAACCAAGCAGCATCATCATTATTATTGCCATCATCAACTATGATGTGTGGCAACCCTCCGGGGCTCTGTTGGCTCGGTTGCATAACTTGCAAAATTTATGCATGAGAGCAACAGAGTTAATCCTACAAGACGACGTGGGTTGCCAGACATTCGCAGTGGTTGAGTGAATTAAACTATGGAAGGGGTGGGAATATTGTGTTGTTATTTGTAAGCAGCAACAACAAAAGCACAACAGCTGCACGGGCATTATTATTAACACCAAAATGACAAACAACATCAAAATGAGCAACAAAATACAACAACAGCTGTGAAATAACAACAACACTTTGCTTTAAATCTTCAGCTTAAATGTCAAAGGTCAACATTTAACTTTGGGCAATATTTCCAATGATTTAAATTAATTTCACTTTCAATTGTTCAATTCGATATCAATTTTAATCTTTGCTTAAAGGCATGAATCTTTTAACCATAAATGACCTTTTAGCTCCAGCTCCAGCTTTTTCCCCGTTTCTCTGATTCTCCGATTCCCCTTTCTCACTGGATGGCGACAGAACGTGAAATCACTGCCACATATGTCGGCCAATAACTGACATTATTGACTGTTAACATTCTTGCAGCTCACAATAATAATGGAGAAAGCAGTGCAACAGTAGAATGATCGAAGAATAAATACTCTTTAAATGGAATATAATGTGCACTCAAATTTTAATACATTTTATATATAATAACATATGTTAAAATATACATTTGTTTGATAAATAACTGAAAACGTAATTAATTTCATTCAAAATCATTTTGCAAATAGGTTTCTTTAATAAACTGAATTAATATTATAAATATTTAAGTGTTCAATATTATATAGAATATTTTAACTTCATTAATTGTTATGTAATTGTAATTACTATTTTGAATTTCATAAAAAATGGGTCATAATACCCGTTTTGCTGCTGGTTGGTCAACGAATGCGGCAAGTGCCACATTTCAATAACTGAAATGCCAATTAAAATTGTACAATGGGTGTGCTCCGTTGTCGGTCTGAAAGTTGGCGGTCCTGAATCGCGACCAGCGACGAATGTCAGTTAAACGAGCAAATAGCCAAAAACAAACACACACAAGCGCGACATCTGCATCAGCCGGGTCTGGTCCTATACATATACATATACATATATATGGACATATAGAATATGTAAAGCAAGTAGTGTGCCAGGAAGCGCAGACAACAACAGCGAAAAAGAGAGAGGTAGAGAAAGAGAAAGAAAAGGGCTCAACGAGCACATCCTGGTATATCCTGATGCAAACGCGTATTCCCGATATGCGCTGGTAATTGGTATTGTTTGCCTGAAAGAGCGACCATAACCGGAGAGTGTTGCAACTTGCAACACACATAGACACACACACACACACATATGCACCTTGATGCCAGCAAAAAATACACTGTGAAACCAATGTCATGCAAACAAGCCGCAAGTGGGGCAAGCACCGTGAGTTCGTGGCAACAAAACTGGGTGGTGGGAGGAACGCCAATATGCATAAACAAGCAACTAGCAACTATTAATTTTCCATTATTAACAGACGAATGAAAGTGCTGGTGGAAATGAGTTAAGCTTAAGTCAAGAAAAGCAAATGAAAACCAAAAGCAATAAGTCGCATATGGAAATGTGAAGGTCAGCTAATCAAATGTTTGACAAGAATCGATTTTCCATATTAAATAAATTATGTCGGAATAAAATACAAATATTCAGATGGAAACGTAATATTCTGTGAAATTAACAAATTAATTCTTATATCTCTCTCTTCACCCAAAGATAAGAAATCTTTTTATTAAACGTAACATGTTCAGAAATATTCATAAAAATACTGCAAAAATATTATGCTTTTAAAAAATATTAAAATTGAATGTTTTATTACAATTGCTTAATCAATTAAAAATTATCAGATCAGTTTTTACAAGTGCTGCTCAGTTTCTTCTTTGCTTATCTTTTGAAGTGCATCTTATATACAATTTTTTCTTTTCTCTATCCCCAAAAAGCGTACAGTCAGTGCAACATATAAGCCTCCACACAAAATCTAAACGAAACTTTTGGAGTTTTACTTCAACAACTGAGTGTATATACTTGATTTATGCATATTGATAAGAGCATTGCCATCATATCTATGAAATACCTCCATACGCACTGTGTTAACGAGGAAAACCTGTACAACTTTCACGTTCGCATTGTTTGCACAGGCACGAAAAGTTATTAAGATGCATAGACGTGATTTTGCATGTTTTAAAAAAGTCAAGAAAAGACAACTATAGAGAGGTCCCTCGCACAGTCGAGGAGTCAGATAGAGAGTGCTGTCTTGAAGACACTTAAAGCTATTTTTAATTTTATAAACAAATTTCCATTAGTGAACCAAATGACATCTGCATTAAAGAGATCGGCTGATGGAAACAGACTGAGACTAGGACTATGACTGAGACTTAGTTCTGATACCAAATGAGCAACTGCTCAGAGCGGCCTCATTGACATGCCTGACAAGAATTGAATTAAAAGTTTTTGTGCTGCGCTTCTGGTGACTCTCGGAACAAATCTAAGAAACAGCTGAAGAGAAAATGGAAAACTGCGCCGCGCCTCAATTTTCATTGTGGGGCGAGCCAAAAAAATCTTTTAGCCTCGAAATGCGCATTTAAATTGATTTGTAATTCGCGGTTAATTTGGTTGCCGCCCTGCGGTGTCCGGCTGGTCAATGTGACTATTTTATACATTTTTCCCTTGTTGGTTATTCCCTGTTCATGTTTTTAACGTAATTTGACACTGAAAGCGTGACAGCTGCGACGTTTTTTCACTTTTCTCTCCCACCGCTGGGAAATGGGCGCTTTATCGATAATCAGTAGGAAAAACAGCAGCTGGATGCATTGAACGTATTAAATATTAATTAAATTGTTAACTTGTCAAAAGATCATTCTATGCATATTTGATACACAATTCAAGTGATTTTACAAAACAACTGAATAAAAAACTGTCCATGTCAATTTATGAGATTAAAATAATAACATTAAAAAAGTGTTAATGTGTCATTAGAATGCCAAAGAGTTAAATCACAATGCTATGACAGCAATTGAGCTATGAAAGGAAATGTTATTATATCATGTTATTGTTTTTTAATCGCCATTTTTATACAAAATACAACAAAAGTTTAGGGAAAATGTAAGTATGTAAATGAAAGATATTTAATAATATTATATTTTATATTAGCAAACATTCTTTTAACATACAACTTTGTAATATATCAGCAGTTAAAAAAACATAAAAAAAAAAAAAAACTTCGGCTTCCAGTTATATAAATTTAGAGGTATATACCTAACAAAGGCTTGAACACATTGCAATCAAAACAACAAAACAATTGAATCGAAAAACCAATCAGTCAACATGGTTACCTCTGCAACACACAATCCACATACATACCACACATACATGCCACAAACAGCATCAGCTTCAGCCTAACCTAAAACCAACTCACTGAAAATGCAACATTTTGTGCCGAAAAAGAAAAACAACAATACAAAAATTAATTGATGACGCACTCACACACATGACGCGCCAACACTAATTGGCAGTAACAACAACAACAACAACAACAGCAACAATAACAGTTATGTGGACACACGAAGTCGATTTGATAACAGGAGTCCACGGGTAAGTCCACTGGTTATGAAACAACAGCAGCCAAAGGGCTTGAGTTGGGGATAGGGGCGCTCAGAGTGGGCGTGTCAGTAGGCAAATCGATGCAGACATAGACGAACAGCAATCAATCAATTAAATGCCCGACTGTAACAGCTACAACAACAGCAACTGGATTCAACATAATGTTGGGCACTGCAAAAACTGTTGCCGACTTTTAGGCACTGCCAAGAAAAAGAAAAAATATTGAAGATCTATCTGAATTTTTTTGAACTTATTAAGAGTGATTTGGCATGACATAAAATCATTTATTGAAAGACAGTAGTTTCCAAAGGCACATATCATACCCATATTAAAATTAAGAGCTTTATTTATTATCGTATACATTTATTTGAAATTATTTTTAATTTAATAATTAAGTTAAATTGCGTTGTTTTATGGCTATCCTAATATAAGCTTTAATCTATTAAAAATGGTTTAAATTCATCGAAATTGTAAAGATAGACAGCTGTTCACTGCAGCTTTAAATTAATAATTGTTTATTTATATAAGGCCTTTTATACATTGCTGTATGGGTGAACATATTGGTGTATCTTTTTCCAATGCATCGACAGTAGCTTTAATTGTATTTTAACTACAAAGTTAGAATTAGTCTACCTTGAATGTTTCATTGTGCAACATGTCAGTAAAATATTTATTTTATTTATTTCTTCTAGTCGTTTGCATCTACATAAATGATGCCCAAGAGAATTGTAAGTATAGAATGATTTTTAAATATTTTATTGAAAAACTTCTTCCTTGCAGATAAAAGAAAAAGTGATTCTATGAGCTCGGTTAAAAGCATGAGAGTAAAACTATTAAATCTTTTAGAAAAATTACGATTTTGAGGACTTAATGCGACACTGTCATTTAACGAATAAAGTTCAATAAAATTATTTAACCAATTGAATTATTAGTCATTAATAACATATATTATAATAATTTCCGTTCGCATTGTCTTTTATGCTGATATTTAGTTTTCATATTTGTGTGTGAATTTTCTCGCACAGCATTTTATATCTTATCTACAGTTTATTTATTATTATGGATTGTAAATATTAATTTAAAGAAACACCCCTAATCAAGAGTTAGGTAACGGCTTAGTCATCATTGTGAAATCGTCGATCCAAAAGAATTTCTTTTGAATTGCCCTAGTCTTAATAGTGCTCTTCGGTGGCAAGTCGAATAATCTTATCGAGTATACGACCTATTGCCGCATCATAAAAAAGATAAGAGTCAAGTCAAGAGTAGATTGTGAAGCAATTTCTAAAAAAAATAGTTGATTTATTGTATTACTAACTAGTCCATAATATGTCTAGGCATAGATCTTGGCCAACACTAGGCCCAATACAGTGGCTACAATTGTATAAACACTGCTGCTCATCTTTCCGGCGGGATTCTTGTTGCACTTATCACCGGAGCAGATGGTACACTTGGTCTTCCTCCAGTTGGAATATTGAGGCCTTAGGGGCAAAGTACAAGCTCCCACATTGGGATGGACACAGCCATGCAGCTGATGACTTATTGAGTTGTCTGTATGTGGAAATGAATATGTTAGTTGCACTTAAGAAAACACATTGAAATGAAAAAGATAAGAAGTACTCACTGTTGGGAAAGGTATACTTCAGAGCGAGACAGTCAAACCTCACGCTGTTAAACTGTCTCACATTGTCATGATAAACACCAAGATACAGACTTGTCTCATTGGCAGCAGCATTGGAACAGGTCGTTTTCCTAGCATTCTTGCAATCATTTGCATTTACACAGGTATAACAGGTGAGAGAGGTGGCTAAAATATTGAATATTAATATCGCTTTAGTTTAATATGAATCGTTTTACTCACCAAACTGCACACAGATGAAAGCAATAAGCACACTTAAAATCACCGCTTTGTTAAACATTTTGGATTGGTATTGAAGTTCTCCTTTCAACGTTTCAGACTCAACTAAACTCTATTTGCAATTATCAACTTGCTATATTTGGCGTTTATATACAGTCGGCGATATCTATGTGAAATACCAGCACTCTGTGAAGTCACTAAGTTTGATCACCATTTACAGATTAGCTTATCAACAAGCTTATCTTTTAAACAATTCCGAAGGTATAATGATTATCCTACTTTGCTCGAATTTGTAATACTCTTGACGGCATAGAATTAATTAATATTTTGTATAATAAATATTACATTATTTATATCTTCAAGAGTTCATTACTAAATTGCATTTCATCTGTAAAATTCATTTTCCTTTAATAAATAAAGTATGATAAGTACAGTAAGAGTTCATGGTTCACAGTGTTAAAGTCAGTGAAATTGACATCTATTTTGGTTTTCTATAGAAAACAAAAGAAAGCCATGTTGTGCAGGGAAAAAAATTGACTTAAAGAAATGCTACAGATGCGAAACAAGGTTTTTGTTCTAAATAATTTGCTAATGGCTGATATCAGACTTTCCACCTCTTTAGTGGAGGAGAACAATATAAGCTTTTTTCAAAGATATGGAAAGATGGCAGTTTCAAACTAAAAGAGAACAGCACTCCTTGGGAGCACAACTAGGAAACTCGTCAGGCCTAGGAGGGAAAGAAGATTTTAAGGAACCTTATTTAAGTAGCAAACACATTGTTAAATGGAAATGTAGTGTAGACACTAAGCAACAACCCAGATATTAAGTGCAACCCTCGATATGAACATGACTCTAACGATGAATAAATTTTCAATACATTGTAGTAGGTCAAATTTCGCATACTTCACATTTAATTTTGTGACAAACTATATGAAATTAATTATATTAATAATTCATTGACACTGTTAATCTATTGCCGTATCGTAAATAAGGTAATAATCAAGTCAAATACAAGATGGTGAAGCAATTTTCAAAAAATTTAGTTGATTTATTGTATTACTAACTAGTCCATAATATGTCTAGGCATAAATCTTGGCCAACACTAGGCCCAATACAGTGGCAACAATTGTAAAAACACTGCTGCTCATCTTTCCGGCTGGATTCTTATTGCAGTTATCACCGGAGCAAAGTTTGCACGTCTTCTTCCAGCTGGAATACTTATGCTTCAGGGCCAAATTACAGGCATGTAGATCGGGATGGACACAGCCATGCAGTTGATAACTTATTGAGTTGTCTGTATATGGAAACGAATAGTTGCACTTATGCAATGAATGAGAAATTAGTACTCACTGTTGGGATAGGTATACTTCAGAGCGAGACAGTCAAACCTCAAGCTATTTAGGTGTGTCACATTGTCATTATAAACACCAAGATGATTGCTCGTTACAGTTGCAATAGCATTGGTACAGGTCGTTTTCGTAGCATTCTTGCAATTAATTGCATTTTCACAGGTGTAACAGCTCAGAGATGTGGCTATGATACAGAATAAAATCCAATATATCCATTGATTTTAGCACATATTATTTCACTCACCATACTGCACACAGATGAAAGCAAAAAGCACACTAAAAATCAACGTTTTGTTAAGCATTTTGTATTGAAATTAACGTTCTTCTCCCAACTTTTTAAGCTAAACTAAATTTTTTTGCAATTACGAGCTTGCTTTATATGGCATTTATATACAGTCGGCGATAACTACTACCTGCATACATGTATACTTCACCAGCATTCTGTGATGATGCCCTTAACATTTAACAGCCTCCATGAAGCCACTAAGTCTGACCACTCTCATATTAAAGATAAGCTTATCAACAACCTTGTAATTAAAGCAACGCCACAAATATAATCATTATCCAATTTTGCTCGAATTTGTACAACTCTTGACTACAAAGAATTTATTAATTTTAACGTAATAAATATAACGTTATTTATTAAAATATTAAAAATTTTATTATTATTTATCATTCAAGACAGACAAAACTTAATCGTGTTTTAATCGAGCTAAAAAATAAAATTACTTTTGTCTTAATCATAATTTCCAATTATATCATTTACATTTTATTCTATTTTGTAATAATTAAATAAAATAATATTAAATAAAAATATTTTTTTTAGTTTATATTTTATAATATATTCTTAGCCGCCTTATACTTAAAGAAATAAATTGTTATTTTATTTAAAATGTATACTTATTAATATACATTACTTGCATTAAATTCATTTTAAATAAAAAAGTAAAATAATTATAATGGTAATACAAATAAATATCCCGCATTTTGGACTTTCAATAAAAAAAAAAAAAACACATAATTTATACTTTTCGAAACTTCACTATGAGTAATGATGTAGATAAGAAAGAAATATAAATGCTTAACAAATAATTAATTGCAATTGTCTCAAAAGATTTGAACCGCATTTATTTTTTGTCTTTTTCTAAATTATCTGTGTGGTGTTGCCTATTCTGCTTCCCAAAACTTGTCCTTACATTCATCCAATCATTCATTTCATTTCGCGTTCATTTCGCGTTCCCGTGGAGGTTCATTTCTGAATTATTATTGTTATCAGTGATGCATCATCAGAACCTTTATTACATGATTATCGCCGTTGATATTTTATCGTATATTTTATCTTATTCATTGCCGTCATCCTGTCATCCCTTTGTTCGTTGTGCTCTTCATTCCAAATTTCATTTGATGATTTAACTTATAAACTTCAAAACTTTTATTAAAATCTCTTTGATGTTTCCACTATTGAAACACTATTTCTTTCAATTGTATCTGAAATTAATTTCTTGTTTTCTGGATTTCTTTCTTCTTCTGAATTCCAACCTGATTTTTTACTCCTTCTCTAATATGTATTTATCTTTATTAGTATGATAAATATTTTTAAATTAACTGAAAATACATGATTTTGCTGCCAAAAGCAGACACATAATTGAGACAAAGATGGTGTAGGTGCTACTGCTAAATGTACCAGCCGGATTTCCATTGCACAAGTCTCAAAAACATGTATTGCAGTATTTGCGTAGGGTATTAAAGGTGATCTTAAGATTCAATCCACAGACATTAATTGATGATAACAGCCCAGAAACTCGTGCGTTATTACATAAGCTGCGTTATTACATATGCAAATTTTAGAAGATTTTTCATGAATAGAATTGCAATTGTGACTTACTTGAATTAACGTAATAAGTAAGATTCATGCACTTGAACTCATCACTGTGACTAACTGGAGGGACATTGCTATGGATGTCACTCAACCAGGAGCTCGTCTTATTCGCCGTGGAATCAGTGCAAACTTCCTTCCAGGGCTTCTGGCAGGATTGAGGTGTATTGCAGCTGTAACAAGTCAGCGAGTTTACTAAAAAAATGTGAAAAACTCTTAGTAATTTTTAGAATTATTACACTCAGATAAAATTCACACCAAACTCTAGATCCACCAAAGTCACAAGCGCTAAGGCTAAAAGTACTTTATTCCACATTTTATTCATTAGGCGGAATACACAACTTTCGAATATTCGACTTCGAGGTAAACTGGGTTGGTTGAGTAGCAAACACATTCCCACTAAATGTAAAAGGTTCACCTATATAAAACTTTTTATCTTTACGACAAATTTTCTTTATCAGAAAATTAGAGACTATAGTGAAACCAGTTGGAAAGTAAAAAACAAAAAAGAAAAAAGACCAAAATCGACAAATTGGATCAACAAACTCGATCGTTATCAATAACTAAATAAGTGATTTCATAATTGTATATAAAATCCCAACATTTATTAGTTTGCCGGCCTGATGGAAGAATCCCCTTTTTATCAATTGCCAGATATGGTTCATCTATAAAGCAATATAGATAGATAGGCAGTAAAATAACCTTAGTTTCATATCAAAATTCGAAACTTTTGAGCAATTTTATCAAAGTACTCACAGGGTAAATTATAAAGACGACTTTTAGATTCGTTATCTCCGTTCTTGCTTCGGCAGAACATGACACCCGAAATCGCGAAGCGTTCCACATTTTTTGCAACTTATAGAATTACAGTTAGAGTTAATTGTGAGCGAAATCCATTTAAAAACGCTTACTATATTTTTATACTATATTTCTTTGCTGTTCAAAATGTTATATCTTATCAAGTCTTATTTGTGATTATTTGTGATTACATATGACAAGTAAGACAACAGTCGGGTGAGATGATTTAATAAGCACAACAATATAGTTTAAGCCCAGAATTTGGTCAAAAGCAAAGCCATTACGGAGGCAACTATGGTATAGGTGCTCTTGCTAAAAGTGCCAGCCGGATTTCGATTGCACAGATTATAGTCGCAGGTTCTGCAGTATCTTCGAAAGACACTGTAGCTAATGTTCAACCTCAACTCGCAAACATCTATTGCCGGATGATAACAGCCCAGAAACTCGTTCGTTATAACATTGTCTGCAAACCAAACAAATTATTAAAAATTAAACTTTAGAAGAAAACTCTTCAGTTCGTGACTCACTTGAATTAAGGGCATAAGTTAGGTTCATGCACCTAAACTTATTACTGTGACTAATTTGCGGGACATCACTGTGAATGGTGCTCAGCCAGGAACTAGTCTTATTCGCCGTGTAATCCGTGCATTCTTCCCTCGAGGGATTTCTACAAGATTGTGGTGTATTACAGCTATAACAGGTCAGCGAGTGGACTAAATAAATGTAAAAATTGTTAGTCATTTCTCGAACCATTAAACTGAATGAAAGTACACACCTAGCTGCAGACCCACAAAAGTCACAAGCACTAATCCTAAAATTACTTTTTTCCACATTTTATTCACTCAACGGACAACAAAACTTATGAGTATTCGAACTCAATGTAAACTGAATTGCTTTCGCAGCAAGCACATTCAATTTATAGTCAGAAGCTCACAAGATCCATAAGGTTTATATAGATAAGGTTAGTTATCTATATAAGAAATTCGATAAAATATGGCTTAGTTGATAGTGAATCAACTAAGGAAGTATGAAAAACAACACTAAACAACAAAAATGTTATTGGCAACAACAACATTTAGAACAAATCAGTCAGATAAAAATCATAAAAGTTCTAAAGAAAACCTGTTTCAGTCATTAGCAAACTCAATCGTTATCAGTATCTAAATTCGATCGTTATCGGTAACTGATATAATAATAATAATAATAATACGAATATAAATTTTATGCAGTTGGTACTTTACCCGTTTAATAAAAATCGCTCCTGTCTTAATTAATTTAGAGTTTTTGCCTATCTACTATAAAAAAACATCTATTATTATCATTAAAAAAAAATACCTCAGTTGTAAGCAACCAAATAACCTTAAAATTCTACAGTTCTTCAAATTTTATTCACTGTTAGCTAATGACTCACAGTGCATATAAATATAGTTTAAGAAATAAATAGTGAATGCCAAATACCCTTACATTCTTAATATTTTTGCACATAAAAGAGTCTTCTGTGAAGTTGATTAGATAGGCAAAAATACAACCCCCGACAGTTTCTTTCCTACCGGAGTCGACTGCAAGACTCGGCTTGTAATTCCCAAGTTGCATTTCGCAAAGAATGCAATATAAATATGGCATTTAGATGGGTAGTCTTCGTTCTTGCTTCGGCAGAACATATACTAAAATTGGAACGATACAGAGAAGATTAGCATGGCCCCTGCGCAAGGATGACACGCAAAATCGTGAAGCGTTCCACATTTTTTGCAGCACATTGAATTAAAATACAGCTGTATTTTGAGTGAAATATATTTTAACATTTTTACTGAATTGTGCTACTATATTCCGATGTAAATTATAATCCAATTGAGTAAACCACCTGATTAAATACACAGGAAAGACAACAA
Organism: Drosophila innubila; assembly: GCF_004354385.1. Taxonomy (NCBI): domain Eukaryota; kingdom Metazoa; phylum Arthropoda; class Insecta; order Diptera; family Drosophilidae; genus Drosophila; species Drosophila innubila. The sequence goes on along the minus strand of NW_022995372.1, from coordinate 14,057,918 downwards.
TCGGGCTAGATGGCATATCAGATTCTAAATTGAGGAATCAAAGCAAATGATTGTGGTATACAGTTAAATTTTAAATAGAGATATACATTTATTTTGAAATAAATAAGAACCTTAATAGAAAGGTAAACTTATGTGGTTTTCGAAGTGTTTAATTCCAGAGTTTGCCCAAAATCAAAGCCATTACAGAGGCAACCATGACGTAGGTGCTCCTGCTTAAAGTGCCAGCTGGATTGCGATTGCAACGATCATAATCGCAGGTCTTGCAACTCCTGGCCCAACTTTGGCTATTGGTTGCATTCAGGGTTAGACTGCAGACCGGAATTCCCTGATGGAAGCAGCCCAGAATTTCTGCCATCTTTATTGAGTCTGCAGACGAAACAACAATTAGAAAATTTCAAAGGAAATTAAAACCCAACTTGCGACTTACTTGCGTAAATGAAGTAGGTGAGGTTCATGCACTTGAAGCTGTTGCTGCCAGTTATAAGGACATCACTGTGAATGGTGCTCAGCAAGGAACTTGTTGCATTGGCTGTTGCATTGTTGCACACCTGGGTGCTGGGATTCTGGCAGGACTGTGGTGAATTGCAGCTGTAGCAGGTTAGCGATTGAGCTAAATGTGAGAATATTATACTGTTAAAGTACTTTAATAATTTTATACTCCATCCGGGCTCTCACCAAACTGCAGACCAACAAAAGCGACAAGCACCAGACCACAAATTAATTTCTTCCACATTTTATTGACTGTCCAAAGAACACAACTTTCAACTGGACAAACTCAATACAGACTGATTTGGTCGAATTGCCAGCAGGTACGATTTGTAGCTGGAACTTATTCAGAAAAAATAATCAATATACTATGGCTAATAAATCAAATTCATTAATCGTAATTGAAAAGATAAAATATTTCTAAGAGAATATCTTAGTCGATAACATAACTTTAATTTTTAATCTTCACTATAATGAACCCTATTTAGATTGGAATTGGAATTGGCCAAACTATTATTACATCTATTAAATATGTCGCAAGTTAAGAAGATAAGTAACTTTAAAATACTTTCATGTAGCGCTTATCAACAATATCATTTATTGTAAAATCACTTAACAAGTCGGAACACATAACATACATAATAATAGGAAAAGAAGCTCAAATACTTTTACAAATATTTTCTCAAAAATGCAAATACGATATGTAAATATATTTACTATCAAAAACATGAGTACTAGTATCATAACAAATAGTCGATTTGCAATTGCAAACACGTCTTAATGTCTCAACCGAATGCTGAGCATTTGCCACAACAAATAAACAAGAGAAAATACAAGAAAAAATAGAAAAAATAGGATAAATAGAAAAGAAGAAAAAGGGACAATGTTTCAAAAATTGAAAAGCATATATCAGGATCCTGGCCATTCCCAGGACATGTCACGCATAGCTAAATACAAAGAGAACCACAGAAACAGTAACAGAAACAGATGCAGAAATGAAACAAGAATAACAACAAGAAGTATAAGCTTCTGCCACGGATACGTACAGGATATTAAATGACAGGACAAATGGCAAATGCCTGCTCCAATTCTCCAATCTCCACTCCATATTTATCCTGTAGCAGGTACTCGAAGGTAAACGAAAAGCGCAAATCCTGTGAACAAAACCAGGAGACAAACAACAAATAGCTGCAGGTTAGATTTATAAAAATATATATGTATACATACATACGACTGTATCTGTATCTATATCTGTATGTACAATAGGTAAACAACAGAATTACAATATGCTTTTTTAAAAATTAGAAAAACAACGTACAATAGTCGAGGCGACAGGACAATAATGCTGGGATGCCCACGATAAGCATCCTTAGCGAGCGGCTAAGGGCGACCCAAAGATAAACACAAACACAAACATAGACCGGGTAGAGGGGAGATGGAGATGGAGTTTGGGTTAGGGGATGACAAAAGTCACTGGGATGACAGTCGAGTTACATTTCGGGGAGTGGGCGTTGTGGGGCGTGGCGTGTATACGTTGCAACCAAAACTGAGTGCCATTCGAGTCGTTGTCATACAAGAAACTAGCTACATTCCTATGCAATGCATTAATTTTCAAGTCACGTATCCTTTTTAATCCTGACAAGAATATTATTTCCATAAAAAATGGAATAGAAGACGCGCGCGGCCTCCACATCGTCTTCGAAATCGTTTCGAGCATCAAGCATACGCCACGTATGCCACAGTCGAATCATAGACAAGCTAGCAAACAGCGACACATGTATTTAATTTTATACACACACACACACACGCTCTTACATTCATACACATATATATTTCAGTTAAAGCATTAACACGATTGCCTCTAGTGGCAGCTTAAAGCGCGTGTTGTGACTTTAGGAAATGATTGTCAACATCGCGTATGCGTAATGTATCACACTTGAAGCTTAAAGGATTTTCGGTAGAGCAACAGTTTGAAAACTAATTATTCAAAAAAATCTGTCAAGTGAAATTAAAGTGCGAGTTAGCTGAAAATTTAATAAAACAGATATGGAACTTGAGATTTTAACTGAATCAGAATCACTGGAGCATTCTGGAAACTAAAGCTCAAATAAATGAAAATTGAAGCAACCAAACCAATACTTGATAATCTCACATATGGACGGTTTTACAATGTCTCCTTAAATGAATCAAAGTGAAATTAAATTAATTTTAAGATATTTTACGTCAAAATATCGCTGATATAGTTATCAAGCCCCTTAAATAGATATTTCAAAAAAACAGCCCATAATAATTTAATTTATATTTTCTAAATCATAATTTTTACGATTTTTTAGTCAATTTACAAAATGTATCTCTCAAAATTTATCGTTTATCTATTGATATTAGTGCAACACCACTTTCACAATGCAGGTGCCGGTGGATTCCATAAGTCAAAGGAAAATAATAATATAAGTCAGAATCACGGACGATCAGCTAGGAATTTCAACAAATCCAGTGGGATTACCATAGGAACTGAGCCCCTGCTTCAAAGTGATACTATCGGAAATAAGCATATTAATAAGAAACAACGTCAAACTAGTCGCAGCTTAAACGGGAGCAACATTAATGATGATAATGACTTCCGTTTTTTAGTAACCGGAGGCTATCGTCCTAAGGAAAATCATTTCCTCAAATTTATCGTGTCATTGAGGCTTAACATAAAAACTGTGATCTTCGGCTCCGATCACTTCTGCGGTGGCTCTATAATATCCAAGAAGGTCATACTGACAGCAGCGCATTGTTTGGTTTCTAGCCAAAGGCAAACATCTGGCAAAGTATTGATAATTGCTGGCACACCGCGACGATTGGTAAAGACCGAAAATACTCAAGAGATATTGGTGGATAAAATAGTACCTCATCCAAAGTATGACATAAATACTGCAGCTCATGACATTGGAATTATTAAGCTTAAGGATGAGATAAGTTTAAATGAAGATTTTGCTAGTATTATACCATTAATTGATCGGGATCCAACTGGACTACAGTGCATAACCGTAGGATGGGGTACAATTATAGTCGACGGACCATTTCCCGATGAGGCGGTCTGCGGTGATTTAATTGTTAATACGGAAGCATATTGCTCGAAAGAGCAAGCAAAAAATGGCATGATATGCGCAACAGATCCAGATGACTATGAAGTCGATAGCTGTCAAGGTGACTCAGGTGGACCGTTGATATGCGACGACAAGTTGGTGGGTGTTGTTTCCCATGGTGAAGGCTGTGGTGGACCATATTCGAAAGGGTACTATACAAATGTATATAAATACCGCGATTGGATTGCCCGTAATGCAGCAAGCAATTGCATGCTACCAATAATTACACCTGTGATACTTGCCTTTATTTTTAAAAGATGTATATAAAAGAGGCATTGGCAAATGTAATTTTCATTATAAGGTTATTTGAATTATTTGATAAGAGCTATTTATAATAAAGCTTGTATTTTTGTTTGTTAACACACAATCCTAAAAAACTTATTAGTCTTATTTTTAAATTTTAATTTGCTGAACAGCAATATATATTTATTATTATTATTTTAACAATGACAATGCTAATGTAAGCGAAACTCATCTGTTTTTCTAATAATTTCAAAGACATCAAATGGAAAGGTATATTTTTGATAAGTTCTCTACTTCTCGGGAAGTACATTTAATTTTATCACAATCTATATACAGGCGTACTATAAAACTAGTAAATTTTTACATCAAACTATCAAAATATCGTTTAAAAATTCTTAAATAATTAGAAAAATTTTGGTTGTTGGTAAATTAATTTCTGTATTTTTCCTATATATATTTTTTTTAAAGTTGTTCTAATGCAAATAAATAAAATATTTAAATGAAAGTACTTGAACTCGGCCTTCTTTATGAGTGAGCAGACTTTCAAGTCTTTATCGATATGGAATATACATATATTTAATGGGGTCTGTCATACCTCTTCTGCATTTATCGTACATTTCGCTTCTGAAAAACTTGAGAGGTCCTTTGAATTAGTCTGAATATGTAATTAGATGAGATGTCTAATTTATAGGAAAATGATCTTGATCACTATAATTTTTGTTTACGCCATTTAATGTATGTTAACAATGCTTATCTATAGTTTATGAAAATGGCATATTCATAAACTTATAGCACTTCAAAGATAGTTAACTTCAATGACTGACTGGCGAAATGACCCAGTCACTAACGACTCGTGACAACAGTTAAGCCGCTTCCTCTTGTTGTCTTAGCTTATAGTTCTTATACCCATTCACTATTGTGTGACGAGGCCAATGGAAGGAGACTTAAGAATTGCAAAGAACATAGAAAATGTGAAATTTGTTTGTTTCCTGCATCGATGCTGAAAGTTTTTGCAGCTGCTGCTGCTGCTGCTGCAGACAATGCATGAGTCTCTGAATCGTGCTTCTCGGTCTCGGTCTCTGTCTCTATCGGTCTCTATATCTGTCCATTGCATGCCATGGGGCTGCCTTATTATTACAGTTTGTCGATTTGTTTGTATTGCCGTCTACATTGTTGTTCTGTGGCAACAACAATAAAGCTGTTGTCACTTGTTGTACTTACGAGATTCTCTCTCTGCCTCTCTCTTTTCAGAACAACGAAGCAATCGATGGTAATAAATTATTTGCAGCTATTGTAATTTGTAATGTTGGCAAATGTCAGACAGTCGAAGATTGTTGCTGAAATTCATTTGTGCTCGGTTTGATCTTCAGTTAGAAATGTATAATATTTATTTTGCTCAGACATATATTCTGGAAAATCTGAAAAAACGTCGCGTTTTCAAAGCAGATATTCTTAAAAGTTTGTTAATTATTCAAATAAAATATAAATATTATAAATTGAATACTTAGTTTGCACATTCATTAATTTTCAGTCAAGTTTTTGTAATTTTGTTACTGTTCAGTTGCTAATCAAATAAATTTTTAATATTAGTCCAAGCTAAGTTGATCAATGTTCATATTAAATAAAGACAACTTTCATGAACATGAGCAGCAGCTGCTCTTATGATAGACGATTCATCATCTGCACTTTAGGGCACTTCAACAAACAACTTTCAACTATCGTAATTGACCCGGAAAGAGCTTAAAGACAAATATTTACACAGCATGTCAACTGGAGCGGTGGAAGATGGGCGTGGCATCATATCAGTACCTAAAAGTACACCCCATTCCCATTCTAAGCGTACCCAAAACTTCAATACAAGTGTAAACACTTTATGATTGCCCCAAAGCAAGTAGAAGTGCAAATGACCAAAACAAACATTTGCGTAGCATATGCAAAGTGAACAGCTACAGATACAGATACATTTATAGATACAGATCGATTTCTACATGTGGCAACAAGATGCTTGCATGTTTTCATCATTTTTGAGTATCAACTTCGATAGCCCCAGTTTTCCAGTCAGTCATTATTCCTTTTTCTATTTTCTCCATCCTCCACACTAATTGTTGATTAAACGGTGCAAATTGGCACCTGGCTTCAGTTCCTTTCTAGCAGTCAACCCAATTGATGGGGAGTCCCTTAGAATTGTCGGTGCGTGGAGTCGATTGTCAAAGCAGAGAAAAAAGTAAAAGAGCGCGAGCATATATACAAATATGTGTGTGTGTGTCCAGGAGCATGTCCTACGACTTGGGTCATTGCAATTTTGCACGTGAACTTGTTAACAGCAAAAACAACGTCGGAAAGACATGAAACGGCAAATTGAACGGTTATTGCAAGTGAATGAAACCCAAAAAGAAAACTGTAGAAAAAACGTGAAATTTACAAAGCGATGCACTAGATGACGTAAACCTGAAGAAAGTAGTAGTAGTAATAACAATAATATGTGTTGAGTGTGATTAATATAATTACTGCCCCTTTTATTTTTAATACTTGTAGCAGTGGCTTATAAGTAAGGATATGTGTTCCATAAGAAATTTCATTTTTTTATCGATTTACAAATTTGATTTCAATATTTCTTATTAACTTGACTTTTGTAAGTTAATTTTGAATCTTTTTGAAATGTGCGCCAACTTCACATGCTTCTATAGCAGTCAGCTTTTCATTGTCTATGCCACAGTGCTGCCTACCAATAGTGCTGCAATCTGCAAGTGCTGCCCATCAATAATCGAATATCGAATTTTGAATTTAAAAATTACGTTATGCAAGTAAAGATATATTTTATAAATTGTCTCTTAAATTATAACTTGTTAGAAAATCGTTTTTTTTTATACTTTAATAAACATTTTGTATTTCAAACACCACTGACAGAAGCAATCCAATCTCGCACCGACGCTACCCTGGAATACACGCCCGGGTAATCGGGTCTTGCACAGCCGTAGCCCCAGGAGACAACGCCCCATAGTTTGCCATGGGCAACCAACGGACCACCCGAATCCCCTTGGCAGGCATCTTTTCCGCCTTCTTGGAGTCCAGCGCAAAGCATTCGATCCGTAATGGTGCCAAACGAACTATACGCCGATTCGCAATATGTCTGGCTCACCTTGGGCACGATTACGGCACGTAAATCCCTGTCGGATTCCGCCTCGTTCTGTGTGTTGCCCCAGCCCGAGATGGTGACGGGCGTTCCATCCGGAATATCCTCGTTCAACTCCGGCAACTTCACAAATGACTGCGTGATATTCGTCGCATTGTACGGCTGCAACTCGAGGACTGCAAAGTCATAGTCTATAATGCGAGGATCGTATTTGGGATGACGATGAATGCGCTTGATCTCCACCAGCACTCCACCCGTATCCTTCCGAGTGGATCCTATGCGTACTCTGGAGCTGATTGCCGTGGAGCTGTCGACACAGTGGGCGGCGGTAAGGACAACACCCTCTCCTATCAGGGAGCCGCCACACATGTGATAAGTGCGTTGCAGTGAGATTTGATAAGGATACTCCTCTATGGTTGCCGCAACGCCACCAACAATGCGTCCATCCAGGTAAGGATGCCTCACAGGTGGCACAGCCAGAGATCCCGCTGAAGTCAGCAGCAGACTTAGGATCAACGTCTTCCAAGTGTGTGCCATGTTAAGCTTCCAGAGATTGAGTGGAGCTACCTCAACAGTTCTTGCTCTTTTATACGACATCGCTTGGTTATCAATAGTTTTCAGGGTCAATCACCGAACACATACATACATAGAACGAAGGTGTCCACTTGGCCTAGTTAATCCGACGCCGATACTCATAAAACAAATAAAATTTATGGACACCCAACGATATCGTCGTCATCGACAATGGAACTATACTTTAATAGTTTAATAATTGTAGCACTTCAAGGGTCGATTGTTCTTTTCTTATCTCATTCCGACCGATACTGAATGCTGGAAAGTGAAAGTCAATAGGCAATTATGAAAGAACATAAAAAAACTCCAAATAATAGAAAAGGACCAATAAAATTCGAATTTTTTATAATAACTGATAATTACTATGCAAGAATTATCGAGAAACTAATAATAAATAAAAGTAATTGAGACTTTTGCACCTTAAAACGATTGTTGACATAACGGCTTAATCAGTTTTTAAATACACCATGATTTTAAAGTATTTTGGTTATAATTTTTTTTTGTAAACTGTTAGTGGCATTCGAAAAGTGAAATCTTCAAGACAATGTCATACACTACATTTTCTTTATTTAATATGCATTAATAAGGCATTGAGATTTTAAATACGATACAAATAAGGTTTCCTTAATCTAATTACAGTTTAATTTTTATTCAATTCAATTGGATTTACAACTTGAGCCAAGTCAAGAATTTGTTGTTGGACGGCATATCAGTCACTCTGTCCAATTTTAAGCCATTTGTTTCGGCCAACTGCTTGAGATCCCTGATGTCTCTAATGCCCCATGTGGAATTGCGACGCCTTAGGTCGGCATCAAAGTCCACGTTGCTTTGAGGTGTTAATTGGCCGTCCTGTGCATATGGGCCATAAGTGAACAGTTTTCCGCCGGACTTCAGTAGCTGACCAGCAGCTCGAAAGAGGCCGACGGAGCAGTTCCAGGGACTAATGTGCATCATGTTGCAGTTCAACATGTAGTCATAGCTACCGGGTTTCACCTGTTGCAATGTGCCCGCCTCCCATTGTTGCAACTCCTGCGAAATGTCCACAAATAACGGTGGACAAATGTTGCCAGTGGTGCAGTCTGTGACATAGGCGGATATCGAATTAAAGTCCTGGCGTGAATACTCTGTAGTCTGATAGCTGATGTTGGGCAGCAACGGGGCCAAGAAGCCGGCATGCTGACCCGACCCAGAGGCTATCTCGAGAAGCCGCAAATTGGGCGTTTGTTTATCCACCTGCGATAGAAGTGCCTCCGAAATGGGCTGCGAATTGCGATCTGCCGAGGGATGTGTGCGTTTTATGGCACTGTGAAGCATCGATACATGCAATAAACGTTTCAGAGGTTGTGTGAGACTGTGTGCAGTGGTTAAAACAAAATGGTTTTAAATAAAATCATTTATTTACCTCATGTTTATGCGGTGTTTTTGTTGACGATAACTCAACCAAGTTCTTTTGAACTAGTCCCTAAAGTGAACGAACGAACTAAGTCCCTGATTGTGGGTCATTTAGTTCAGTGACTAGAATTCTAATATTTACTATGGTTATAGAGCTTCTTTAAATCACTGTTCACGTTAAAACGCATTAAAAGTGTTTATACAGGCGACTTAAGGTAACTCGCTTTCAATTAAAGCAATTAAAGGCATGTATAATCATGGTAATGGTTCGTTCAGTGAATAGCTCCCAAGACGAGCGACCGCGGGGCTGACCATCTAGAAAACATTTTCTATCTGTATTGTTTGTTTTTACTTAAAAAAATAAGGTATTCTGAATTTTTGTTTTCAATTTTTTTAAGCTAGAATAATTTAAATTTTTGTTAGAGTTTTCTTGATTTTATCATATTTGTTTTTTTGTAGAATTACATTTTCTAACTTCATTTTTTGAGGGCTGATGAACTACAAACTTTTATTAAAATTTTTACCTTAATTTTGTCTATTTTCGAATTTTAGATTTTCATTACATTTTTTTGTGGGTTTTTGTGGTTTTTAAATTTGCAACTATCAAGTAAGCATGTATCGATATTTTCTTAATGTGCGATGCTTGTCAACGATGAATCAGTGCTGCACCAGAGATATATTGTGAAACTATTAACCGACCGCCACAATCTGCAGTGAGACATAAATTTGCAACTTTTATAGGCATTGTTTTGTTTAATCAATTGTTGCACTTAAATAAGCAGCGCAATGTCTGATAACGATGATGATTTCATGTGCGACGATGACGAGGATTATGGTCTGGTAAGAACTATACAGTTTGCATATATTCTCGCGCTGTTTTTAACGCCCGGCATCTGCATGGTAATCGGCATCTGTAATGTAGGAATACTCCGAGGACAGCAACTCGGAACCGGACGTAGATCTTGAGAATCAATACTACAACAGCAAGGCGCTAAAGAGGAGGAGCCAAAGGCCGCACTTGCCAGTTTCCAAAAAGTGCTCGATTTGGAGAATGGCGAAAAGGGCGAATGGGGATTCAAGGCTCTCAAGCAGATGATAAAAATCAACTTTAGACTGGTAAGTGAATCATGCAAGAACTTGAAATAAGAAATAAGTTAACTCTTTAAACATTTTGCAGTGTAATTACGAGGAAATGATGGTCAGGTACAAGCAGCTGCTCACCTACATTAAAAGCGCTGTGACACGCAACCACTCGGAGAAGAGCATCAACTCTATACTGGATTATATTTCAACTTCCAAGAATGTATGTAAGCGGGATATTCAATAACAAAAGCAGTATCAATTCCTAAAATTAACCAATTATACCTTCAAAATGTGCTTATTATCGTCCAAATCGAGAATCTAAGAGTTAAAATGATAAATAATGTCGAGCTTCAACGATTTGTCCACGATATCTGTTAAATTTTATTTTTATTTGTCCCAATTGTTGTCCTCTTTTGGGAATTGTCTATCCTTTTTTGCGTATTAATGACTTTGTAAACTATACAATTGTGTTCTTTCAGATGGCGCTGCTTCAAAACTTTTACGAGACCACATTGGACGCACTACGAGATGCCAAAAACGATCGGTTGTGGTTCAAGACCAACACGAAGCTGGGCAAGCTATATTTCGATCGCAGTGACTTCACCAAACTGCAAAAGATACTCAAACAGCTGCACTCAAGCTGCCAGACAGATGATGGCGAGGATGATCTTAAGAAGGGCACACAATTGCTTGAGATTTATGCCCTAGAGATTCAGATGTATACCGTGCAGAAGAACAACAAGAAACTAAAGGCTCTCTATGAACAATCCTTGCACATCAAGTCCGCAATTCCACATCCTTTAATTATGGGCGTCATACGTGAGTGTGGAGGCAAAATGCATCTCCGCGAGGGAGAATTCGAGAAAGCGCACACAGACTTCTTCGAGGCATTCAAGAATTACGATGAAAGTGGATCTCCCAGGCGCACGACCTGCCTAAAGTACTTGGTGCTGGCTAATATGTACGTACAAATTTATTTATGTTTGAATACAGAATTAATTTACTTGGTTTTGCAGGCTGATGAAGTCTGGCATCAATCCGTTTGATTCGCAGGAAGCCAAGCCTTATAAGAACGATCCAGAGATTTTGGCCATGACAAATCTGGTCAACTCCTATCAAAACAATGACATCAACGAGTTTGAGACCATTTTGCGTCAACATCGCAGCAACATTATGGCTGATCAGTTTATCCGAGAGCACATTGAGGATCTGCTACGCAATATACGCACGCAGGTGCTCATCAAGCTGATTAGACCATACAAGAACATTGCCATCCCGTTCATAGCCAATGCCCTCAACATTGAACCCGCCGAGGTGGAGAGTCTGCTTGTCTCCTGCATATTGGATGAGTAAGTGGACAAGTGTATTCCTATTGTAGATATGGCTTAATCTTTTACTTTGCAGCACCATCAAAGGACGCATCGATCAGGTTAATCAAGTGCTACAGCTGGACAAGGTTAACAGCAGCGCTTCCCGCTATAATGCGCTGGAGAAATGGTCCAACCAAATTCAGTCGCTTCAGTTTGCTGTAGTACAGAAAATGGCTTAGACATAAGGCAACGATTAAAACCAAGTCGAAATAATGGAAATACTTAAAAACAAACAACACTGCCTTATCATTATATTTCAAGATCCAATTCCACCAAATTCAGCAGTAACAATAAAAGCTGAATAACTGCTCAGTAATATGAGACGGCAATACAAATAATCAGCAAACAATCCCTATCGCTTAATATGCATACGAAGAATGCGCTTTGAAAGTGATATTTTGATAAGAGTTTACGAGTAATAAGCCTTTCGAAATGTGTAAAGTTGCTTAAATAAATTAGGCATCTTGTACGCTGTAAATAATAACAGATCTTGGTCAGCATTAACAACAAAATAATCCTCTTTTTGTCACAGTCTAAGATATATTTAAATTAAATTGTTCAACCAAATATCACAAATTTTAAACTGTTTAGAATTAGAATTTTCTTAATTAGTTATCATTGCTCACAAGTCTGTGCCACCAGACCAGCGAGAAAAGGCCATATATTAAACCCAAAACCAGTGGATAGATGCAGTGCATCAATCGTGAAGGAAATGCCACCACAAACATATCAAAAAACATACAAACTGAATTTAATGCATGCTCCCAGACGTTGTGCAATTCGATGGCTTCATCAGGCCAGTCTAAAGAAGGGAGAGATGCCCAGTATACTTTAAGGAAACAACAGCCGGGCTCTGAAAAATACAAACGTTGATTAAAAAGTGAACTTTTAAGAGAAAAGTTCCATTTGAATTATGACATTTCTGTCTTTACCAAAATAGTTACCAAATATAAAATATATCGTCGTTATCACAGCGCCATAGGTGGATGTATAGAAGCACAAGGTGAAACACCAGTCCGTGTGAAATAGATGTGGCTCAGAGCAGCTGCCTGGATCGGTGGTAGAATAAGAACTGTTAAGTTGAATGTCAACTTGTTAGAGTTATGAGTGGACGATCCTTATCGCCAGATATGTGTAACTATAAAGCGCTTTCAATATTGTATGTCTTTCTGATAAGCGATTATGTAGCTGTCATTAATGTTGACCACAACCAGACAAACTTGGCCACGAGGCAAGCCGTGGGTGCTTTAACCTTTGTCTGTAATATTTCCCACGCTAAATATTACTACAATACTACAAACGGAGTTATATAGCAAGCAGCTTATGCATGCAATTAATAAAGCTCGTTGCTTTGCTAAACGACATTTCATGGATTCCTCGAATTAAATAATGAAAATTGTTTTAAATAAAAATATTTTAATTAATTGTTCAATTCACTAAGTGTTAGTATTTAAACGGCTTAAACTTTTTCCGTAGAGGTTGCGGGTCTCGTTTGCATAATTTCCGTTGTTTGCGGCTTCACACATCGCTCGTAGATCCACAATCTGAGTCTGTAGATCCAAAAGATCAATATGCAGAAGATCAGGGCTAATACAATACAGCCACATACGCTGCCGATTGCCAGACCCGGTCTTTGCCAGTCCAGAATGAAGTAAATAAAACGATTACCCCAACTGAAAGTGATATAGAATTTTAAGACCACAATCTATGAAAGCCAACTGAGAATCATTGCTTACTAGTCTGTGCCGCCGGACCAGAAGAAGATTAGAGAGAACAGACCATAAACCAGGCCGACAACAAGTGGATAGATGAAGTGCAACAGGTGTGTGGGAAAGGCGACCACAAAGCAATCAAAGAACATTACAATTGAATTGAAGGCATGCGCCCAAAGGTTGTACAATCCAACAGGTCCATCATTCATGGCTTAAATAAGAATTTCGTTTTAGAATTTTAATGTATTTTATTACAAAACTAACTTACTCGGATAGAGGGCTACCCAAAAAACTAATGTTATCATCAGGGCCAGCACAGTGGTCGTATAGTGAGAGGCCCAATAAACTTTCAGGGCCCAACTGCCGGATTCTGAAATATACGACTGTTGATTAGCGAACTTTACAAAAAAATCGAATTTTAATTTAACAATTTACTTTTTGTTATATAAGACTTGAGCTTACCAAAATAACTGGGCCTTATGAAGTATATTGTGGCCACTATAGCGCCATAGGTGCAGGCATAGAAACACAAAACAAAACCCCAATCCGTGAGATAGATGAACCATGAGCCCTCGTCAAAGTGTTGAATAAGACTGCCCAGAACACCCCCGGCAAAAAAGAGTGCGAAAATCCAACGATAGATTAGCCAGATCCAAGAGCGTTCCCCTCGTTGCCACTGGGAACGACAGAAGTCCGCGGGCTCATCGTGATGCAGCGAGAACTTGGAACGCTGGAACTCATCCAACAAAGGCTGACAACAGCATTCCGAGTTTGTATCGCGCATTCCGGCGGAGGGGACTCGATGTCTGAGACGTTGGACTAATGCTGTGAATACGGCAAAAAGCAGCTGGCTGGAACTGCGATAGAGTGAGAACTGTCGCAGCCATGGTATTAGCCGGGCCAACAAGCCTGCCAATTTGGCATTCTTTGCGCAAATAATGCGAGTTGAATGGCAATTCAGTTGTTAGAGTTATCTCTTATCAGGCGACGATCCTTATCACCAGATATGTAGAACTGGAAAGCACTTCCAACGTGTCTTTGTGATAAGCACACTGAAGTGATTAGCCGCTGTCGTCGCTGTTTTGGCCACAAACCGACCAACTTGGCCACGCGGCAAACAGTATTTGCTCTAAAAGACTTCCCACGCTCCACAAAGCTTTTCCACATGGCAGTTGCCACAATAGCACGGCTTAGATGTATTGCACATGATTCATGACGCCATTAAGTTTTTTGATGATAAGAAATCAAGTGAATTTTACGATTTTGCGATAAAAATAGAAGTCGAAACAAATTAATCATACAAGTATTATTCAAACTCAAAGCATTCGCAAACTTAGTCAATTTATCATTAATAATTTACCATTTCATCAAACTAATATCGGACAATGTTACGAGACGTCGCGATTGTGCTTCAATTTGGAACTTGAACTCGGCTGTTCAATGAATTCCCTATGGAATGGAACTCCAGACACACCGCATGGTACGTTAACAGCGACACTCGAGTAAAGCCCCTAATAAAAATAATAGATAAACCAAATGACTAATAGTAACAAGAACTGATAGTGTCATTCATAAAATAGACGCCGTTCTTTGACAATAATAACAACTGAAAATTTGGGAGTAATAAAATACTTTAATATTAATCAGTTTGAATTAAAATTTTGTAGATCAAATTAAGAAATTGAATAAACTGAGTATAGTAAAGATATACTTATTTAAGTTCGGATAAGAAAAATATTTCTAAATCAATTTCCGTGTAGAGCTTTCGTACAACCCCCCTAAGTTTCTAATCTTTTTAGGTGAATTTTGAGTAGCTAAACAAGCCCCTCTTAAATGTCACGCAAATCTATACTTTAAATTCCAAATTTGCTACAAATCTATTACAATGGACATGCAATATCATTATTAGATACAGCTAATGCCTCTTTAAGGCATGTGAATAACAGTTGCATTCGTTACACATTACACTGAATGGATATGAGTGTATTCGAGGCGTCAATTAGTAGTGACATAAAGTGGAGGGCTTGTTTGGGAGTCTACTTGTAAATTGGCATTCAATTGGACTTGTAAATTAAATTTATGCAATAAAGAACCAATAAGAATCAGTTACGTCTTTATTTCTACTGACACTTTCGATTTTCACTGAATAATAATAGGTATATGAGGTTCCAGTCAGCAAGGTCCCTAACTGAATCAATTTGCAAATTGAGGAACATTATTGAACGAGTTGAAAATGATATATGGTAACAATATAAATAAATTTGAGAGGTATGTTAATTAAAACCAATCTATAATGGATGCCCTGTTTATTTGATCGACCCCAACTGATCAAATTACAAGACAAATTGGTATGTCCAACCCTTGCAAAAAAAAATAAATAGAATTATGTATATAGTCGTTATTTTAATGATCTGAATCTTTATCACAAAATATAATTAGATAATCAATTGAAAATGACGTTTAATGGCTTTCTTTTTGTTCTACTTTCACAACACATTTATCTCCCGATTGATAAGGCAAATGTAGGTCAAACCTATGATATTTTTTGGGGTAAGTTAAGAATTTCAACCCACCTAAAAAAAGACTCCCACACGCATAGTATTTGGACTACTAACAATTGGAAGTGCTGGAAATATTAATTGATTGACCTCCATGACTTCAAGTTCAATAAAGTCAACGGATGATGAAAAGCGATGCTACTGTCAATATCATTGATATCATATCATAAGAACTGCTTCCCACAGCATTCAGTTTTGGATGGATCACTTAACACAATGACACTCTACGTATACACGAACACATTTGTTCATATTTACGATATGCTTTAATTAAATTACTTTATTTTGTTTATTTGTATACCCTATACATAAATACTGAGAGGGTGTTTGTTACTATAAATATATAAAGTTATAGTAAATAGAATTGTTAATGGATAAAAGATCACACACATTACGCAAATTAACTTTATTTATCTCCTTTTCATATCTTATCTAAGTTCACACTTTTACCCAGTACTCAGAGTTTTAAGAGGATATGTGCTACAGAAAATACATAAAATATTGTTAAATAATATTAAAAAAAGAAAATAATAATAATATACTTATATTTGATATTAATAAGATGAATTTAATAATCGTTCTTTTTCGGTCCGAAGGGGTATATATACCGTACGGAACATTGCTTTTTTGTGTTTGTTATGATATAAATTTTGGAAATGCTTGTCGATCATCGATCGTATACAGCTTCAGCTACGTACGAGTATATAAAGCATATTATGACACTAACAATTTTTCGCATTTCACTTCGTGTTTGGCGAGTCCGAAGCCTCCGCGCCGTTTTCTAATCGGAGGTTCGTTCGTCGGTTCGGCGTCAGTCAGACAGTATTGTCGGGTCTTCCAAAAGGGTAAAAGCTTTGACGCTTTCAGTTCGCTCTGTGTCTCGTTGGGTAGTGCACGAAAGTGCTCCGCGTACCAACTGAAGCAACCAAACAAACGACTCCAGCTTCAGCTCCAAGTCCGACTTTGAATTTGATTCCGTCCAAGTGTGAGCTCAGCAGTCATTTTCCGAGATCAGTTAGAAAAATTTGCTGCAGTTGCTGTCGTGTGGCCTGACGCGTAACCGAATGAGCTGTTTCAGCTGAATTCTCCTCGTGAAGTTTGCCAGCTGCAGTCCAAAAGCAAACACACACAGACTCACACTTTGGTAGAACATTTGAAAAAAAAAAGTCGGTAGTCATCAACTTAAACACACGACTCACAGACGATCGCGCTTAAAATGCAATTCCTAAAAAAGTTCGGCAAGGGCCTCAACCAGGAATTACAAAAGCAGAATTTCGGCTTTGAATACAATCACGTACATTTATTCTACAAATCCCTGGTGAGTATACGTCATAGACCTCATTTGAGAGCCCTTCGCACCTACCATTAAAACGGGCAACTTTGTGTGAGAGATTTGTGAGATCATTTAACTAACCCTTAGCACTTTACTATGCAAACACGTTGGAGCTATAAAAGCATTAAGACAAAGCTTGGCAAATAAAACATGTGAAATGATAGTTAGACCCAGTGCAACGAACTTTGTATACCCTTTAAAGAAGGTAATAAGCAGTGATTCAAACTCTTATTAATCGATTAAAACTGTTATTCATATCTGAGAAACCTCTATGCAGGAATACAATTTAACAAGCGAACAATTCAAAATTTAGGTAAATTTTAGAAATTACAGAATTTGGTGTAAATATGTCTTGATTAACTTTACTAAACTTCTGATGGACTAACTTAATTTCAGCATACTTAAACTTTAAAGTCTAGATGCTATAGTATAAAATTCCTTATATCAAAATAAAAAAAAATAAATTTTATTTTGCGTACATTTAATGAGTTTTTATGTCTAACCCCCATTTATTAGCATATGCCATGCTATTAACATAAAACATTTCCAATTCATGAATCCAAAATGTCCATATATTCTATTAAATAGTTCTATGCAATGCATACACTGAAATGAGTCAAATGTTAAACTAAATAAATTACAATACACACTTTTACACTTTTTAGTGTATTGCAATTAAATTCCCATTGACACTGAATTATTTCTTTTAATGGGCGTCCACTGTACCCGCATAATATTTGACGCATTCCCCATGCTTACGTATTATTTTAGCAACAATGCGAATTATCGTAATTAAACAGAAATGATTAACACTATGCTCTGTATATTTGGTAACCCGATTCTATTGGATTCGATGTCCTCTGGTGGTGTCCGCATAGTCGAGCACTTCCGTTAATTTCAAGTTCAATGCAAAGTAAATATACATAAATCCAACTATATTACGCAATGGGAGTTGTGTTTTTGTAAACAAATTAACTAACACTTACTAACTAAACAAGCACGAGTCAGACTACGTCATTGGTAGACAGCATCACTGCGATAGATAAGATCCCCTACATGATATTATAACAGTTGTCATGTTGCTTTTATTACGACTATTTCGACTGGACAAGGTACATTATGTAATTTTTTACAAAATAAATTACAAAGCGCAATTAAAGGGCTCGCCTCATGCTCATAATTCGTAGATAAGATTAGCTACCTTGTTTACCAACAAGTTTAACGTTTCTAATCACAAAACAAAGTCAGCACATTCTCGGTGGGCCATACGCACCATCATTATTTCCGGGTAAAGTGAATCAGTGATCCAACGAAAATCAAACTTTCTTATCTTTTTTATGTGACTGATAAATTCAGTTTTTTCCCTATTATTCTAATACTGTTAAATATAAATTTAATCATTATAAAAATTTCAATTTTTGGATAAGATATCAGTTGAAGAAAATAAAATATGTTTAAATAAAATTATTTAAATGTATTTGTAAAGTTGAAAAAAAATTTTATATTAATCTGTACATTTTACAAATCTCCATCATTAGGTTCTTAAACTGTTATATAGATTGCACAATATTTACTTATATATTTTAAAAAGCTTAACCTGGGTTTAACGCTATAAACTAATAAGATCTCAGAGTCAATAATATTTAACATTTGAAGTTATTTCTTAAACATAATTTACCATTGCTTTTAATAATTGTCATAAACATTTACATTTTATTATACAATGATTTTTTTATGAATTCTTATCACAATTAATGTTTACATAATTTTATATTCAACTCATAGAATTAAAAGGTCCCTTTAAATGCATAAAATTGTTAGAGTAAAGGTAATCACAAGTTTCAAGGCTGCAAGCCTCCAAAATGTTGTTAAAGGCTCGGTTATGCGGTTCGAACCATAGAGCATGACATCGGTTCGGTAAACGAATTGGTTTATATACCCCTTGAACCCAAGGTTTGGATTCGACCCTTGGTTCAATTTCATACATAAAAATATTTTTCTACATTTTGAACAAATTAATTTTGTTTTTTTTTAAAGAAATCAAAGTTTGATGATAATTAACCTTTATTTGAAGATTTTTATTTCGAACTGAACCTTTTATTTTAGAAAGCGGTTCGGCTTGGGTTCGGGCTCGCAAAGTTAACAACTTTAAGGGTTCGGCACAAGATCCGGTTCAGGCTGCTTAAGAACCCGAACCGAACCGGTTCTTCGAGGTTAGGTTCAGAAACGGTTTGCAGCCTTGATTCCGTTTAACTTTTGTATTTGGTTTAACATTTCCATTATCATAATTATTTGTAATATTTATTTTTATTGTTTCCCAACATTTTAGCTCGAAAGCTCTCGAGGTACATTTAAAATTACATTAGATCATAGGTTATCTTATTTCATATGCATTAGAAGTACATATACTAAAAATGTTTATGACAATTGTCATTTGGAATTGCACATCTTGACATTACTGAATTGCAAATTCTGTACTGACCCCTGCCCTTGTGTCTCTTCCTGTAGTGGCAAAAGAATGAGGTCAGCATTCTTTATTTACTATATCGTTGGATATGGGCCATATTCTTTTTGGGCGTATACATCACTTGCATTATTTTGCAATTCTGCGATGGCAAGTTCTTCATCTATATGACCAACTGGGGCTTCGGTCTGATCACAATAACCATGCTGCTGTCCGCCATAAACGTCACTCGATGGCACTACGATCTACAGAATGTTCGGAGTCTGGTGAATGAGGCGGGACAAAAGGCGCGCACAACGTGGGGATTGAAGATCTATTGGTGGCTCTACAATATGTCACTGCTGTTGGCACTGATCATATCCACCATATACTGGATATTTCTACATGGTCGTATGAGTGAGTATTTAAACAATTCAATTGTATATTACATTTGAATGACAAACCAACTAATCATACATTATGTTGTAGACAAACCCGCACGATTTAAGGAAATAAGTGTTATAACACATGCTCTGAATACCGTTTGTATGCTGATCGATTTTATGATCGTGGCTTTTCCGTTGCGACTTCTGCATATGGTGCAGACTATGTTTCTGGCGATCGCCTACTTCGTATTCACCCTCATCTATCACTTTTGTGGCGGCACCGATGAGTAAGTAGCCCGCACTCTCCACATAGATTATTAGATAATGATTTGATTTCCCCCCGTAGATTTGGAAATCCCTTTGTCTACTCCATATTGAACTGGAACAAACCGATGGGCTGCCTGGTGACCTTCGTTGGTGTCTTCCTTATTATCATTTGCTATTGGGTGATCCTTTTCGGCTTTCATAAACTAAAACAGGCCTTTAATCGCGCCTTCAGCGTCGTCTGGACTCCCCATGCAGTGGGTCTTATATGAAATACAGCACAAACTCTCTCACATTATTAACTGCACTCAGTCAAGTAGTCTTATGTAGTACCGCCAGCATTATTTCGTAATTTCCATATAGTTACATACTAACCCACATACTCACACACTCGCTCTCATCACACATTGCATTTATTTATGTCATTTTATAGGTGAATTATTTATTTAGACAATAATTGCTAAGTGAATAGTCGAATGTTCCTTAATGCCTTAGCAACTTGAATGTGCTATGGCTAGTTTTATTTTTATCGGTATAAACAATTGAATAAAGATTCTTACTATGGAATCCGTAGTATATGACATAGTTGAAGAAAAATTATTATATCTTAATTAAATATTTCCTCTGCAGGACTTGGAATATTCATCACTGAAATATTGTTTAAATGGATTTAAAGTTATTTAAATAGTAATTGTAATTATTAATATCAAGCAATTGGTAGCTATAGAATTATACAATATAAAATCAAATGAAAACGGTTTCATAAGCCTTTATTTTGTGTTTTTACTTTAACTTAATATCGTTTGGTAAAAAAATGATAAGACTTACCCATATACAATACAAAGAAAATTGTTATTTAGGGATAATAATTAAATTTTGAATAATTAAATCAGACACCGATAATAACAGATGCTACTGATTTGGGTATCTGTTTAGAATCAAATTAATAATTATTAATTTTAAGATTTTTCGTAAACATATTTATACGATTATAAAATAATTTAATTGCCAAACAATGAAAAAATTAATTTCAGCATACTAGGTATTTACTTTCGCCGATGTTTTATGCAATCAGCTTAGTACTCACAAAAAATATGTAAAAAAAAAGCATTTAAATCAGTTGTAACGCTCAGTATGTATTATTACACAAATTTTAAATTATATGTCACGGTTAAACCATCTTATAGAAGTATCTTTACGAAGAGGAGTTCAAATATCTTATAATATTTTTGAATAGCTTAGATATTTAATAAAAAATATATATATCAAAGCTTATTATAAACTTCATATGTCTTAGGAAAGGAAAGTGTAATAAGGCCAATGACATACCTATGTCTGTGTGTGAAGTTGGTTATGTACTAGAATACACACAACTCTATTAATACATATACACACACGTATATTTTACTTTTATTACCGTCTTTCATTTCCCTCTCTCTCAATGTGTTTATGTTCTGTTTTATAGAGAGAATGTGAATGTGCCAAATCTCCATGATCGATAGAAATAAATGTGCATTGTGTTTTTTATTAGTATTAGGCCCAAATTTCGAGCTGAAAGTTTCAGCTCCCACTCCAGCTGATTGCTGAATATAAATAATGCGTCATTGGGGTAGCCGATGCGTTACTTGAAATCATTGCCAAATTTATATCGTCTAGTAAACCAACAAGCTGAAACGAGTTCCCAAAGTATACTGCAAAAAAAAACACGAAAAGGAAAAGAAATAGGGTGATGGACAGAGAGAGAGAGAGAGAGGAAGAAAGAAAAATAAACTGTACATGGTTAGATTGAGGTTTGGTCAAACTGCTTTTATTCTGTTCAGACAGATTGTCAAAATGCGAAAGAAAATAAGATATAAACGACTAATTAGCTCTTCGTTTCTCATGAGGAAATTTCAAAATGCGGTACAAAGAAGAACTGGAAGAAACCGAGGTAGAGCATCGTCGTTATATTTACTTAATGGTTCTGAAGAAAAGCAGACTTGAGAAATGAAACGATTACACTCAGCAAAATTCAAATGTTTCAAAAACTATCACAAGAATTAAAAAAAAAAAATGAAAGTTTTAAAGCAATAAAATGAGTAATTTATAGCATCTAGGCTTATTTCCAACCGTAAAAATATTCCAACTATACCTTTTATTTTAATTCATATTCATATATTTATATTCATTTAAATACTAGAGTATCGCATGTTTATGATGTGTATGCGAAACTCATTCTGCAATACTCAGGTAAGCTACCCGTACAGTCCCAATCTCAACGACAAAATAACATTACGATAAACGGTTTACGATATACGATGTTAAATTCACAGTGGCTTAGTACTCCGCAAATCGTAAAATAATATTGTTAAATATTTGTTCAATAGTTTTTCACATTTTGGCTTACACAAATCAAACTTGTTGTATGTGATTGTGGACGAATTTAATTAATTAGATATTAATGATTATTATGTTCACAACAAATCTAATTTTATTTTAAAAATATATATTAAATATTGAATTTATTTTTACTTATATGTACAAGATCATATTATATTTTTAGAAAATCACTATTGTTGCAAGTGATTGTTGACAAATTTAATTTATTAGATATAAATGATTATAATATTAACAACAAGTACAAACAATAAAGGGCCGCTTTTTCAATGTCTCCTTAAATTTTATGAAATAGATATCTTCAAATTTGACATTAATTTCTATACAATTTACGTCAAAATATCTCTGATATAGTTATCAAACCCCTTATATAAACATTGAAAAACCGGCTCTTAGTGTTTTGTATTGTTATTTAACTCCTGATTTGAATTTGGAAATTTTTAACATGTTTTAATGTAACTAAAATTATTTATTTAAAATATCATTATAATACTTAAGTACATTCTGATTTAAATATATATATTTTTAAGGTCAATCAAAATTCTACATCTTAAGCTACATAAAGTGCTTATACATTTTTAAAATATGTCTGCAATTGCTCACATAGATGCAGCTTCTTGCCACACTGTGCAGCTCGGAGCGATGCTTGCCGAAGTTGTCGTTGGCTTGGACAAGTTGCGATCAGTTTTGGAACGCGCGTCGCGTCGATAAGTCGTGATTTGTTCGGTGGATCTGCAGAGGTTTGGGTCTCGGTTTTGGTTCGTTGAATATTTGCCTGGGGGATTGTTTTTTGCTATTGGGATAAAGATCTGTGTGGCATGTTCAAGTTGTCTATGGTTCTCTAACTGTGCTGCATTAGCTTGTGAATGTGAATGTGGTTGTGTGTGTGTGTGATTGTGTGTAGATTGGTGCATTTTGTGTATGTTGTGTTGCTGTAATACAAGTTGCAAATGCAATAAGCCAAACACAATATAAAAGCCAAGCACAGTTATGCAAAGTTGTTGTTGTTTGTGTTGTTGACCCAAAAAGAAATTACTACACGGCCCAAACTGGCAGTTAGATTGCCAAGCCACGCGTATAAAACACGCAAAATGCGATCCCAACTCGCTAAATAAACAGGGTATATAAAAAAAAAAAAAAACAAAATAAAAAAACAATAATAATACAACTAGAAAACCAGCAACAAATTCGCTAAACTCTCAACAAGGCATCATTATTGTTAATACGAGATTAGGCCATTTAAAAGTGCGTTTGTTTTTTATTCTCTTTGGCATCGTGTGTGGAATATTCAATGTTGGCTTTTTGACTGGGATTTTCCCCCTTCAGCGAGGTGTTGCCACTTTTGGTAGATCTCTCAATAAACAGTGGCAGGTACTTGAAATTGGCGATTGAAGGCTTATGCAATCTCCTTCGCATATGCAAATCTAATTGACAACTTAAATACTTTTCTAGTTATGCAAAGAAAACAGCGAAAATTTTTAAGATCAAAATCCATACAAAATCGACGCAGCTAACACGCGGGTATCGCATATTAATTGGCTCATTTATTGGCACGTACTCAAAATATATGCACGTTTTCCAGTTATCGTTAATGAGTGGCATTATTTCTGTTTGGGAAGGTCTCTGCCAATTTAAATTTTTAGTGAACTAAGTGTACAATTATAAAAAAGCAAATGTTGACTTCCTCTACTCGCACATTCAAGGAACGGCAACCCAAATACCCAACAAATACTTGATCGGATATAGTAAAGTCAATTCTAGCAACTTGACGAACTGAAGGTGAGTTTACATTTCAGTTGATCATTATTCGATATTATAAAAAAGTAGATACAAGGTTGGACACGAGGGTTGTATTAGTCAGTGGATCAATAGCTTAAATGAGTACGAATAATTCTAAAATCATTTACATAATTTATGAAGATATTTTGAAGGAGAACAAATACAAAATATACCGTTTAACAATGACATGAAATTTCTGAAAATGAATTATTTGAAATATTTAGTAAAAATTCTAGATTTTGAGTCTGAAACATTATAAAACGCTTAATGTTATGAATCTGAAATTAAGGCCTCCTAAGTTTTATACATTTTTATCTTTATGGTGTTCAAATAAGCTTTACGTTTTTAATTAACAACTTCAATAACGCAAACATCTCTAATCAGTTCTCGTCACTTTTAATAATGGCCAACAATCAAAACTTGTCAATAGACTAATTAACATTCATGTGCATAATATACTCAAGAATATTAACGATGAAGTTTGGTCAATTATACAAAATGTAAATTGATCATGGCATGAAATTTTTGATCATTGATTAATATTAGCATTTGAAATTTTCGAATGCCGTTGAACTGTTTTGATTTCACTTTCTACGCGATGAATTTGAATGGAATCGAAATAAACGTAGGTGAAATAGACATGTTAATTCAGTCAGAAATGGAAAAACAATGATTCTGAATATGGAATCTTTGTTTCAGTTATCTAGTCAAGTGGCCTCAACTTAGTTTTACCGAAGTGGGTCGACTTTTTTCTTTAGATACACAGATGATTAGATATAACAGATTTAGATAAAGTATGATGCGGCGGTGTATTTGCCTTTTGTCAGGTGGTTTGACTGCATTCACAAAAATCATTTTATATACACAGTTGGCGCCGATGTAAAGGTCAACAAGTTTTAATTTCTTTCATTCAAGTTTTATTCAACTTCAAACGAAGGCAAACTCGCGGTTCATTGTAGTACAAATGCAAGGGCCATAAACCTATATATTTTGAATTTAAACTGGTACTCGTACACTTATCTTCAACTCTTTGTTGACGAAAATGTAGCACAAAAGGCAGAAACGTGAATAAAATAAAATGGGCAATACATAAACAGACAAGAAAAGATATAGGTACCTACAAATAGTTACGAGTACACATGGTAACCACGCTTAGTTGGGCTGTTAAACAGTTTTTTTTTCTGTTGCTGTTGAATTGTAGACGTATCTTCAAGTCTGTTGTCATTCGAGCAAGTTCAGGGACGCGAGTGTCACACTCCATTAAGTGATTTGTGTTTTGTGTTGGAAACAGACTTGGAAAACATTTACCACTACTCGTAATTTAATACCAAACAAGGTGACAATATCTATGAAAAATCTTTTGTGTTCCATTTTTTTTACACGATAATTAACTTTTATTGAAATATAAGTAGAAAGAAAGGTGTCTTGATATTAAAAGCTTTATTTAAAACAGCTGCAAAACAAATTGTAGATTTAAGATATAATATTTACTGTATATGTATTAGTGCATAATATTTCAGCACCATTGCAAATGCAAATCTGTAACTTTCTATTTGTAGTTTTATCACAAGATAATATATACTGCATCTGTGGTTTCTAAAAGGCATAAAAGAAGCTTGAAATTAAAAGATATATTCAGTATATATTGTATTCAACAATTAAGTACTTTACTTTTCTTATAAAGAATTACATATCATAACCAGTTAAAAACCTGTTTGTCCATGTAAGGAATATCATTTGGATTTTAAAGGGAGCCAGCTGATGTTGCTTTTAAGCCAGCTTATCGTCGAATATACCAGAACATTTTAGTTTTATAATTAAAAAAACAACATGTGTGTTTTTTCTCATCACAGGACAGGAACTCGCATACTAACAGAAGTTGAAGTAAGTTGAAGATATAACAAATATTTCATAAACAGTACACACATAAACCTTTTAAATACCACAAAATATTACATATATAGATTTAAATGCAATGTTGAAATATTCTCTTTTTTGCCTAAAACCAGTTGAAAGTGTTTTAAAATGTTTGACTTAGGATTTTTTATGTTTCTTTTTGAGATGGTTAAAAATTCACAATGCCATTAGGCCTCTTAAGTATTAACCAAGTTAGTTTGAGCAAGCCAAACTACGGTTTGTATTAAGATAGTTGTAATTTTGTATGTGATCACCTTGTTTTTATAGCACCCATTGGGTACAATAAGTGCTGACCTTAGGAGACTAATTGTTTTATTATATTTAATGTATATTTCACAAGCAGACAGACACACAATAATGCTTCATAATAATTAAGATAGTCAGAGTTAAACTTGCAAAAGCTTGATGGCAAACTGAACTGTCGGACGAGTTGCTTATTAAATTATTAGCTAGCGTAATTTCTCATGGAACAAATAATAATAATAATAATAACTGGGAGCAATGAAGCGAACTGTCATCAATTCAAGTCGCAAATGGATACTCTGCAGTCCGTTGCACTCGATACTCTATACTTTCTGTGCAAAATAGTTATGTAAATGGTTCAAATAATGGCATCGTTATCTTTGTTAGCTTCATTTGTCTCAATGACTCTTTAAATGGGGACATTCGGCAGGTAACTGTGATCACCTGATTACTAGTTTTAACATTTAGCCGGAAATTTGCAACTATTAAAAAATACCAAATTATGGTATCGGTAAAATAGTTTGATTGGTAATACTGAGTGTATTTTACGAACGATAAAAAATATCTTTCACAATTATTTAATTAAAATTGTTTATGTAGAAGGCTAATTTATATAACAAGTTATCATGTCATTCAACACATACTGATTACGAATTTATCACAAGTTTAAGAACTAGTACGGATTTCAAAACTTTCTGATTTACCAAAAATGATCTTTCAAAATTGCACAAATTTAACATCCTTTACAATATTGAAATAAAAAGTGATCTTAGGTTAGATCTGTATCAAGTATGAATATTATTATTTATCAATAATTTCTAACAAGAGGTAAAATATAACGTTGGATTTTGTATGTTATTATGAAAAATAATTTGAATTTTTACTCAATCGGTGTCTGAAGATTCAGCATCAATTTTATAGTCGGGATATTTGTGGAATAGAATGGATTTGGTTTCATCATGATCGGCCCTGCCCAGAGTCTGAGATTGTCCAAAGATTTTTATATAATGCTTCTCAGGATCATGCACCAGAGTTCCTCCACCCAAGCATTGAGTGCACAAATTCTTGGCTGCTGCTTCCTTTTGCAGCTGATCATAGATGTTAACTGGGAGGGAATTGATTAATACAATTGCTGAATGGGGTATTCCAATCAAACTCACGATGGTACTTAACACGGCCAAGAGTACGGACTACCGTCTTAGCATGTGACATTTCTCCATGAATGTAGACCTTGGCTAAAATATATTTGAGTTTTCCATCGCCGACAGAGATCTCAGGGAATGACACAAGACTCGAGACCTGATTGGGACAGCAGAAGTTACGCGCGGCTGAGGATTATAATAAAGTACAAGTTCACGGAATATAATATTTTGAGCAGAATCTATTGATTATACACGGTTTACCAAATTGAAGTGGACGCCATGTGGGTAATATTAATTTGCGAACTTTATCCATCTCTAAAAAAATTTAGAAAAAATGTTTAAAACTTATACGGAACTTAGTATTTTGTTGTTGACCATATAAGATAATAATACGGACTGAAATATTTAAAAATATATAAGCACCTACTTAGTTGGAAAAATTAAAAAAAAAAAACAAGGCACACTGAGTCATATTGAATACATATCCCAGTATATAAGAATAAAAAAATTAATTCATATGGTTTGTTAAATCCAAATAATTAATGCATATAATATAATTTGTAAAATTCACAGCATTCCGAATGCCGCAAGTTGATAACAACCGGATAGAAAGCATGGCAATTGAAACAAACTGTTGATATTACATAACACAGTAAATGCATGTCTCGACAAATTACGCAAACCTTCTATTAAACTAAACCTGCATCAGATTATACTATAAAGAACATCCAAGGAATCACAACGAGTCTGTTGAAAACATCTCCGATTTTAAAACGATGACAAAACTTCAAGTAATTGTTCACCCCGTCAGGAAGGAGTTTCGACGAAAACGTTGCGGATTCGATCACGATACACCCGATGACTTTGTCAAGTCGCAGGTAAGACTTAAAAGAAATAAGATTCAATTATTCCTTAGCTAGTGCGTAATTGGCTCAATCAAAACTTTTTGGTGCCTTAAATAATTTTTATGTCCTTCACAAACCGTTTGCATTTTACACGTACCTGTTTATAAGAGTTTTTATCTGTTCAGTATAAGAGTTATTGAAAGAAATTAAGTATTTTAATAACATAAAGGCAGTCAAATCAAATATCTTGAAAGATGTTAGTAAGCGTGTTATATCGTAAGATTTTTACAGAACAACCATCTGATAAAAACTTTAAAATTAACGAATTTTA
Source organism: Drosophila innubila (assembly GCF_004354385.1). NCBI lineage: Eukaryota > Metazoa > Arthropoda > Insecta > Diptera > Drosophilidae > Drosophila > Drosophila innubila. The sequence goes on along the minus strand of NW_022995372.1, from coordinate 14,029,178 downwards.
TTTTCTAATAAATTTGGACTTTGTAATGGCAACTAGTCTTAAATATTTTTCTTAAGCAAGTTTGAGGTATCATAAAAAATCTTTGGAAAATATTCTATTAGAATTTGGAAGAGTTTCAATATAACTATAAGTGTGCTATTGATTGACTTAGTTCGGTTGCATTTATAAGTAGTCTTCATTCTTTGCTTTACATAATCAAACTACCAAAACTGTTATAAGTGGGCGTTAACTATCGGCTGGTTTGAGTCACTTTATTGTTTTACCTTGAGCATATTTGATGAGCTTCTTTCATTCATAGTATCAATAGAATGAGAGGTCATACTCATTCCGTACATAGCCGTACAGGCTGTGGTCTGACCCAGACCCTCACTCGATTGTTCTTGCATTGTAAATTAAACATTTTAAATATTCATAAGCAGCGAACAGTTACTAACTATAACAGAACTCTAGCCCGTGTGGGTTCGGGTAAAACAAAGAGCCCGCATCATGGTCACTGGAGGAGACTCCCTCAGTCCCAACATATATATGTGTAGATCTAGTATATACACTAAGAACTTAACATTTTACTTTGTTGTTCCAAATTACAGTGGCAAACCTGTACAAAAAGCATGACATATTTGATTTATCGCTGGTTTATGGCTCTCTTCTTTATTGGCGTCGTCATCGAATCCATGTGGCCCCAGGCCGACGATGAATCCAGCTACTGGCTGTACTTCATCTATATGACCAATTGGGGTATATGGATGTGCATGCTGACCAATTTACTAGGGGCTATATTAGTTAGCATTTGGCACCATCATCCAGAATATGCGGGTAAGCCTTAAATGGAAATATACAAAAATTTATCCAAAAAAAAAAAAAAACAGATTATCGTCAGTCTTATTTATAAATAATAAGTTTCTTTAATAATATTATTCGTTTACAAATATTGAATTTTTAAAATTAGACAACTTTAAATTTTCTGCACATTTTAAATAATTTTTCATGTAATGAAATTTTCTGGAGATTAATTTTTTGATGCTGGAAAATTAAATGATTTTTGATAACAAACTTTTTTAAATTTATGTTACAGATAAACTGTTAAATATGCAGGCCTGGACGAGTCCTTTTCGCATTTACTGGAGCATGCACATTATAACGCTCGTACTGTCGGTAGTTATTACCATTATCTACTGGAGCATACTTTACGATGGTAAATAGTTGTTGATAATTTCTTAAAGACAATTTTTAAATCGGGTTCTTCCGCATCATTTCAGCCAATGAAAGCGCATTGGATGCAACAAATGTGCTCACCCATGGCTTCAACTCGATTTGCATGTTTATTGACCTATGGATTGTGGCACATCCATTGCGATTACTCCATGTATTTCTGCCAGTATTATTTGGTATTATCTATGCCATTTTTTCATACATCTACCAGATGTGCGGTGGCATGAATAAGTGAGCTTAAATCAAATTCTAGTTAAATTATCATATTAACTATGGTTTTTTGTTATTTAGGAAAGGAAAGCCATATATCTATCACGTGATTGACTGGAGTCAGCCGAGGAATGCATTTATTACAGTTCTAGGTGTCCTGGTTCTCTCCTGTTGCGTCTATGCACTCCTATTTGCCTTCTTCAAGCTGCGCCTCTTCCTCTCGCGCAGTTGTCGACAGGGAAGCTTTGTGCTGCCGACGACGGCCAGCAAAAAGTCTGGCAAGGCTGTCGATGACAAGCAGACAACACCGAATGGTATTCAGCATTCGTCTTCTAGAATATCCATGGTTCTGGGCAACTATGCTGGCTATGAGAATCAAGCATACTCTCCGACCAGTGGAGAGTTGGCGCCAAAGAGTTAAGATATTAAGCAAAATATCGGGATAATAATTTTTTAGGTGTATATTTCACCAAAATCTTACTGTGGTCTAGACTTTATTGCGACTTTAGTCAATCTGTACAGTAGAATTTCGAGCCAGTGATATTATATTATATTGTAGTTAATCTTAGGCAAATAAATGTAGCTTTGTCAAGGACGTTTTTTTCAATATTCTACAGATGTTTACTTGTACTATTGTTGATATTTATTTTCCAATTGAAAAACCCAAATAAAAATTAGGAATTCCATAAATTAATCAAAACTAGTTGACAGAACCCAACCGAACAATTTCGATTGGACAGAGAATGAATTTTCACCCCTTTTCGTGGGAACTTTACAGTTGATAATCAAAAATTAATGTGCAGTGACATTTTGTGGAAAGGTTAAACACTGGAATATAAAAGTTTGCATGCACCCAGAAAAGCAAGAGAAAAACTAAAAGACAAGAGAAACATGAACAAGAATTACAAATAAAATGGTTAAGTAATTGATTTAAGAGAGGTGTGTTATGTCGACTCTAAAAATGCTCGAAGATGTTCATCAAACTTATATAGAGCCTGAGAACTATGTAAACATTCTACACAAGCACCTAATCGCATTTGAATGACTATATTAACCCAAATTGTCATAATAGACTAATCAATCGCAAGGACTAGTATAATTGGAATTGGAACTATTTATAGTTTAGTTAACAATCAAATAAACCATGATAAAGCAATGCAAATACTTTTAGCAAGAGTGTAATTATATCATATGCTACACATTTTAATATTGCGATTCTGACAAACAGTAAAGGATTTGGAAAAAACTTAAGCTCTTATTTATTTGAATCTGTCTGATTTTTAATGAATAATATTTATCTGTAAATATTTAAAAGGGCGATAGAAATTCGATGATATTCCATTGCCAACATTATATTATTATTTATATCAAAAGTGTAGCACATTGATTTTTGGATAGATTGTAAAATATTCCAAATAAGCAATCGCGTTTACTTTCTTAACAAAAAACATACTTTTAGGAAATGTTTTAAAATATATCAAATAAATTTTAGATAAATTTAATAAAACGGAATTAGATAAGGGTACAATGGTTGAAGGAGAAATTTGAAGAAGTTTTTGAGAAATTGTAATTAAAATCCAATTGACAAAAGATACAGGTGCTATGTTATATGCCGTGGAACTGATTATACCCTGGTTATACCAAGTAAAAAACGGAGTAATTTATATTTGTTAACTTTTTGAATACCTTTAATATGACCTTTTCATCACATTTATGCGCAGTGTCCTTAGTCAAAGCAGCCCGTTTGGGACGGTAGGGGTCATTCTCTCCTATTCATGCCGTCGAAGAATCAATTGACACAGGTAGACGGTGGCGTTAAACTCATGATTATTATTGTTGTAGTTCTTATTGCTGGCTGTGTATTTAGTCTAACGCGTACCCTTAATTAAGCTTCCAAAAGCATTTAACAACCAAACGTCCAATAGAAGCCCAAGGACGAGAAACACACACGTGCTGCCAGTGAGGGTTGAAGGGAAGAGGGAAAAACGTTGGATACTCGAATTTGACGACGACGTTGAGGTTCAGGTTGTGGTCAATGGGCTTTGCAAAGGATTAGCATTACGCATAAGCTACAAATTTGAGCACCTGCTCATATATGAACAAAAGTAGGATAAACTGATTGTCGCAGTCGTTGTCGTTGCTGTCCTTGTCGGAGGTTGACATGACATGTCACAGGCTTCAACGATAGACGCAAATTAGACGTCGCATCTGTTTGGGAAACTAGATCGATATGTGAGCATTCTGATCGATATGAGATTTCCTTGAGCTTTGAACTTATTTTCATGTCCTTGTCGCGCATATTGACCCCCCTATTGTTCTTGTCATTAATGTATCAACATGTGAAAAAAGCAAAATCAATAGAAGTTTAATTGAATATACTTAGGAAATTTTGACAGCTGTCAATTGTCATTGCCAACTCAACGATTCTATTCATCGTTAACTAACACCATAATTAAAGCAATCAATAGTGTGAAATATTAATTGAAAGACGATGGCAAACCTCTCATCCACTATCAACCAACAGACAAACAAACCATCGCATTTCATTTCATTTTACCACAACTTAACCATCATCCTCACTTGATCGAGTTTACCAATTGTGTTTTATGGCCTCGCGATGATTGTGCAATTTTCTATCCATCAAAAACGCATGAAATCCATTCATAACTGAGCACGGACGATACAAGCATGAATGTTTGAGGACATGAAAGGTAAACCCTTGTCAACAATTCAGGACATGCCAGTGGTTACAGTAAATATAAGAAATAAAATAACGGTACACCGAATCAATTTTGAAATCAATATGAAATCGAATAAATATCTAGATCCAGAGGATTCTTTTGAACGAATTTAGTAAAATTTGAATGCAGAATAAATAAATAAATAAGAATCGGTATAGATTTGCCAAAGTTATGATAGTTCGAAGTTTGTCAAACCTCTGACCTAGCAATTTTACAAGTCAAAATATTTCTTAATTTTGACATGATTTTTTACAAGAAAATGAAAGGCCTCAAAATCAAGTTTAAAGTGGAGTTTTATACTAATTACGATATAAGGAATTGATTAAAATTGAAAACTTGAGATTTAAAATTTTGAATTTTAAAATTCCAATGGGGGACCCTCACCATCAACATAGAACCTGGCTATGATGGTCGAAAAACTATTAAATTTTTTAAATGAAAAAAAATTTGAATGCAGAATGAATAAAGATTCCAAACCATGATCAAAATGATATTCCGCTTGAAAATCGGTTTGGTTTTGACAAAGTTATGACAGTTCGAAGTTGCTCAAGCCTCTGACCTAGCAACTTTACAAGTCAAAATATTTCTTAATTTTGACATGATTTTTTACAAGAAAATGAAAGGCCCCAGAATCAAGTTTAAAATACCGTTTTATACTAATCACAATATAAGGAGTTGAATAAAATTGAAAACTTAAGATTTAAAATTTTGAATTTTCAAAATTTCAAAGGGTCCCCCCTTACCATCCCAATCGAATCTGGGTCGAAAATAAATAACTTTTCTAAATTAACAAAATTTGAACACAGAATGAATTTTGAGGCTAAAACAATAATCAAAATGACATTTCGCTTGAAATTCGGTTGGGTTTTGACAAAGTTTTGAAAGTTGGAAGTTTGTCAACTCCTTGACTTAGTTTCTTTACCACAACCGTACCGGTACAAGCATTTCGGTTTTCGGTTCTTGAAAGAGAATTAATGTCGGTTAAGGTCTTAGCTCCGGTACTATAAATGAAACGAGTAGTTTCGGTTCACGGTTCCGATACCGGTAACGGTGTTATTCCCTGTTTAAAATTATAAATATTTGTGTTTTTACTTAGCGTGTTGGCAGCGTTGGAGATGCGATGTTTTAGAAAATAGGTAAAAGCTTAAATATATACAAAAATAATGAAAATAATAGTCTCCAGAGTTAAATCGAAACGGATTTATTTATATGGCTTGCAATGTGCGTACAGCATGAACAGCTGCAAGTCAAAGTACAATATAACATGACAGTGACAATAAAAAAAAAAAAAAAACAACAACAACAACAACAACAAATAAATAGGACTAGCGGTAATATTCGTACTCGAACTTTAAAGATTAGTGAGAACTCACCAGGCTGGTCGGGACATTGTTTGGATTGCATAAACAAATGGCTGCCCATGAATGACACACACACACACTCAGTTGAAAGAGCAACAACTTTGAATGTGAGAGTGTGTGCGCTTATAGGATAACTATTTTCCAGTGCCGAAGAAAATCCTGGGCCGAAGAATAACTGTGACAATAAGCCGGTTTGAGTCAATTAAGTCACACTCACGTTTAGCCCACACAAATATGCATGTGAATCATGTGAACCACTGGAAATCATCAAGTATTCATTAATTGGAAAAGCGCGTTGACCAACTGAAGCCGACGCCGACAAGGATTGTAGGTAAAAACCGAAGTAGTTGTCATATTTGAAATTCAGTTTCGTTTCGGACGTTCGGGCAACAGAACCTGCTTGTTGTGTTATAGAACCTGAGTTCCTAAAAAAGCCCCAATCGCAGTCGGAAATCAGAAGCACACCACGCGCTAGAGGCTATGGTAACGGCCAGGTCCGATATAAGCTACGGCATGTAGTAAATTATTTCGCTGTGCGTGTTGGCACGATAAATATTTATGTGTATCCCAGAGATACCACACAAAACGCAGCAATAACAAACAAAAAAACACAAAAAAAAAAAGAAAAGAAAAATAATAAAAAATAAATGAAATGTGAAAAAATAATGAGAATCGCTTCTAGTAAAAAAATCCGTTGGATGTATTGTTCCAAACTTTAACTTTAACAATCTATGCGACTATCTTGTGGAAACTAGTGTAAAAACCTGCAAACAACATTACGAAATTTCAGCTATACTGGCCACCGAATGGATAATGGGTATTTGTTTAGACACAGGTAAGCACTGTGACTCCTCATCACGTTCTATTGAACCGAGCCCCAAGCAACAGTCAAAACAAACAGTGGTTTGTATTTAAGTATGGGTATCTCCCGCATAATATACATAATATAATAATTTAAATTATTTACTATATTGAATTTATTTAGATTGTCCAAGTTTTGTTAAAATAAGTATTTCATGTTTTTTATTTAATATAAACACCGTCATTCATTAGAATAAAAAGCAAATTAAAGTCCTCCGTAAGTAAAAAAATAATAATTAAAATGGAACTAGGGACAAGTCGTTATTTTTATATTAAAATTATGTTTTTTCTATGAAAAACTATAATATTTGTTATGATTTCTATATTTAAGTCATCACAATTCAATTTAAGAAAGATCTTTTTTATAAACTATACTTTATTAAATTTAGTTAGTCTGTGATATTCGATTTCACAACAATTTCAAAATTATTGCAAGCCATGTTGTAATACAATTAATGCTTAACAGTGATAACTTTAATTTGAATTCAACCTGTTATTGTTTGTGGTAACAAGTTTGACTTACTATACCGCTTGTCATTTCAACTAGAAAACATTTTGGGTACAAAACGATGTGACAAAATAATTGTCATACGAAAAGACCTTGCACAAATGCTATAATTTGTGGAGCAACTGTGCGACACATACACACGGCCTTGCTGATTGGTCCTTGGTCATGTTCGTTGACCATCAAATGGCCACCAAACCTAATATAAAAAAAAAATCCGAAAACAAAAAAGAAACAGTCAAAGTGTTTGCGTGGGCTGAAACGGGATAGCAACAATAACAAAACAACATGTCAATTAAGTAAAACTGCAGGAAAATCAATATAAAAATAAATGTCACATGAGTGTAGGTCTCATATATAAAAGCTGTATAATCGCATGTGTTGCCCCAGCTACCGGAATTACGCGAAATTGCTCGAGTGCGGCCGAAACACTTTGGCAATAGTGTTGGCCCAAGTTGAGTTCATATGAAAGAACCATGAGCTATTGATGACGCACTACTCACCGAGTGTACAATTAAATAATTGCTTAAGCATATTTTAATAATGTGCTTGTCACAATGTCGTATGGCTAATTTCCTACCGCCAGCAAATTGCTTCCGGCCAAACGCTAATGCCGTTTGACACGTAACAAGGCGGAACGCTAACCTGGCAACACATCCGGTTTCCGGTTTTGCTAATGGCCAAACAGCAACTGTTGCTTTCGACAGCCTTTAGGTCTTATGTGTTATAACCTTATGTGATTTCAGATGCCAGCGCGGCACAAGATACCGGCGAACAAGGCAACGATTGGAATCGTACACGGAATCAAGATGGCCCAAATGCTGCACCAGGCAGCGTTATGGCAATGAATGGCAATGGACGACTTGGTTCGGCCAATATCGCCGCTATCGATATGCAAAATGCTGGAAAAATCAAATTCGATCCGCCCAAAGTGCCAGTGATATTTGTTTTAGGCGGCCCAGGTAGTGGCAAGGTCACCCATTGCGATACCTTTATGCAGGAGCGACGCGGCGTTACGCACATCAATATGATGGATCTACTGCAGCAATATGCAATGGGGAATGGTAAGTATTGATAGGATTTCACACTTTTTTTCACTCTCCGAATAAAATATAGTACATTTCTAAATAGGTTTTTTTCTCAGAATAAAATATTTTCTATATAATTTTTATATTTTCAATATTTGACGAGTTTGCTTCTAATTTGATTAATTTTGGTTTTTAAAATATATATTGGAAAATTCTTATTATTTGGAAAACTAAAACTTCATTTCTGTTATATGGTTGTTAAAATTTTGAATTCTTAAATTCCATTTCCAAATCTTAAATACAAATTTACTTGATCTATAAAAATACAAACCAACCGGATACCAACGAAATACCCACACATTTTGATTATATTTCAGTTGGTTTACATATCTGAAACACCATTGTTTATGTATATATATTAATAAAAACCAAATAAATTATGTTTTATTTAAAATATATTCTAAAAATACAAATTATATTCTTTATATGAATTAATGTATAAACAACTTTATTTTTAATTTTTAACTATAATATGTGTTATTTTTAGTAAAACATAATAAATCTAAGCATTGAATAAATTCTAAAATGTATAGTAATAATAAAATATTTGATGAATATAATTTCAGATATGCAGGACTTTTCGCAATTATCGTCGAAAACAGTCACCGAGGTGTTGATGTTGGAAATGAAAATGGCTCCAGCTGCCAAAGCCTATTTGATATCAGGATATCCACGATCCATGCGCGACGTTGTTGAGTATTCGGAAAAGGTAAAGGAAACCAGAAAAAACTACATTCGTATTCGTAAACACTCGTATATTTATTATACAACGATGCTCAGGTCTAATTTATCTTCTTACATATTTGTTCACCCAAATTGCTGGTGAACAATTTCAACTAATTAGCTGCCAAATGGTTCGACATTTATTTATACAAGTCTATGAATTCCCATGAATTTTGAGTCAAACAAATAAATATAACCTATACTCTATAAGTGCACACATATATACACAAGATTGTTTGTATGTATGTGGTAATTGGCTGAAGTGGACTCTAGAGGCTTATTTAGAGGTTATATAATTCGGTAGGAAGGTTTTGTTGATTAATATTGGGAAGAGTGGAAAATGCAGTAAACAAGCCAACTAACAACAATTGTGGGAGTATAATTAGCATTTCAGCTAGTCAGTTGCTAAAATTAGCTCCAAAATTAGTTAGGTGAGTTCAAGGATAAAAAATAAAGAGCCCTCCAACAAAACTAAAATTTTTCGAGGCAAGTAGAAAAGTTTATTACATTATTTACAGCTTAAAACTGAAATGTAAATAATCACAAAATTTTATTGCTGCTTATTTCTTGCAGATACAAGTCGTTAATGGTGTTATTTTAATATCCTGGCGTCAATCAGTGCTACAGAAGCAAATTGATTATGGCGCTAAATTAGGTCATGTTGTACTCTCCTTAGCCAAAATGGAATTGGAAAATTTCTTTAAAAATGTGATGCCAGTCGCCGATTACTTTGATCAGAGTGACATGTTGTTGGCCGTGAGTAACGCGAATCATTTAGTTGTATATTAATGATTTTATTAATTGTGATTTCGTTTTGGCAGGTAAATGGCGAGCGTGCTCCCACAGAGGTGTATAAAGACTTTCGCACCGCAGTGTTAGACATATTGAACGCGCTTGAGAATCAAGAAGCCATGCTAAATGGAGTTTCAGGTATGGGCAGGGGAATACATGATATACCCGGCAGTATTGTTAGCGTAGACACCGCACCTAGTCAACCCCCAGTCACTGTAGATCACAGGTCAAGTGCTGCTGCTGCTGGTGCTGCTGGTGCTGCTGTTGCTGGTGCTGCCATTACCGATCTGACTGCTCCTGGTGCAGGTGATCGCAATGTCACGAATGCTGTGATATCTCACATTGCCGCCAGTGCGGCCACAGCAGCTGCAACCATCCGGACAGGCGTCAACAGTCCAGATGATGACAGCGGTGTAGTTGTCACCCAGCAGCCCAAGCTCAGCCATGCCGGCACCAGTATGGATGCCAACGATGACCCCGACTCGCCCATCCCGCCCATCATTTGGGTCATTGGCGGTCCCGGCAGCAATAAGGCCACGCTTTGCCTCAAAGCAGTTGGTCTGAACCCGGGCTGGTCCCACATCAGGTTAGTCCATCACAAATACACACATATCTGAATATATCTAATTGGTATTCGTTCAGTGTTGGGCGAATACTTCGCAATATTACGGACACTGCGCCACGTGCCAATACCGAGAGCTATGCGGTCAAGGAAGCTCTCGCTGCAGGCGAAATGGCTCCTGAGAAGTCACTGAATCAACTCCTGGATAGCAATATCCGTCAGCTACGGGGCAAAGCTGGCATCATCATCGATGGGTATCCGCGCAATCTGCAGCAGGTCAAATATTTTGAAAATAAGGTAAGAAGAATAGCTAACAAACTACATTGATCTAAGATTTATTGAAATAGATTTCTTTATAATTTGGCAATTATCAAACAAGGAACTAAACATAGAGAAAGAGGTTAAGTTTTAGTGAAGTTATGGCAACTCTAAGTTTATGTTTAAAATATGAAATTATAGTCATAAAAACAAAACAATAAAAATTTTTAAACTAGTCGGAAAGGCTATAGTCAAGTTCCCGACCATAGGATACCCGTAACTTATTTCAATATATATTAAAGTACTTTATACAGGTGTATTCCAGATATCTCTAAAGATTTTGAAGTGAAATGTTTTTAAAAAAAACCGTTGGAAATGTTGGTGTTCCTGAAATGTTAGAGATCTTATATTTCCAAACTTTTATTTTGCATTTTTATTCAATTTAAAGATATTTCAGTTGAATTTAATAAAATCAAATCTTTCAAGAATTTTATTGACATTTGAAAGCAATGGTTTTTTGTATTCAGGAACACTAACAATTGCTTTTGGGTTGCTTATAGAAATTACTACCTAATAAAAACTACTGCATATTTTTAGGTGTATTGATTGTATTAAATTAATTATTAATAACTTTGGTTAGCTATTATTGCCGTTTTACTTGTCCGATCTTGCTGCGGTTAAGTAACCTAATAGATAATATTAATAGATAATGTTAATTTCCATAAAAAATTTATTATCTTGAAAACTGTGGGTGTGATGGTTTTTCGCAATTTGCGGGGCAAAGGGTGGCGGCGCTTAAATTTGAAACAAACTTGTTCTGCGTGAGGTATATAGAAATCTGTGTGTCAAATTTGGTTACGCTATCTCTTTAAGTCTCTGAGATCCTTTTGTTCATTTAGACAGACAGACGGACAGACGGACGGACGGACAGAAGGACGGACACATATGGCTATATCGACTCGGCAGTTGATGCTGATGAAGAATATGTATGCTTTATGGGGTCGGAGATGCAACCTTCTCCCTGTTACATACATTCCATCGAACACAATATATCCTTTTATTTGTTTTTTAAGTAACGGGCATAAAAATTAAAGAGACATTGTTTTTGGAAATTTGTTAAGCTTTGATGAAGCTATGAGAATTCGAAATTTTGGAAAAATAATAACGGATAAGCATGAAAAATATAGGCATTTTTAGAAATATTGAAATATCAACTCAAAAAGCTAGACTTCTTTATTATATCAATCATGGATGTGTAACTTTTAATGTAACACGTTGCATTTCTAAAAACTTTCCTGATTGCCATTCCAGTACAAACAAATACCACCCACAATACTGTTGGACTGCTCGAAATTGCAGTTGGGACGCGGACGCATAGACGACACGGTTTCTTCGTTTCGAAGACGCTTGGAACTTTTCCGGGAGCAGACGCTGCCCATGCTCAAGACCATGGATAACAGCAATCGACTACAGATTGTAAGTGAGAATAAAATGAAAGCCAACTCATAATTTAAAATATCTCCTCCTTAAGGTGGATGGTGATACGGATAGTCCCTCCGTACAACGCGAATTTGAGCGCCTCATACGTAATCATATACAACAGTTGACCAATACCACGGATGGCGAGAACGTTCCAGAGACAAGGGGTAATCAAGTGATGCGCAATGAACAAACGGATGCTATACTCCATGACCTGGAGACGAATGTGCCGGGTGCGGTGCCAACGATTAGTCACCATGTCAGCATGATGAATGGACATATGAAGAATCGTAATAGCGCACTGGGTGCTACCAATCGACCCTCACAGTTGATGAATGGTCATGTGCCGGGTCGACCTGGTACAGGTCCTGTAGCACCACTTGCACAACCCGTCGATTTTCGGCATATGCTCGAGGAGGCCGAACGATATCCGGTGGACTCGTATATGTAGCTACATTTGAGAACAATTTATAGATACATAAAAGGATTACACGCAGAGCGTACTACAAAAAGGTTTTATAGTTTTATAAACAAATTCGAATAGCTTAAGTCATATTGTTAGCGTTGATTTATTGCTATCTAAATTTTAAAAGTAGCAACGGTGAATTTTGATATAGTATTTAAATGGCTAAAGCAATCCTTGCCAAGTATATTTTCATTGTATCCAAATATTAGATAAGACAAGTAGATATACACAGCGACACACAACTAAATAACGAAATAACTTAAAAGTCTCTTCACTGAAACATTCAATACAATTGAAGATGCATTACAAAAATAAAGTAACTAATCTAGAAAGTTTTGGGAAAAACACTTTAATAAAGTTGAGAAATAAGTACAAAAAAACACTAAATATATCATAGAACTTTTTATTTTTCATTTTAGAGTATTAAACAATTCCAAGAGCCAATTGACAGAAACCTGGACGCCAAATTTAAGCCTGGTAACGGAATCATTTCATCTCTGTTTTCTCTCTCAATATTATAAATCTCCGTGTCTTGTTTATTTTTGTTTCCAAAATTTGTATCATCATATTTGGCAAGCAATTGATTCGAGTGCAGATTATTTGAAATTAAATTTGGGTAATTTTGCATTTGATTCTGGGTCGCCATAGGTTTTGTTGGAGAATTGATTTCTGATTCAGTTTTATTCAGGCTTTCAGAACAATCCCCTGGCTTATCCAAGGCGCAATCTCTCATTTCTGAGCTTGATTGCTGTATATTATTTTTAAGGTCAGCTTTCCTTTGTAATTCTTGAATAATCCTTTTTACTTCCTTTTCGTAGATGTCCGCTTTCTTCTGAGTCTTGGTCTTCTTCTTTTTTGACTTTGATTTTCTAATTTTATTGGATCTTGTACTTTTCAATGTATCTTTCGATTTTATGGAAATGAATACATCGATCATATCTGTCTTACGTTTTCGCTGAAGTTTTCCATTCACTGCTATATTTTTAACATCCTTCGACTTTGTATTGATAGATGTCCTTTTTTTTGTCATTTCAATTTGCATATAATTTTAAATATTTCGATTTAGTTCCGATGGCAGCAAAGTCAAGGCATTAAATGAAAATTGCTCACATTATTTGACAAGCAAAAAGTGTTGGTCAACGTCGATGATTAATTGGCAGACTTTAATTTGACATTAAAAACTTTTTAAGACAATCGGAAAACTTTTATTTGGTCCCACTATTCAGATAATAATTTTATTGATTAGTGCTCTTGCATTATAAAATATTTCAATATTTACTATTAACCTTCCATGGTAGTTAACATCACATTTTTCCAATCGCTCATGAAAGTGTCCAATTTGACATGGGGATAACAGAAGCAGAACTTTTTCGCAATCACATCGTCCACACAATGGGAATGATTGTGGTACGAGTTGAGGCGACTAATCTCAGGTACATACAAATTGTCGAATTTCTTCAGATCACGATTGAGTCGAACTGTGGCCTGGAACTTGGCAGCGTCGGGAAGAGTGCGAAATCGCAATCGATATGTGGCAATGCCGCCGTGCATTGTCTCCTGGCCATTCTCCTCGAAGAGCATCTTCTTCTCAGCACTGTCCAAATCGAGGAGACGGATGCGCTGACAGAATCTATTGAATTGATGTACAAGCATCCAGCGATTTATGTGAAATATAACCATCTTGGCCAGATAATACATATCCGCGTTCATCCTCTGGGCAATGAACTCCTTGCAGGTGCACCAATGCTCCCCAATGCAGGCATCCTCACAGCTGCGATCCCGTGGCAAAGGATGCAGCAAGGACTGGCTAGAGGGACAGCTGGGAAGAGCGGGAAGATCTGCTTGCGTTGAAACATCTAGTTGGAGAATATGCCGCAGTGTATTGTGCAGATCAAAATTGGAGCTTAAGCGATTCCGATTCAAATACAAAGCCTGCACATATTTGGGATACGATTTTCGAAACCAGGGCGGCAAATAAATATGCAGCATTGGTAAACGTTCCTCCAGGAAACCGTCAGACAGCTCCAAGAGTTCCCCAAAACGAGCTCCATGATCACTGAACAGTATCACAATGGCTTTATCAAAAATTTGATGCGCCTGCAACTTTTGCAAATAGCCCAAAAATCTGTCGTCCAAGCTGGCAGCCCCAAAATTGTAGTCATGGGTGAACGTGCTGCTCCAGAAGTAACCAAATGCCGGCTGATCCAACTCTTCCACGTAGCGGGAGACGAACTGCTCACAAAAGTCGTAAACATACGATATTGTCAGACGACGTCCAATGCAATAATTATATCCGAATCGCACATAGATCGCCATCAATTGTTCCATTCTCAGCAGCAGCGAGTGCAAGCTGTGATCCACTTCACCAGGATGATATCCGAGTACATCTTCTGTAAACACAACTCCTGTACTAGCCAGATCCTCTGCCAGGGCAATCGTATAACCAGCTTTTTTGTAATCCTTCCATATCCAAGGTAACCGTGACACACACTCTCTGTCATCACGATCACATTTACGCGGTGCCTGTTTCACCGTGTGACCCATCAATATCGGCAGAAGATTCTCTTCTGTGTTATCTGCCACCTTGTTATAGCCCTCCATCTCGAACCACCCAACCTGGCTCACAAACTCGGCCGTCCTTGGCATTGTGCGCTGAAAGTTTATACGTGATATGCTGTCTAATCCTAGGAGAATGACACTGGGCTGCCTCCTCGAAGGTTGCCTTTCTGAGCATTTGGTTTTATTGTTTACCTGCACCAAGGGAAATGCATCCTGCTGCACGATCCTGGAACTATTCTTAGCATCATGACATTCTGTTATAATGCCGCTCAGGTCTCGTGGCAGCTTATAGCTCTGGTTAATGTAGACTCGGGAATTATTTCTTAAAAGAATGACGTATATTTAATAGTATATTATTAATATAATAATTAGCTTACTCGCTGGATTTATTCTGGCCTTGAATTACCTTGCGAAAATTGCATACGGTACTCGAGTGGGGACTCAGTCTATATAAGGCCTGCTCCTTCAAATTCAGCATGTAGTGCTCCCTGTTCCAGTTGTAATTCAGCACAAAGATGTCCGAGTCATTGGAGCAGAGTTTCAGCTTAAATGGCGTATATATTTCTAGTGCCTCGCGGGAAAAGGGATCCACATAGGGCATTTTGCACTTTTCGCTATTCACAAAATATCGTGCTGATTTTCCCTCCGGTGTGGATGCTCTTCTGTTTTCATTTTTAAAGTTGAAAACTATTTCTCCAGTTGTTTCTATGCTCTTTAAAGTCGCTTTCCTTTCAAAGATTCGATGCGTCAGTTTAAGGCGACTTTTCTGGAATAACGCACGGAGTCGCTGTTGTCGCTGAAGGAATAGTGTAGAGATTCTTTCCGTTGTCGGCGTTATAGACAGCGATGGAAAATGCACCATTCCATCATCCGTTACGGGTTTAGCTCTGTCATGATTCAGCCATATAAAAATGCATAGTATGGCAAAGAATATTATCAAGTATTTGCGTATTAGTATTGCCGTCTTACGTCTAGGCATTTTCGTGTTGAATTTGAACTTTTTATTGATTTATTTACTGATTAATTGTTAAAGTATTGCTGAGACTTGAACTTAAAACTGTTTGAGAACAATAAAAGGTAGTTATTTTTTATCCTCGCTAAGTTAAGATCAATTTATGTCATTTCCTAAAGAAACCTTACTCTTTTTGTTCACTTTATTATAAGTATATATATATAAGTATATAAAAAATCAAGTTATAATTTAAGTTGATTTTAGCATTGCACTAGCACAATTTCAGAACCTTTATATTAAATTAATTTCATACATTTAGGTCTTAAAACAAATTTATTTTAATAATATAAGGCTAATTGGTTAATTCAATTGATAATTAATTAAATAGTTTGCACAGTTTTGAGAACTAAACGATTATTAAGTTAAGTTAAGTATGAGTTTGATAAGTGATGTTATATTTGGTATCATAGTTGTAAAAGTACCTATCGTAATGAGGTCACAAACTTGCCTAAAGAAGACTTCAAATCACACATTTTATAAATAGTTTTTGAATATTATTTTTCCAATACAGATGATAGAGCTTGATTCTTAAGACAAGCGCAAAACTTCTTGGATGTGCGATCCTGAACACAAAAAGAATCCTCGCGATAGGAATTGAGTCGTGAAATGAGCTCCTCGCGAATAATCACATAGCTAGCATCCTGATTAGATGACAAAGTGGCACGAAATAGTCCACCATTTGGTTTGGTGGTGAACTTGAAGCGATACGAGTCCAAACCATTGGGGGAATAAACTTCCTGACCCTTTTCATTAAAGAACTGTCGACGCTCGGCCAGCAGGAGTTTGCGAAGATTCAGATGATAGCACTGCTTTTCATGATTCATCTTGATCAGATACTGATTGATTCGATACACAACTAACCTGGCCAGATCCTGCAGTCTGTCGGTTACCGAAACTTGCTTGTAGAGCTCACAGGAGCACCAATGAACCGGAATGGAGGCATCTTCGCAGCTGCGATTTTCGGGAAGGATGTGCAGCAAGGATTGACAGCCAACGCAGTGGGGACCCTCGAAAAATGTCAAACGAGGATGCAATAATTGAAGCAAGTGCTTGAATGTCAGATGTAAATCGTAGGGGGTGCTCAGATGTCTCTGATTTAAGTCCAGAGCACGGACAACTGATGGGTATTTCCGGCGATACCAGGGGGGCAGGTATATATGAAGCATGGGCAAACGTTCCTCCAGAAAACTTGAGGGCAAGTCCATGAGGGGTCCAGTACGCTGTCCATGATCACTGAGCAGAATAACTATGGATCTATCGAACAAACCAAGTGTCTTGTATCGCTCCAGATAACTCACAAAATCTCTATCTACACTGGCCGGACCAGAAAAATCATCATGACTGAAACTATTCATCCAGAACAGGCCAAAAAGTGGCTTTGGTGTCTCCTTAACAAAACGTTGCACCATCTGCTGACAATAATCGAGAACATATCGATAACTTTGCCTGCGACCCACGCAATAATCGTATCCTAGATGCTCCACTTTATCCATTAGCTGTTCGATCGCCTGTAGAAATGGACGTAGATAATAATCTACAGGTTGTCGCTCGAAGCCGTGAAGAAAATAGTGAAAGGTATCAATGGAGCTCAAGTCTTCGGCATAGGCCGTCAAATAACCAGCACTGTGGTAATGATTCCAGATATAGGTATATGCATCCAGACAGCCGGGTCTCCTCACATCGCAGTAATACTTCCATTGTTTTGCTGTGCGACCCGTCAATAGTGCTAGAAGATTAGGCAATGTATTATCCCCGACTTTGTTATAGCCAAGCATCTCGAACCATCCTGGCTGGCGTACAAACTTGGCTGTGAGTGGCATAGTTCTTTGGAAGTTCACCTGCGACATGGCATCAATGCCCAACAATATAACATTTGGATGGGTTCGACTTCGTTCCTCATCGATCCTATCGTTGCGATCTAGTGGATGCTGAATAAAGGCGAAGGCATCGCGTTGTAGTACTCGGGATTTGTTGCCCAGCTCGTGACACTCTACAATAATGCCTTGAATGTGTCGCGGCACCAACCAATCCTGTTCAAAATAAATGGACTGCGATGTCCTGAAAAGTACAGAGATTAAATTAAATTGTTAAATTTTGAAGGAGGACCTCCTCACCAAACAACAGAATCATTCTGTCCACGACCTATCTCAATGTAGGTACAGCCATAGCTCGATATATTAGAAATCAACTCTGGTAAATATTCGTTTATATGAAGCCTATATCGTCGTCTTTCGGGATCATAAAGAACAGTCACCAAGTCTGGTTGATTCGTACATTGCTTCAATTCGGTGGGCTTAAATAATCTCATACTATCGATTGAAAATGGATCTAATCGCGGTATCTTGCATTTCTGACTAAATACACAGAAATCTTTCATCTGGGCACTCTTATTATTCATTTTTTTTGTTGTGTTTTCCACATATGTTATCTTTGAGTGAGATCCATTATATTCTGTGTATTGTGTGGATTGTTTCTTAGCTACAAATCTCATGTTACGATTTACGAACATTAAAGTTATAATAAGTACAACGACAAGTAAAGTTTTCCCACAATTGCCAATCAAGTGACGATACATAGTCGAAGTTGTGAATATTGTGTGTGACTATTTGTGAAATTTAATTAAAACGTTTCTATTTAATTTTGACTTAAGAATCTAAGCAGCCTTTTTTGTTTTTAAGATTTATTCTTGAAATCTGTTAAGGCTAGAAATTAAATATGGCATTCATATTGAGCGATCTGGCAACGCTCTAGCTGAACCGACCGCAGAGTAGAGAGCAAACATAGCATTAAATTTTAAAGTTTACAATTTAGTTAAACTTAAGGAGTCGCACTGTTCGGACGCCATCAAAAACAGTTGAAAAGCACTCGCGGTGTCGCGCAAATCGAATAAAACAAATTAAAACGTAAGCATTTAAAGCAATAAATTTACAGTAATGTTGTAAGAATATGCCAAAAAAGAATAAAACAAATGTGTTCCATATATACCATATATACAGCAAAAGTTGATAACACTAAGTTCACTGTGACTATACAATATATACATATTCATATACATACATAACCTTGCAAATTACCCGCAGTTTAAATTTAACTCTGGGATTTGTTTCTCATTTTCGTTTAATCACGGAGGTAAATTATTTTTGCCTTTTATTAATGGAGAATCTTTTGTTTATTTTAATTAAATTATGTCTGCCTTGTCTTCTTTATGACCCGTATTGATTTAATTAATATAGACAGTTAAATCTTTTTTTTTTTTTTAAATTGTGCGCATCTTATTTACGAAATTTTGAATTTAAATAATAAAGATACTTCTACTATTACTACTCATTATATGAATATCCAAATTTTAAATATATATAAAGCTCTTTGCCCTGATCAAATTACTGACTTATTATTGTGGAGCCCAAACGGCTCCATACAACATACATAAATGACAGAAATTCAATTTGCAATTAGACAAAGTTTCGATAAATTCGAATTACAAGTGGATAAAATTTAAGGTCACACTACTAAGGTTTTGCTTAATATGATGTGTATTTATTACCATCTGATACATTATTATTTGTATACCAGAAATCTTTTTGTTAATCAAAGTTTAAATAGTCTCGTTTAAAGACGAAAAGCCTAAGGTATATCCCTAAAAGGGAATGACATTTTACCGATACACCTTATATCAACTCTTTAAAAAAAAAAAATAGAAAGACTAAAAGTAACAATAATAATGCAACTCTGATATCCCGTTTGCAACTCGTTTTTTGACCCAATCACAATAAAGATATTTGCAATTCGAAGATTACGACCAGAGCTTGATTTGAGAAAACTAACAAAGACAATAATGTTTGTGTTTTTACGATTGTTTAAAAAAGACTAATAAAATTCGGATAATAAACGTAAATAAAACAAAACGACTTAAATATATTGAAAACCTCAGCTTAAATAATAATTAATAAACTATTTTCAGTGCATCTACCTAAACCGGTACAATATTCGTAATAACTCCTTTAAATATTATGACAGAAGTAGTTTAGGCAAGTTGTTTCACGCCACAGAAATTGAGCAAATTTATCAAAATGTGCTGTTTACTGCTGTTTCTTATTTCGATCTCATATTTGGACGTCATTAGCTCATGTAAGTAACGGATTTGTATTTAATGAATTGTATTAAAATATTTTATTCAAACTTTTTTTCTTGTAGTAGTTATTTAATGAATTGGATTAAAATATTTTATTCAAACCCTTTTTCTTGTGACAATAATATTTATGACTTTGTTCGCTTACCATTAAAAAAAGACAATGATCAAAAATTTTTTTAAATTAAATAAAATTTAAAAATATTGCGTTCTCCGTAACTTTTAAATAAATATTAAAATCAAGGCTGCAAACATCCAAACTTTTATTAAAGGTTCGGTTCGGCGGTTCGAGCCACAGAGCAAAACATCGGCTCGGTTTGCGAATTGGTTTATATACCCCCTGCACCTAAGATTTGTGTTCGAACCTATGTTCAATTTCATACAAAAACAACATTTTTATTGCTATACATTTTTATCTTCATTTTAAACTAATTAAATTTTTTCTTTTAAAAGAAATCAAATTTTGATGATAATTAAAATGTATTTGAAGATTTTAATGTGACTTATTTTAATCCAAAGTCTCAAATAATTGCTAAATATTAGAAAACCATAAAATTTATGCAATTATTTTTTTTTTTAGAACCGAACCTTTTATTTTAGAGAGCGGTTCGGTTTAGGTTCTGGTTCGCAAAATAATTTTAAGGGTTCGGTTCATGATCCGGTTCAGGCTGCTTAAAAACCCGAACCGAACCGCTTCCGGTTTGCAGCCTTGATTAAAATAAACTTATTATTCAGGTATGGTAAAATACAAACTTAAAATAAGACTTTACTTAATTTAAATTATTGAAATATAAGTTTTTGTGTAAGCCATGGTACTAGCCACAGTATATTTCTTTCGCATTAAAGTATGAAGTTAGAAATTGATTTCACAATTATTATTTTCGATCCTTGCTAGTGTCTTGTATCTTGTGTATCTATCTTTGCTAATAAATGTTACTAACGATAGTGTCTGGCCATGAACGTCATGTGAAGGACAATGATTTACTGGTCAATTGTGGCAAAGATCTGGGTCTCCCAAAGATAACGCCCTGCATGGACTCACTTAAACTGGAATCCCGCACAAATTATACGCTTCTTTGCGAGGCCAGAGAACGTATTGAATGGTATTTTTTGTATAAGAATATTGGGATACTCGAAGTCATTGACCATATTGAAGATCCGGAGCGACCCTTTGGCATTAAGATCCATTTGATGTCGGTTAATGTTTTTAATGTGGGCGCCTATTATTGCATCAAGTCCTCGATGAGACCCACAGCAGAAACGTGGTCGGAGGAGACACTAACTGAATTGGTTAACAACAACGATGCTAGCACAATCTACGTTTATGTGAATGACACGCAAAATTTACTTGTGCCCTTAGAGACTTCATTATTAGATGCTCGACAGTTCACGAATGTAACTGTTCCCTGCAAGCCGGCAATGCCTGAAACGGAGGTAATACTGAAATCATACGGAAGGCATAAAAAGGTTAGTACATCAGGCCATTCCAGATAATTTGAATATTTCTCACAATCACACTCTTTTTCATATGTTCTCTATAAATACTCTCTGTTTTAATTTCGCAGTTCAGAAAAATAATGCCCACAAGAGTTTCAGATAAAATCCAACAACGGAATTAATATATTATCAATAAACTTTCAAAATCATCACATACAAAGATTAAACTTATATACGAACTATTTCAAGATATAATGCAAGTATTGCGGATAGACCAAGTATTTTACTCTCCATACTAATCTAATATCGTTTGTAAATACTGAATACCTCCTTTTAATACAATATTCTTATAATAAATATCTTGTGATGTGTAGGCATCCCTTAGACAAGAACTTTCAGTTTCTTCTCTTTCGTTCAAGAGAATATATAGTCGCTTCACTTAAGCTCAACTCTACCAATTGAAAGCTGATATCTTAAGATTAGTGAAATAATATATTATATTAATCATCCGTAGGAAATTTCCAGTAAGTTTTTCGGTGGATACGACCCAAAGCGCGGATTCATTATGGAAATAGGAAGCGCTACCGATGATGACGAATTTTATTGCAAGCACAATACACTGTCTCGGCATTCTACTATTGGTATCTCGATTTTCATACGCTTTATTGACCAAAGTGAGTTACCGACCCCCAAAGTTTGTATTTGAGATTTTAATATTTATATTATAAAAAGTAAATGATTCGTAATCTTTGAAGATTTATCTGTCCAATACAAACTTTACTTTTACAATCGCTTCAATCAACAATTATTTTTAAATGTTAAATAACATAGTCCACTTACCATCCCCACTATTTGATAGTACCAAAATCAAGTTATCTTGAAGTGTGGCAGCCCTTCAATCAATATACTTTTCACGAGGTCGCCAATACAACGATACGGATGACAGTCAGCTATAAAGGCTTTCCACAGCCCACATTCAGGTGGTACAAGCCCAACGACATTGAGGTCCGGGAATCCGAACAAAACTTTACGATAATCACCACTGTGTCTAACACCACACTGCAACTCTTAAGTGCTCAGATAGAACACAGCGGCACCTACAGTCTCAAGGTCACCAATGGCATCGATGTCAGAGGACTGTACTTTAATGTGAGAGTCTCATCAGGCCCAGTTCTCAGAATGAATGTTGCCTACGATGTGAGTCCAGGCATCGAAGCGTTGTTTACCTGTACCGTTCGATCATTCCCACTAGCTGTAATGACATTCCTATTTAAGCCGTGTAGCCTAAAGCCTCGTTGGCCCTCCTGTGCGGTTGAGTCACAAGAATTTGATGTAGGTTTTGAATTTATAAAATTTTATTAAACAAGCCTATCTAACATTATGTACATAATATCTGTTGTTATCACAAGCTATCCGCCTACTTGAAAGACTGCTTTTAGTCAAATCTGGTTATGGCAAAAATCTTTAATCTATTGTGCAACAACATTCAGTTCAATATACAAATTATAAATAAAAATAAAAATTAATAAAATAAAATAAGCGAGAATTGGCATTGTGCCCTGTGCGCAAAAACGGTGAGCTTCTTTGTACATAAAAATTACTTTTTGCGCAGTGCCGAATGCCAATTTTCGCTTTTTATTTTTATTAATTTATATTTTTATTTATACTTTTTAGATTAAACTGAATTTTGTTCGTCACAAAATTGGATATCCGAAATTTTGGGCTAGAAATTGCTTTCGTCACTAGACTTTTACCTCGTGTAGAGGTTTTTTTTTTGGTTTATTAGAAATTTTTGCAATTGCTTTTGCTTTTGACATTGTAACTTTATCATTAATGCAGGCATATAGTAAAGTATATACATTTATTTGTTGAATTTCTTTCATATTTAAAAACATTTTTTCTTCTCGCTTCGCTCCCGTTGCTACAGTCGAGCATACTCTACTGTCGGACACCCCGTACTTACTATGAAAAAAAAAAGTTTTTCATACTAAGACTTGGATTTCGCCCGATCGGTCCTATGACAGCTATATGATATAGTGGTCCGATTTGAACCAACTTTGGTCAGGATATATAAAACCAAGTTAAATGCATATTGTATGCATAATCATAAAACAAAAAGTTCTTTACAGTAAAACTTGATTTTCGCCTGATTGGTCCTATGACAGCTATATGACATGAACCAACTTCAGTCAGGATGTATAAAACTAACTTAAATGCATATTCTATCAATTTGGTTAAAATATCTCATAAAACCGAAAAGTTTTTCATACTAAAACCTAATCTTGATCCGATCGGTTCTATGACAGCTATATGATCTAGTGGTCCGATTTGAACCAACTTTGGTTAGGATATATAAAATCAAGTTAAATGCATATTGTATCAGAATGCATATTTAGAAATCTCATAAAACCGAAAAGTTTTCCGTACTAAAACGTGATTTTCGACCGACAGAAAAATGTATAAATTCAGCTCACGGGTAATATCTTTCAAACCCCTCAGCCAAAGTTTATGTTTCATATACCAAAAAACGCAAAATGTTACGTACTACATACTCAAATTTAATATAAATGGAATTCATCCCCATCACTACATTTAAGCTTCTTTAGCGCTTTGATGCAAACAGACAAACAGACAGACAGACAAACATACTGACTTTTTATTTCATTTTGAGGAGTCCACTAAAAATTTCAAATTTATTTATCTTTTGAACGAGTTATCGGATTTGGGTGATCGAGGTATCAATCGACGCGTATTTTTACTTTAATTTAAAATTTACCAGAAGGCCCCAACAGCCCCATTAGCTGCAATCATTCGCACCCTTTGTTCTGGTTTCGTCACTAGCGCGAGCTGCCGTCCGCAGTGATTCTAACATTCCCCAAGAAAACCATTTCTTAACAATTTAAATATCACTAGCTCAATAATGGTATTTTATACAATTACTTAGTTTAACCAAATAATGTACAAATTCTAATTATGTTCTCTTGATCGCTACACTCAACTTTTTTTTATTTTGCCGATTATGTAGGCTTACCTCAAATCACATAATTGTTCAACATCGAGATAATACCAATAACTAAAAATTTTATTCTTAAAACCAAATAATAATCAGAAACATATCCTTATAAACAGTATATATCTCTAACTCGCATTACTGGAAAATCAAGAGAAGAGTTTGCACAGGATGTGGTCTTCACACCCAAAGAACCTGGAATTATCTTATGTGTTGCGCAAAATGTTGTGAACCATAATTTAGTTACTTCCGTGGCCAGCGCATATGTACGCATAGTTGATATAGCGGAAAACATTAGCATTGGCGGGCTAGACCGGAGGCGTAAAATAACCAACGGTGACCAAGTGACTCTAACTTGTGGTGCGTCGGCATATTATTTTGATGATCACTTGAAATGGTATCACGATGGCAAATTGGTCATCGAAACTCCAGGTAAGTTAATGGCATTTATTTGTTATATCTAACACTTATCTATTAGATATCACCATGGAGACCAACAGCACGGATTATTCTTACAAAAAGTCGATTAAATTCCGTGCAATTTCCGATGTGAATAATGGAATCTATACGTGTCGTGCACGATACAATAATGAATCGGATAAATACGCCCATCGCGAGATCCTTGTCAATGTACACGATTCAATGAAGCCGCAGTGGGACTCCACGAATTTAAATGCCAAGTCGAAGATTGAACGGAAGTTGGGTGATAGTTTGGATCTGTATTGCAAATCGAAGGCCATGCCGACGGCAACTGTGAGATGGTATAGGGACGAAGAGGAGTTACAAGAGACGCGTCACATCCTCATTTCGGAAGACGAGACGACACTGCAGATTCCGATTCTCCATCCCAGAGACTATGGCATCTTCAGGTGTGTAGTAGAGAATCGATTAGGCAGCATTGAGAACTCCGTCACTGTGGTGATTACTGGTAAACCAAATCCTTTAACATTACTGACCTTCTTAATCGAATCTTAACTTTGGTTCCGTTTTTTGTAGACCTACCTGGCGTAAGCCTATATTGGATTTGGACGGGTGCTACGTTTTTTATTGCCCTGATTGCATTGTGCGCCTATCTGGCCATTAGCTTTTGTAAGGAGCGCAAACGTCATCTGGCATTGAAGGCCGCTGGCCTGGTCAACTTCGATGAGGGCGCTGTGGAGCAGATTAATCCCGAGCTACCGTTGGATGAGCAAGCGGAACTGCTGCCCTACGATCGTCGATTCGAGTTTCCACGCGAAAAACTGAAGCTGGGCAAACAACTGGGCGCTGGTGCCTTTGGTGTGGTGCTCCAGGGCGAGGCCCGAGGCATCCGGAGCAATGAAGCCGTCTCCACAGTCGCTGTCAAAATGGTTAAGAGCACCACCGACGCGGAAGTGGTGCGTGCACTGGTCTCGGAATTGAAGATCATGGTGCACTTGGGTCAACATTTAAATGTTGTAAATCTGCTGGGTGCCGTCACCAAGAATATTAACAAACGTAAGTTAAACTTATACCATTTTTAACTTTCCAGAGTGAAATTTAATGTTTTCCAGTCGAGCTTATGGTCATTGTGGAGTATTGTCGTTTTGGGAATATTCAAAACTTTCTGCTTCATAACCGCAAGTGCTTCATCAATCAGATTAATCCCATCAATGATCGAATTGATGTGAACATCTTGAAACAACCCAGCTCTGACAACTTTAATCAGCTTCGGTAAGTCCACAATTATTACCTGTGTTAATACTATACTATTAATCAAGGCTGCAAAACGGTTCTGAACCGAACTTCGTAGAACCACTTCGGTTCGGATTTTTAAACAGTCTGCACCGGATCATGAAGAGAACCCTTGAAAATATTTACTTTGCGAACCAGAACCATAATCAAACCGCTTTCTAAAAAAAAGGCTCGGTTCGAAAAAAAAAACAATTACTCAAATTTTATGGTTTTCTAATTATTTGAGACATCGGAAAGTAGTTCATATTGAAATCTTCAAATAAATTTCGATTATCATCAAAATTTGATTATTTAGAAAAAAAAATTTAGTTAGTTCAAAATGTAGAGAAAAATTAATAACAATAAAAATATTTTTTAACCAAGGCTCGAGCCCATACCTTTGGTTCAGGGGTATATAAACCAATCCACTTGCTCTATGGTTCGAACCGCCGAGCCGATCCTTAAACCAAATTTGGGAGGTTTGCAGCCTTGCTCTTAATAAATTTCAGCTCATCTTAATGAATTTAATGTTCACTGAATTTGTTGTAATCTTGTTCTTTCGTTTATGGTCCTCACATATCTGCATGACTTTATGTGTCTGTGCATCTGACCAAAATAATAATGCCTCCAGTGATGGTAATTGTGTTGGTAGTGCTGTTGGCTTAATGTATGCTGATGTCGGTTTCCCGGACTATCCATATGCTCAAAATCACCGCAAAAATTTCGATAATGATCCACGCTCTGACACACAATCCGGCCGTACCACATTCGATGATTGTAATATGAGCACTTGCGTTACACAGTCTACTGTTCAAGAGGGTAAATCTCTCAGACCAGATAAGCAGCTATAACTTTACTTAATCCTCTATCAAACTTCATCAGATGATAATCATGTGATGTCCAATAACTCGATACAGTCAGTTTGTTGCTCCAATTACAACACAGATTTAACGGAGACGATGATGGTGAGTACCACAGATTTGGTCATCTGGGCTTTCCAGGTGGCACGTGGCATGGACTATTTATCCTCTAAGAAGGTGCTCCATGGCGATCTCGCTGCCAGGAACATTCTTCTCTGCGAGGACAATGTCGTCAAAATCTGTGACTTTGGTCTGGCACGCTCCATGTACAGGGACAACAACTATAAGAAATCTGGTAAGAAACATAATATTTATCACAAGAAGTGTAAAGCGTGTATATTTAAATTTATTATATTATTTCACAGAGAACTGTTAATGTTTATCAATATTTTCTAAATTAGAAGTGTTTGCTAGTATTCAACAGATAACAACACGTTTATTGATTTTTAATTTATTTCTCCTAGCACAATAGTTATAAATGTATTCTGTTTTTGGAGCCCTTAATAATCTTTTTTGTGTCAATATTTTTTATGAAAAAAAAACGAAAATCAAATGCTACATTTTCTTTATTTTCTTAATGGCTTCCAGAAAATCGTAAACTGCCCATCAAGTGGCTGGCGCTGGAATCCCTAAGCGATCGTGTGTTTAGCACCTACAGCGATGTTTGGTCCTTTGGCATTGTGCTTTGGGAGTTCTTCTCGCTAGCGAAGGTTCCATATCCTGGTATTGAACCCAATCAGGAGTTCTTCAACAATTTGAAGCATGGCTATCGCATGGAGAAGCCGCCTTATGCGAACCAAGACCTCTATGAGATAATGCTGGAGTGTTGGCGAAAGAGGTGATGCAGTTTTTAGACTTTCACTTCCTTATGCTTTAATCGATTTATTATCTTTTATCATTAGTCCTGAGAGCAGACCTCTGTTCGGTGAACTGGAAAAACGTTTTGCAAAAATGTTAGGCAAGGATTTGGCAAACGTAAGTAAATGAAGAGTTTGGCTGAATCCTATTAAGATATTTATTTGGCATAGCACTATATGGATATGAACGATCCTTATATGCGCTCGAACTCAGAGTACATGAAGAATCAACCCATAGACTATTTGTCAATGATGGGATCACCAGATGAGTTTGCATCTTCCGCACCACGTTATGTCAATGGTCACATAATGTCCAATATAGGTAAGTACACATTGAATTTGTGTTATGCTTGTGTATGGTAGCAAACCACCCTGCATATACTAACCCATCCACAGGAAGTGCAGAATCGTCCGATGATTATCTACAAACGAATGCAGTCGATCAAGCGCCCGAGGAGATTCCAATGTTACTTCGATCATCCTTATCATATGGCGAACGGAGTCCCGAGCAAGTAAGCAGATTCCCTCAGGCCTTAAAGCAATATGCGACGTCAACCCCCTTACCAAGTAAACCCCTCAATGTAGATTGCGAAATTTATGTGAAGGTGAAGAATCCACGTGAAAATCTTGCCAACAAAGCTGCACACGGGAAAATCAACACAGATACCTTTTCGAATCCCAGCTACCAGCCGCTAACAGTTGTTAACGAGAATGAGGAGCGAAGGAGCTTCTTTGAGGTCAGAAATAAGAAATCAAAAAATAGTTAAAAAATTAAATAGTTAGTCGACTCGATTTTTGACTCCAAGAAACGCGTTTGTGTTATTTGTCTTATGTTTGGTGTCAGAAGTATGTGAGCTTAAACAACTTAAAAACACTTTTATACAAGCTCACAATAAATGTTGTTTGTAAAACCAAACTTGAAATTTAAGATTTCTAATAAACATATTTATTAATTATTATATGTTGCATCTGTGAAAACTACGGATAGTTGGCCAAATATATATTTAAAAAAAAATATAATTTACTAACATGCATTTAATTTTATTTTATTTATAAGCTCAAAATATGAAAATTCACTCAAAATATGTGATTTTAATACTTAAGATTTTGTGTAAGCATGTTAAGCGACTAATGACAAATAATATAGTTCATCTATATCAAAATTTTGTAATTTCTGTGTATTATTTTCCAGCTTTTCTGATTTTGTCTCTTCTTTGTAATCTTCTTTGTAGGCATCGATATAAGTGTGGCAGGCAAATCAATTATTGGACGAGATAAGCGATCATTGTCTGAGTAAAAATTGTACTATCACATTTACACACACACATACATATAGTATTTCGAAAATAAAAGACTTTTAATTTTTGTTTTTAATTATTGAGAGGAGATTGTCTATATATATAATAGTATTAAGGCTACGAGTATTCTATTATATATAGTATAGTATTGAGAAGTATTATCTGCTAGGACTTAAGATCACTAAAACATATGCAGTACAATTTGGCGATTTTATCATTGATACATGTGGAATCTTCGGCATAGGAGTTTGTCCGACTTATGCTCTCCACGTTGACCTTAACGGCTTCTGTGATATTGTTGAAAACAACAGTTGCCTGAAAATCGGCGCTATTCTGTTTAACCTTAAACTTAGTACGATAGATAGCGGTCTCCAGTTCGGGCAATTCATCATCCCAAGTGATTTCCAATCCGGTTTTAATTTCCGTGTTGTGAATATAGTTTAAGCTGAGATTGCTGCACAAATGACTTAGATTTTTGAGCACAAAATACTCGTTCATCTGCTCGATAACACGTGGAGCTATCCTCTCACTCCAATCAAGAGACCTAATGGGTTTATATGGCTCGCACGTGCACCAATGATCCGCGATTCCTGCCTCGGGGCAGGTGCGATTTTCGGCGATGGGATAGAATAGGGATTGACAGGTGGGACAATCGTAAGATATGGGTAACTTCGGTCCATCCGGGGTACCACCCATTTCAATAATGTGTTTCAGAGTATTGTGTAGATCAAAATTGGAGCTGAGTCGATGTTGATTCAGATCCAGGGCTGCTGTATACTCTGGATACTGCTTACGGAACCAGGGCGGCAGATAGATGAACATCATCGGTAGTCGCTCCTCCAGATATCCCTCGGGCAAGCTTAGAATATTGCCATAACGTACACCATGATCGGCAAAGAATATCATTATGGTATGCTCCAGAGATCCATCCTTCTCATAGTCCAGCAGATCCCCGAGAATCTTATGCTGCATCGCCGAGGGCATGAAGTAGTCATCGTGGCTGAAGTGATTCGACCAGAACATACCAAAAATGGGACGTTCTTCCACATAACGCTGCATGAACTGTCTACAATAATCGTAGATATAACTGTTGGCCAATCGACGACCATAACAATAGGTCATCCGACAATCTGGACAGTTGTAATTATCCATCTTGCTCTCCAGAGCTCTCAGGAATGGACGAAAATAGTAATCCGTTGGTTTCTTAGTAAAACCTGGCTTTAGGTAGGAAAACGTATTTGAACCACTTTCATCTTCAGCGTAAGCAGTCAAATAGCTGGCGTTTTTGAAATATTTCCATATCATTGGAATCTCGTCGAGACAACCCTTTTTATCCGTATCGCAGACGTGCTCCTTTGCCTTCTCCGGCGAATATCCACTCACAATTGCGAAAATATTCGGAAACGAATTGTCACCCACCTGAAAAATAGTCAGACTATAAGATCCGATTTATGAAACTCTCGATATACGACCTTATTGTATCCCTGCATTTCGTACCAGCCCGGTCCCTTTAGGAACTCGTATACAACGGGCATCGTACGACGCAGATTAATCCTTGACAATGTATCGATGCCATACATAATGACACTGGGCTTTCGAGGCGGTGGAGCTCTTTCTTTCCTTGGCTTGACTGCAGGTTGTTTCTCCTGATATTGGATAAACATATAGGCGTCTTTTTGTATCTTCACTGGAGGTACCTCGGCTGTTTCACAATCCAACAACATTCCGTCCACGTGCAATGGCACCACATAATCCTGAGAGAAGTATTTACTCGGAGCGAGCCTGAAAATAAAAATTGTATTAGCTTACAACAATAACAAAAATCTCAAATTTATTCGAAAAAGGCTGCCTATTCTTAGAACTATTTTTAAACTGCAAAAAGTGTGTTTCCCTAATAAAATCATAATAATTAATGAGCTAAATATGCCAGAAAATGCCACAAATCTCAAAATAATTGTAATACTTAATACTAAACATTTTTTAATTGAACATTATCTTTTTGAATTTATTCTGAATTTTTTTTTTTTTTAACCTGAAGATGATGATCGTCATTTGCAATAATTAATATACCAAATTTTATGAATCTGTAGACTCTGCTTTAATTATTTTTCGCAATCACCACATTTATATAAAGTTCTATTTTGCCATTATTTTTTTTTCAAAACTCAACTAAAAGAGAGATAATTTTTTAAATTCTTTATTAATTAATTTACTAAATAAGCTAATTCTAGGAAACTTTTTATCCTTATTATCCTTATTGCAACAAAGTTACACAGTATTTTTGTTTAAAACTTAACAACTGTATGTATATTACTTTATACATAAATTAAAAAAACTTGCTTTAATTATTGTTGTTTTTATCAGTTTTAAATAACAATAACAAGTATTTGATTTATGCAATATATTTGTGCTAAACTTTTGACAATACTTGCAGATATAAGATCCATAGTCTTACGTATCGTATGTTTCCGCTTCTTGACCATGCAGGATCTCACGGTAGAAACAATTGAATTGCTTATCCGTGGAGTTAAGAAGCTTGTGTGCCACAGGTTCGTTGATATGCAACACGTATCGCTTCAGATTGACATCATAGAGGGTCGAAACCAATTCACTGTCATTTGAGCAGGGTATAAAGGTACGCGGAGAGTATTGTTTCATGGCCCCTTCACTGAAGGGGTCTATATAGGGTATCATACACTTTGAGGTGTGCACAAAGTACTTGTGATCCTTAACCTTAGGGGCATTTGCTAAATTTTCCCCAGGCGTGGGATTTGCGAATCCAGGATAAGTTTGACTACGCATTCTTGGATTATTATCGTCACTCCAAATTGGTGTATACAAAACCAAAAAGATCACAAAAATCACACAGAATATGAACCATTTAATTGAAAACTGCCCGTTGACAGCTCGAAAACCCATTATGGTGATGATGTGCTACGCAACGCGAACCAAAACAAACTAATTACTAAAGACCAAACCTGCCATCTATTCAAACATTTTTGTTCGAGTATTCGTTTCACTCTTATCAACATTCATACCAATTTCTCGTGCGTCTTTTACATTTCCCTTACAAGAGGCGGACGTGTTTCTAGTTCGACAACAAGCTGACAAGAAAACAAGCATTGGCTAACACTTCTTAAGTTATTATTTACAACAAATATAAATCAATTGTTATCTGACTCAAAGTCTATATATTATTGCCATTATTTGGTTTTTATTAAATATATTTTTTTCATATAAATAAATGGGAGCGTCGAGCGTGAAAAATTGCATAGGTATGTTTAGCGATAACGATTCAGATATATTTATTACTCAAATTTTAACTTTTAAAAAAACATAAAGACAGTTAATAGATTGTTTAAGAAAACAAGTAAAGTGTAAATAAACCTAATTAAAATGAATTAAAAAATTTTTATGTGTATATTGTTTTTAACTTATCCAAATACGTGTTGTTTTTGATGTTTTAGAACAACGCATTCCTTAAATACGATTTATAACAAGAGTGAATATTTTTACATATGTGTAAAGAAGACTTTGTGAAATTGGCTGCTTAATGCCTTACAATAAATGCCAGATATTCAATCTATTATCTGCCATAATATAACATTATAAACTAATGTTATTTAATAAAGATGAATACAAAAGGTAGAAATTAAACCTAGTAATATATGTAGATAATGAACGCAATATACTTGCCTTGCCTTTTATTTTGGTTGGTAAACTTTTTATCAGTTCAGGAGAGCTTAGTCATTTTAGAGTAATGGTTGACATGACATGATTTAAATTTTAATGTTCACACTTTGTTATTATGTCACGAATAATTTAACAACAGTAAGTTTAGGTAAGACCAAATAAATATCAAATAGTTACAATCAAACACAATGCACTATTATCATCAACATTTCTTTAAGTAAGAAAATGCTTGAAATAAGCTTAACAATATTTAAAATTATAAATTATGGACAGTTAAAGAAATCAATGATATGATTGAACTAGATGTTGTTTTAAAATTCACCAGCAAACTGTTTCCATCAAATGAGACAGCTGATTATGGCAAACGAGGTATGGGTAACAGCCAATTATAAAGTGAAATTTGAATCAAACTTGATCTGCTGATCAAGAATGTATATATACTTTATTGGGTCGGAGATGCCTCCTTCTCCATGTTACATACATTCCAACGAACACAATATACCCTTTTAATTATTTGTTAAGTAACGGGTATAAGCATTACCGTTATGTGCTTTGTAAGTCTTTGAACCAAAATCTATTATTGAAGCATACTTTTAGGTAGTGTAAATTATTCCCATAATGTTTTTATAAACATTTCTGGTAAAGTAAAGTATCTTGGTTTACTTTCTTCGAGTAAACAAACTAAACATATCAATTTATATAATATTTATTTACATATATTTACAACATTGCACACGAGTAAGTGAACAAGTTGTTTGCACTATAAAACTAAACTATGTGTTATATGTATTCATTCTTTACACTTTGCATTGTTATGTACAGTATCAAATTATAGTATAGGCCAAGTAATGTAAGATAAGAAACCATAAAACTGTAAGATAGGCTAAAGATATAGCAATATTAATAGTAGATTTATATCACACAAGCAAAGATAAGACGTAAGTTTAATGTACTAAAAGTAACGAGTGTTTGGCAATCAAGACACTAAATATGTATATCTATAGATATTACTCGTATTATTAAAAACCAAACATTGAGTAAAACATCAATTAAAGATACATTTCTTGAGACATATTGCAATCTTATAAGATTAGATTCAAATAGTTTACAGTGGTATAGAATTGTGGCTCAAAAAGCTAAGTTTATTTTTGTCTTGGCCAGTCATTGATATTGAATTACCAATTAACACAAGTGGACACAATCCAATACACTGCAATGTCTGTAAAATGTCAGTTTGATGGGCACATGCATGTAACATGTCACAGTTTGTTAATCAGAGAACTGTTAACCTCTTATCAATATATATGCAGTTGCTGTTGTTGTGGTGTTTGCATACTGTATATTTTATACTATTGTTTACTATTTTACTATAATAATAAATGGGAACTGTTTGCTGCTAGTCCAAGCGTTTATCAATCTACTAGGATTGTCTGTAGTAAACTCTTTTCTCTCTTACTCTCTATCTCTCTCTATCTCTATAACAAAGACCAGACAGATACCCAGAGTAATACCGCAGTCGGCTTGGATTTGAACGTCATCGCCATTGTCGACAGTCGGTAATCAGACAGCTTATGAGTAGAGTTGAAATTCATTATACGCATCCGAAGATTTTAGTTTTAGTTTCAAGCGTTTAGTCGAGTGTGTCGGGTCGTTGATTTTTATCCTTCAGCAACATGGATGCGGCATCCTTAATGAAGCGCAACTCGCCAATAAGTGCTAGTCAATTGCATTATTATCACACAGATTTCTATTACTCTATGCCGGATTTACATAGTAAGAGAATAATTTAACTTTAAAGAGTTATTACTTTTAAGGAAAGTCATTAATAACATTATTAATTTCTGTGAATAACTAAATGCATTCGTATGTTAAATAATTACCATATGCAATATATTTTATATATGTTATATAATATATTAATAATGATAAAAATGTATGACAGACTGCACCGCATTTCCATGCATTTTTATCAGTGTAAGATTTCTTATCAATCAAAATATTAAAAAAATTTAATTCGCTAATGGGAAATGGATGCTTGTTATTTTTCAATGATATCATTTCGACAACTTTTTGTATTAATTTGTAAATCGATTTTTCCTTCGTTTAAAACATCAATATTAAATATCAAAATCATAGTGGTTTTAGAAGTACCGTGCCTATTATAAATTGAATTGTGTATATTGTGTAAAATTATTTATGAAGCTTAAATAAATCATTAAAGTACTTCTACATTAAAATTACTAATGTTAAAGTAGAGCACAAATATCAGAGCGTTAATTGTTATGTAACAAGAGAAAGACATACAAAATAAAATTAAAATGTCATTAAAAAATTTTTTAGTCATATTAAGCAATCCGCATTAAAGTTTAAAAATACATAAAACATATGATGAATATTGCGCTTTAAATTTCAAAATACTTTTCATTTAGTTTCAATTTTATAGAGTTATAACAAAAACTTAAAAAAAATTAATTTCTTCATAGTTGATTTATTCATTTGCTTAAAAGTTTTGTATCCATTTATACTTTATCCGGATATATTTAGTCAAGTTTCAAACCTGATGACAGTAAACAATGGCACCGCAGCCAACTTCACATCAAAACAAACCGAATTTCTCTCAGAGAGTTGTTTTGATTTTTCCCAAATGGCGAGAACTAATGAAACAAAGAGAGGAAAACACAGAGAGTGAACGCGAGACTACAATGGCGTAAGGCGCTAGGTTAATCTCATTATTTTTCAGAAAATTTCCATTGCAACAGAAGTGAATCGAGAGTTTTGCTGTCAGTCAATCGTCAGTAGTCGGCTGGGTGCGAGCGTGTATAGATTATATAGAGTGTTGCGTGTCGCGAACGTTGACAAATAATTTCGTAATTCTCGTTATTTAAATTAACCATTTAATACAAAACTAATACTGCGATATTTCAAACATCATTTGATTAAGAAACTTAAAAAACAGCACTAAAAACGATGCACAAAGCAAAATAAATAATGAAAAACCTTTCTCAAAAATATGTTGCTCAAAAAGAGAATGATTGAGACTGCAACTGGCAGAGAGAGCGCGCTAGAAAAGAGAGCGTAATAGAGGGAGGGAGTGCGAGTCGAGAAGATGGAGAGCAATTTGTTGATAAAAATGTGTGTCAAAATATTATAAGCAAACGCATAACAATAACAATGCATTGACTGATAACCAACCAAATGATAATGATAATAAACGACAAACTGCACTTGTTGATAACCGAATATTTTATACTCTCTTTTATACCTATCTACACGATTTATCAATAGGAGCAAAGACAAAGACAATGCCAAAGGCAGTCGAAAAATAAACAATATAAACTGCATGTGAAATTTCACAAAGAATACTGCATTTTGCACTTGTCACGTCGCCGACAACGCTGTCGACGTCGACGTTGACGCTGACGTTGACGCTGACTTTGACGCAGTCGTTGGCACCGTCATTGTTGTTGCTGTGGCTAGAACAAATAAGCTAAAAAGCAAAAACACAAAATAAACATGTAAGTTGACAACAACAGAAACATGAGAAATATACAAAGAGACCTGAACAAAATATCTTATAATATAGCTATAAAACCTGTATCTATTATACATCTATCTACATTCCTACTTTTGCTATCTTTAACCCTAATTTATATTTAAGTACATGTACCTTTTATTATAATCACGCGCCATCAATGAACGAGCTCTTGAAACGCAAAATACCAAAGACTTCGATAGGATGAGAAAGTAGATATTTTATATGACTACACGTATTAGTATGAGTGGATTTATTTACCCTTGAGGACAACTACCATGTTGGCTAACATGGCTTCTAAGTAATGGATAGTAAACTCTTCACCATATATCCAATCGTCCCAATATTTGTATTACTCCTATGGTACTCGTACTTGGTATAATAAAGATAATAATAGTAGGTGTGCTTTTGATGAAATTTAACCCATGGACATATAGTAAATTAAAACTACAAAATACAGAATTGTTGACTGCCTGGTAACAAAGCATTTCCTTAAGGAACCAGAATTACATGTACTGTTTACATTATGAATTGTAGACTCAGGAATTACTATCAATGAAAAAAATAGTAAATAAATAAAAGTATAAAATGATTAAAGTTACAGTTAAAGTGCTTAAAGTTGTACTAAAATAATTGTAACAAAAAGAATACATTTACTGCATGTGTACAGTCTTAATTGAATAACCAGTTTAGTCTTCATAGTATATTTGCATAGTATTTACGATTACAGTACATTCAAGCCACCATATTCAACTATAGCGAATAAATTCAATGCCAAAATTCTCATAAAACCATAACCGGTAATTGTGCTACAAAATTTAAAACTATATATATATATGTACGAATATTTGTTTTGGTATTGTCGTAACCAAGACAAAAGATGACAAATTTGGTATAAAGTATGAACTGTGACCTATTACCTGAATCCATAGACATGATGGGGCAGTAGGTCATTTGACATAGATATACTAAACAGCTTAGGAAACGTGTGCACAACAGTGGGAACTGCATAAAGTGGTTTTACATTGTTTAAATGTTGAATTAATTCTGTCTCTCTTTTGCAAAATCTATAAAGTAATGACAAATAGGTAATTTATTGATTAACCCTGGCCAACATTATCAAGTACTCGTCTATAGACTCTGGAAGTCTTTATCTCTTTTGACGAACTCTACAGCTGTCACCTATTCAAGTTGTTTATTATTTCTGATTGTTGCCTATTTATAAGCAATTAACAAAATCTATTTTAAGGACTGTCTGAAAATGTGGAAAATGTATCATTTTAAATTGGAGGAAAGATTGATATCTTTACAAACATTGATCGATAGGGTTATGTCATTTCGTGGAATAGATTTCTGTTGTATAAAGGAACATGTTAATCAGAGTTCACTGTTACTGTCCCCTTTATTCAGTGTGTGTGAATTAATTTTAACAAACATTACTAAAAATAGCTCAACACGTTTTTTGTTTATCAATTTTACTGTCTCTCTAGGCTATTTAACGAATTATTCATTCGACAAAAACGTGACAATGGCGCGTCTCATAAATATGTTGCTCTATTTAATTAAACGATCATTCTTCCCACCTCGTTGAAGCATTTAAATGTATTTATTGCACTCGAATTTGATAAGAAACAAGTCGTAGCACATTGATAAGCCGTAAACTGATGTTAGCCCGGCATTTTCATAGACTTCGATTGATTGAGTATACTATATGTTTGTATATAGTCAAAAGAAAATGGACGTAATCAGCAATAGCATCTAACGGTGATTATCGATAAGCCTCCGTAACTAGGATCGACGTTTGTACTTTCACTGCGGACGGCAGTTCGCGTTAGTGACGAAAGCAGCACGAAGGGTGCGAAAGGCGACTAACTGTATACAGCTAAGTTGGAAAATTTGCTGCGACTGTCCGTTCAGATCGAGTTATATACCGATCGAAAGGATTACTCCTAACTTACAAAATGGCATACTAAAACTTTTTCTAACCAACCTGGGTCATGAGATACGGGGGTGTAAGTGGGAGGGGAAAAATTTAGATGATTGCAGCTAATGGGGCTGTTGGGGCCTTTTGGTAAAATTCTACTTAAAAATACGCGTCGATTGATACCTCAATCACCCAAATCCCATAACTGGTTCAAAAGATAAATAAAGTTGAAAATTTTAGTGGACTTCTCAAAATGAAATGAAAAGTCAGTTTGTTTGTCTGTTTGTCTGTTTGTCTGTTTGTCTGTTTGTCTGTTTGCATCAAAGCGCTAAAGAAGCTAAAGTGCTTAATCCCCATCATTAGGATTTATTCCTTTTCGAAAATCTAGAAATGTTTGTTCTACGACTTTTTGAAAAAACCGCTAGTTTAGCGGGAAAACGCTAAATCCCGCTAAAATTGAAACCTCAACAGTTTCCAAACCATAAAAGCTACCGATATGTTCTATATATCATTGGAAAGGTGTGATTTTATGCTTACCTTTAAACTTTTTTTCTAAAGCACTCAGGTAACATTTTACAGGTGAAATAAAGTTTTTTAGCTTACGTTTTGGCGATTTCTGACAAAATGGCTCTAACGATTTCTGTTAAATTTTAATATGTTGTAATACGTACAATTTCGCGTTTTTTGGTATATGAAACATAAATTTTGGTTGAGGGGTTTGGAAGATATTATCTGTAAAGTGAATAAATACATTTTTCTATCGGTCGAGAATCACGTTTTAGTACGAAAAACTTTTTGGTTTTATGAGATATCTCAATTAAACTGATACAAAATGCATTTAACTTGGTTTTATATATCCTGACAAAAGTTGGTTTAAATCAGACCACTATATCAAATAGCTGTCATAGAAATGCTCTACAAATTATTTAATATTTATTAATTCATAATCTATATAATAACTACAGGAACGAAGCGAGCAGGAGGCGGAGCCCTTTAGTAAGTTATAAAATGACAGTCGATCGAATCGTATTTTTTCAATATTCATATTGAGATCATTGACAACAATTATTAAATATTCACTTATTTTTTAAACACCATATATTCCTAAAAATAACAGTTCAAAGTGCGCTTAACTTGAATGGAAATAAACAAATATTTTTCATAGAAAACTGATTTTCTTAGAACAAAATAAACATAACTGGGTTGAAATATTCAATTGCTGGGGCAGTTAAGCACATTATTCTTTAAATGTTTATTATCTTAAGCTAGATAAAGCTTAATATTGAGAAAACATTGTATATCTTTCGTTTCCTTATAATTTATTCATTAATTACTTTCGAGCATTGGTTTTACTTATCGGAAAAAAGTTTGACCCGTATATTTGATCGAGAATAAGTATTTTTATTGGTTGCTCTTATCAAATTGTGGTTCCATTAATTTTTATACTTAATTTTTCGGCGAATATTCAAACATTTCATATTAAACATCTGTACTGATTGAGAATTGAGCATTTTAATAAATGCAGAAAATGCTAAAAACTATTACATATTCCCTATTGAGTGTAGATTCTGCGGCTTGATAACTTTCCAGTCAAAATTCAGAGTCTGAATGGGCAGCCAAGTGTGGGCATATAATTCAAAATCAATTGTAGCCCTTTGGGACCCACAACAGCGTCCAGAAATTAGGCAGAAAACCATTAAGAAAACACGCACAACACTCTGCTGTAGCTGGAGTTATAGCTTGGGTTGGAGCTGAAATTGAAATTGGGACCTCAGCTGGGAATGGGTTAAGTGAGGGGTAAAGTGCTGGTGATAAATGCCAAAAAGCCTCCAAGCGCAACGTCGATAAAGCCGGCGCTGCATTGGACCATCGTCATCAAGGCTGACTTAGGACTGAGGTCTTGACTGTGGTCTTAGGAACCGACGTCGGTGCAGAGGTCGGAGCTGTAAGCTTATCAAAATACGCGACGAATGAGCAAGGAATTTTATTCATGAAATATTTTCCACAGCACGCAGTCGGACGTAGAAACAGGTTCAAGTTCTAAAGCACTCAGGTAACATTTTACAGGTGAAATAAAGTTTTTTGCTTACATTTTGGCGATTTCTGACAAAACGGCTCTAACGATTTCTGTTAAATTTAAATATGCTGTAATACGTACAATTTCGCGTTTTTTGGTATATGAAACATAAATTTTGGTTGAGGGGTTTGGAAGATATTATCTGTTAAGTGAATAAATACATTTTTCTATCGGTCGAAAATCACGTTTTAGTACGAAAAACTTTTTGGTTTTATGAGATATCTCAACCAAACTAATACAATATGCATTTAACTTGGTTTTATATATCCGGACCAAAGTTGGTTCAAATCGGACCACTATATCATATAGCTGTCATAGGACCGATCGGTCCAATATTAAGTCTTAGTATGAAAAACTTTTTTGTTTTACGAGATATCGTAACCAAACTAATAGAATATACATTTAAGTTAGACTTGTATATCCTGACCAAAGTTGGTTCTAATCGAACCACTATATCATATAGCTGTCATAGGACCGATCGGGCGAAATCCGAGTATTAGTATGAAAAACTTTTTTTTTCATAGTAAGTACGGGGTCTCCGACAGTAGAGTATGCTCGGCTGTAGCAACGCGAGCAAAGCGAGCAGCGGGTGGAGCCCCCTAGTTTTGCTTTATAATTAAAGAACAAAAATTGTTTAAATATGAAATACGTTCAACAACTAAATTTATATATTTTACTATTTGCCTGCATTAATGATAAAGTTACAATGTTAAAAGCAAAAGCAATTGCAAAAATTTCGGATATCCCACAAAAAAAACCTCTACACGAGGTAAAAGTCTAGTGACGAAAGCAATTTCTAGCCCCAAAATTTCTGATATCCAATTTAATGACGAACAAAATTCAGTTTAATCTAAAAATTTTAAATAAAAATATAAATTAATAAAAAAAAAGGGAAAATTGGTAGAGTTTTTAAAGTAAAAGTTGACATTTGCTATTATTGTGGAAGAAATAACTGAAATTTTTAACAACTAATTGAGATACTCTTGGCACCTAAAAGTATACTACAAATTATAAACAGAATCGTAGCTTAGAAATGTATCAGCACTTAATAATGTAAAAATTAAAAAATCCGACAATGCAATACCCTAAGCTTAAAATTTTTTATTCTATACGTATTCTTTAAATACAGTTTCACTTGGAATATAAAATCGTAACATAGTTTAGCTCAAAAAGTTTTATTAATTTACAGCTTTTTAGATTTGCTGGAATCTTTAGAATACAATAACAAAATTTTAACAGTTAATCAGCCATTTTCTCAATTAGTTGAGCTGAGGGCCATTGAGAGATTCTCGAATTCTGCGATGAGCAGTAGACGCTAATTAAATAGATTTTGTCACTTAGTACTCGTTTTGTGGTTCAGAATGAATTTCGTAAATAGCTTGGGTATTTATTTGAACAGTATTTGCTGATGTTGTTGTTGTGAATTGTTGATAGACCCATACAATCACACATTTGTGGGCAATACTCACGCCTCTGAGCCCCCTTACACCTTATAAACTCTCTTGCGATAAAAATGATGGAAAACTGCCGACAACGGCAGCAGTTTAATTTGATAATCGTACTATCAAGACAGTACTTAAAAAGCCTGGCTAAGAGCAACACCGCACAACGCGGTGTTTATAAGATAATTTAATTTTAAAAGGATTTGTGCAATTAGAAAACGAATTAAAATGCAACAAATTACGGAATATCATTTTGAAGGTGGGAAATCGCTTGGCAGAAAATAACTAGACTCAGTAAACTCTAATCAAAATTTATTAGATTAAAGCTCTATTAAAAATGTTAACATTAATACAATCATATTCTAAATTCTGTCGAACTTTTTAGAGTTTCTCTTTAAACTAAATAGTTTAATTTTTTTAATTAAATTAACAGAGAATAATATGATATATTATAAACAATATTATCCTGATTTACTTTAAGTCTTTTTAAATTGTTTTAGCTGTTAACTGCAAACTGAATAAATTTATAAACTTGAAGTTCTACGAACTGTCTGTGCTTATCAAAAACTTATCTTTTATCTATTATTCTTCTCATTTCAGAGAGCCGCAAAATGCACGGCATAAAGCGTGTGCTCGTCTTTTGCATTATGATTGTGATTTTACCGGCAATTTTGATAATAATGCCTCTCTATTTGCGTAAGACGATCTTTGCGGATGTGATTTATCCGGTTGCCGAGTCGGATATCATTGAGATACGGGACGGAATCTCATCGATATTCTGTTCAAAGCATACTCTTCGAATGAGCAGCCATTTCAATGCGTTTCAGTTGCAGAACAAGCCGGAGATTTCTACGAGTCGGAAGCATATTAGACTGAAGAAATCGATGACTCTGCCGGACGATACGCTGGAGTATTGGGGTTTCTTTTTGCTGAAGGGTGCAACGGTGTCCCTTAAGTTCTGTTCCCGGTACAATGGATCTCGTATATTGGTGGTCAAGGGAAACAGAGAGCTCAAGCTTTGCGGCCTGACGGATCACAACAAGAACAAGCTGGGTGCAAATTATGCACAGGGTCATGATCAGGTGAAGGTATTCTTTGAGGATGTGGTCGAGATAACGGAGGAGAAGCTGCCAGTCGATGGTTTACTAGAGCATGAGAATCATGGCGGTGAAGATCTCAGTGAGGATCATGCGGCTACAAACGCGACCCCAACAACCATTGCACCCATAAAACCTCTAAGGAAGAAACTTAAAAAGGGATCCCCGCATCATCACAAATCAACGGAAGAACGGGAATCATTAGACAAGGGTGTGAATGGAACGACGGAGACTTCCCTTCGTCAAAGACGACACAGTGTATCTGCACACGAGCATCAAAAGAGGCAACTCTACGAGCAACTCTACAAGCGAAAGGAGCGAAAGAAGCGTGAGAATGTTTACGATCGCAGGTACAGTCACGGTGGGAATGCGGTTAACTTTACGGAAACCGATGAATCCCATTCCATATCGAGCTTTGAGACTGGTCTCTATGTTTGTTTCAACAATACCATTCTCCTGGGCGAGGGGTTTACCCCGAAGCCGGCGTGCCTGAATACTCAATTTCTGGAGAATGGCAAGCACGATAAGGTTCTACAGAATATCACCGAGGATGGGTACTACTACTATATCTTCTATAGCGATAACGATCTGGTACGCAACGACATACACGCTATATTTGATATATATAAGCCGACCTTTCAATACTCCAATCTGAGTGAATCGCA
This sequence comes from Drosophila innubila, assembly GCF_004354385.1. NCBI lineage: Eukaryota > Metazoa > Arthropoda > Insecta > Diptera > Drosophilidae > Drosophila > Drosophila innubila. The sequence continues at coordinate 13,985,639 of NW_022995372.1, read as the reverse complement.
AGGCTGTCTGAACAGCACGGATTGCACTTTCAACATTGGTTTCCTCTCGGATGAGATCGTTGTTGTCGAGGTGCCCACACGTGATGGCATTGAGCATGAGGCGGATGATATCACAAATCTCATATCGACCTGCCATCCTCGTAGTGAAATCTATGCTCTATTTCCAATAACGGTGCTGGTGCTCATATTGTGTTGTTCTTTTCTTTAGAATTTTGGTCACCCATTTGACTCTTTGATCTTGTGATATTCGTCTTTTGAGATAACTGAGTGATAAACGTGAGCATGAATAACCCCCAATGGCAGGTCCAAAATAAATTCCTTATACCCTACCATTATCATACGATCCAATCTTAACTATCATATGTCAAATGTACCACAGTCTGAGCCGAACACATCACAGAATGACTCATAAATAAAATATAACTTTTAAGAAAACATTTACCCCAGGACTCAAGCATTTAGGTTATAGGCAGTCAATAAGCTATATACTTGTATTTACATATAAATTCTATTTACAAATAACAATAATATAAGAAAATCAAATTAAATTTCTTACAAATAATATATATATAAATTTTTTTCTTTTAATTAAATATTTTACACAAATTTTTAAAAAATTCCTCGAACATTCGACATTTTTTTAAGGTTCGACTGAAAATTATAATGCGCAGAAATTGTTGTTGCTCATGCATTATTCGTATGTTTATTTAAGTTATTTTAAATTAATTTACACGCAATCTATTTATTATACGACGTGACTGTGTATTTTAGTTTTCAAACAATTCAATGAGAATAATGTAAATATAAGCCAAATCATGTGTGAGTGTATCCACTTGATACTCGTATAATAAGTAAAGAAAAACAACTACTACATTGTCATCAGAAGTGAATGAATTCATTCTGCAAATATCTTTGTACTTATGATTTTGGAATGAATCAATTGAAACTATACGCATACGTACATAAATAAATATATATAGTTATACATATGTGTAAGCAACGTACACAAGTGCCTTTTAGAACGTATAATTAATTAATTGTTGTAAATTTGGTATAAAAATAAAAAATATTTGATTAACAAGATTTTAAATTTATTTTTCCCTAACAACGATCGATTGGCGTCGAAAACAAAAGCTGCTAGCTATGACACTGCGGTTAAGAACTTTGCTACAAGCTAAATCCCAATTGGAAATAATGGAGACTGTTCCTTATCATATTGTACATAACATAGTCAAAGGTACTTATCTACTTACTTTTTTGACAAACAATTATTAGTTAATTTGAAAGATAAATTTTACACAAGTAAAGTGTATTCAAAAAAAAACAGCAAACAAACAACGTATATCAATTTCATAATTGCACATACGAGTATACAATTTTCCGTATATGTTTTATAGGTTTAAGAACGAAGAGCATAATTTCTCACCCTTAACGCGAACCTTTAGACTTGGAATACAAAACAGCTGTTTTGCTCTCAATTGTCCTCTCACTAATTTTGCTGCACTGTTCTCTTAGCTCTCAGTCAACAGCTGTCATATAGAGACCTAAAAATGCAAGGGCTAGCTTGAAAAATTGTACCAAGGGTGTACCCAGATGAAAATAAGGGGGAGGTCAGCAATTATTTCAAATGCTTGAATTTTCGAATAGTGTTTGGCGAAAAAATATCACTACTTGTTATTGTAAAAATAATTGCCTTATTAATGATTTTAAATTTGTTAAAAATAAAATAAAAATAAATAAATACAGTGTTAATATTTATTATCTTTAGCTAGATCAAATTTTATTGAGCTTTTTTTCCATATAATTATCCTCAAATTACACTCGTTCACTTATTGGAACAAGCTCACTTACTTATTGATCGAACTTAAATATTTTTACGGGTTGCTATAATCAAATTGTGTTTGTATTTAATGATTCACTGATTATTTTCGGCAAATATTCGCTCATTTCATATTATACTGTACTGTTCTGATTAAGAATTGTCAAATTTGTTAATGCATAAAATGCTTAACGCTATTATAAATTCTCTATCGAGTATAATTGCTTTCCAGTCAAAATACTGAATAAAAATAATTCACATTTAATCTGTCCATTAAATTTGTGCTTAACGTTTAAAAGGAATATGTGTATAAAAACTTAATTCTTACCTATCGTATGTTTCCGCTTCCTGACCATGCAGGATCTCACGGAAGAAGCATTTAAATTGCTTATCCGTGGAGTTAAGAAGCTTGTGTGCCACATGTTCGTTGATATGCAACACGTATCGCTTCAGATTGACATCATAGCGGGTCGATACCAATTCACTGTCATTTGAGCAGGGTATAAAGGTACGCGGGGAGTATTGTTTCATGGCCCCTTCACTGAAGGGGTCTATATAGGGTATCATACACTTTGAGGTGTGCACAAAGTATTTGTGAACCTTTATCTAAGAGACATTTGTTAAATTACCCTACACGGTGAGAGATTTGCGAATTCAGGATAAGTAAGTGATGCATAATAAAAACATAGATACATCGATGAGTCGAATTTAAAAAAATCATAATCCAATTTATTGATGTCATAGTATCACTGTCTTATATAAATAAATACTGTTAGATAAGCAAGTGTTTTAGATACACTGGATATATTAATATCTATAAATATGTATCGAATCAGTCGACTCATCGATGTTTATCGATGTCTTTACATCACTGGGATAAGTTTGACTACGCACCGTTGGTTTATTATCGTCATTCCAAATTGGCGTGTACAAAAACAAGAAGATCACAAAAATCACACAGAATATGAACCATTTTACCGAAAATTGTCCGTTGACAGCTCGAAAACCCATGATGGTAATGATGTGCTATGCAATCAAACAAACGAACTTATGACCAGAAACCAAATCTGTCGTCTATTCAAACATTTCCGTTTGAGTACTCGTTTCACTTTGATTAACATTTATATTTTATATTCCTTATTATTATCCACAAATAACTTAAGTTTACTTATCGGAGCGAGGTCACCCTTATATTTGATCGAGCATAAATATTTTTATAGGTTGTTATAATCAAATCGTGTTGCATTAAATGTTTCACTTATTATTTTCTGCGAATATTTACTCATTTCATACTAAAAGCGAAAAAAAAAGTAAAAACACAACACTCTGAAGATGTAGCTTTAGCTGGAGTCGAAATAAAGACTGGAATTTTTAATTCAGCTCGGGATGTGCTGATATAAAATGCCCAAAAGCCTTGAAGAAAAATTTTGATAAGCCCAATATTACGCTCCGATCATTTATGTGACATTCATTCGTTGCAGAGGGTAGAAATGCAAAATTGAAAACTTTTATTGAAAGTTAAATTTTGTAAAATAAAGTTTCTTATATCCCTTTACACACACAAATGCGAACAATCAAATTAATTTTTATTATTTTGAGAGGAGATAGTATCTTTTATCTTACGAGTATGAGTCTACAAGAACATTATTTAAGAACATTATTTTAAAAAATACAAAATCATTTTCTAGAATTTTTTCTTAATTTGTAGGCTTTAGGTGGGGCAAATACTCCATATTGCCCATATTTGCCTACGCCCTAGACTGTAATTCCAAAAAGCACAGTGTATTGCGAAAAGTTATGATTACACGGCAAAAATAATGCTCTCTTTTTCTCTCACGCTCTCTGTCCGTCTTATCTAATGCGCTTAATAATATTTATGAGCTTGTCCAGTTTATAAGGTTGCTTTATCAGTACGCATTTAGTAGCCGGTCGCATGCCGGCTTTTTTTTTTTTGCTGAAAATGCGCTCTCCTCTCAGTCATAAGCCACCCCCATGTGCATATGAGCATGAAACTGGGGCAACGCATGCGTCGCTCTCTGAATGCCGCTCAAAGTTCTCATGGGTTCAACACATAAAATTCACGCGCTCTCTTTCTCTCTCACGTTATCTCTCTTTACATGAGCTGAAATTTTCGCTTGCTGTCCGGCAGTTGCCGTTTTGTTGTCACTTCGTACGCTCGCGCGTTCGTTCGCGTCGTTGTAACGGAGAACGAAGAGTCGGAAAAATAAAATTGTTGTTTAATTAATTATTATTATTGTCGTTGTTGCTGGTCGCATTGTAGCTCTCTACGAATACAGCAATAAAATAAATCGCATGAATGAAAAAACAACCAATTAAATTGCAACTAATACGTGAGTGCGCAGCAAATTCACACAAAAAAGAGCATATCTGCATCAGGGAGAGTCCTGCGTCACTAAAACAAAGACAAAATGCGAATGGTTGTGCTAAAAATCAATTGTAAGTAGCTAAGTGCCGTTTTAAACCAAAACTGAATCAAGCTAAAACATCAACAAATAAAAGCTTAAACGAAAAATTAAAATTAAACATCTCTGTCAGCGTTAATTTGCTTAGCTCGGGAACAGTTCGTTTAGTATGTCAAAACAGAAATCCAGTGATAAGGTCAAAGAATTAAATGCATACTGCAGTCAAGTGGCATAAAAAAATCAAGACATTTAAAATTGCAGTTTAAAAGTGCAGTAAAAGTAAACGACAAGCGTAAACCGAACAACAATAAACGACAATTTCAGAAATTTTATATAAACACCAACAGAAATACAATCAAAATAATAATATTCAAAGTCCAAGATAAACTGTGGAACTAAAGAATGCGCGCAATAAATGTAATTCGAATTTCTCTTGTTGTGCCTTTGTTGTGGGTGTTTTCACCTTCTTATTGCCATACTCTCACAGGACTTGAGACTTATATTAAGTATCGCTTATTTTACAACATTTTCAAAAGTGTTGTGACTCAAACTTAGTTAAGCAACTTTCCTTTTATTATTATTACTTATTACTATATTTAATTTGCAATCTTTAAAATTTTGTTCATTTACATTGTTGTTATTTACATTACTATCATTGCATTAAATGTGACAAAGTTTCATAAGTATTATTGTTATTAAAGTTGCAAAATATCAAAGTGAATTACCACTTACCAAAATTGTGTTTTTATTCAACAATATTTTTAGTTAGATAACTTTTAATTATTTTAAAATAATAAATTTGAGTTTGTGAAATTTGCATATGTTTTGATAATGCCGACTAAGCAGCGTAGCGTGTTGTCACTTCGTTGTGCAGCCGCCCCAATAGTTGTTGTTATTTATAATACGCTGCATCGACAGCTGCCCTTTTGCCTGTCTGCTTACTCTCTCCTCCACTCGTCACTCTTTCGGTAGTTGCCATTTCCGTTGCTATATATCGCATTATACTCCGGGACTCTCGAGTCTCGACTCTCGCTCTTTCTTCGCTCCAGGGGTGACTTGCTGTTGCCTCGTTGTATTTCTTGTATCTTTAATTTATTTGTGGTTCCATTTTATGATTCCTTAAATATGATCGCGCCTGAACTGCACACACACTTCACGCTATGTCAAGCCTCTTGTCTCTGCTCTCTTTCCTCCAGTCTACTTCACTGCCCCCCATTCACAAATTGTTTTGTTTTTATATTTCATATATGAATACTTAGTTATACATACACATTCATATGATATGTTGGACAAGCATGAGCTCAGATTGCATTACTTTGGGTCTTTGGCCCCAGAAGCGGCAGCTATTGATAAGCGCTCTCAATCTTTTCTGCAGCAACTAATGTAATGAATATTTGAATTAATCGTTTGCTAAACACTCTTAATGATTAATATAATCGAGTAATTTTTGTTTATAAACATTATGAGTATGGTTTTGTTGGATTAAGAGTCAAGTGGCCCCTTGAGTTAGTACATTAACACCAAGTTTATTTTTCAATTATAGTTATTATCACAACTTGTGGGCTATTGAGTTGCCATTATGCGATATACAACTGTGTAGATGAAATCCGGGTTTTTGATATTTTTTTACATTCATTAATTTCTATCATAATATTTTTCTTGCAGCTGATTTGATCAAAATCACGAAACTTCGACAAGACAAAGAAAAAACATGTCATCGCGAAGTACCTAAAATATTCAGTAGCTTAACAGTATGTAAGAGATAATCAATCTTATGTTAAGAAGGCCCTTTACCTATTGAATCAACAACAATATCAAATCTCTCTCTCGTTCGGCTACCTGTATGTGACTAATATATTTTTCAATGTGAAATAAAATAACAACTGGTTTTTCATAATTAGTTATTTTATAAGTTAAGAAAAGTATAAATAAACAAGTAAAGCTCCCGCTATATTCGAGTAAATTTGAGTAAGTCAATTAACCAAAATCAGTTAATGATGCTTAAAGTTTAAACCAGGGAATCAAACCAAAACAAATATAGGTTACGGTTTCGATTCCGGTACGTCCCGAAATAAATAATTCGGTAAAAGCTTCTATTTCAGTTTTTTTCTTTTGGTTCCGGAATCAGTACCGGTACGTAACGGTACAGCAAATCAATTTTGAAACATTTCAAAATTTTAAGATGTCGTTGTACAATAAATATGACATCGAAATAAACAGAGCGAATTTAAAACTATTTGAATGCAGAATGTATTTAGAGGCCAAATCATGATCAAAATGACATTCCACTTGAAATCGGTTCAGTTTTGATCAAGTTATGATAGTTTGAAGTTGGTCAGACTGCGGATTTAGCCACTTTACAAGTCCAAATTTTTGTTCAATTTCACATGACATTTTACACAAAAATTAAAGGTCTCAGAATCAAGTTTAAAGTGTTGTTTTATACTAATTACCATATAAGAAGTTGATTAAAAGTGAAAACTTGAAATTTTGAATTTTCGAAATTTCAAAGGGGGGAACCTTAGCATCGAAATCAATAACTAGTAATATCTAGAGGAAAATATTTTTTTTTAAGAATTTAATAAAATTTAAATGCAGAATGAATTGAAATGCCAAATAATGATTAAAATGACATTCCTCTTAAAAATCGGTTTGACAGTTTGAAGTTGGTCAGACTTCAGAATTAACCACTTTTCAAGTCAAAATTTTTATCCAATTTAACATGATTTTTTACAAAAAAAATGAAAGGTTTCAGAATCAAGTTTAAAGTGTTGTTTTATACTAATTACGATATAAGGAAATGATTAAAAGTGATAACTTGAGATTTAAAATTTTTAGTTTTCAAAATTTCAGAGGGAGGACCCTTACCATCAAAGTCGAGTCTTGGTCAAAAATAATTAAATTTTCTAAATGAACAAAAATTAAGTACAGAATGAATTAAGAGGCCAAATCATGATCAAAATGACATTCCGTTTGAAAATCTATTCACTTTTGAACAGGTTATGACAGTTGGAAGTTGGACAACTCTTTGACCTAGCAACTTTACCACAACCGTACCGGTACAAACGATTCGGTGTTCGGTTCTTGACAGAGGATTTTCATTCGGTTACCGTTTCAGTTCCGGTACTTAAAAATGAAACGGTTAGTTTCAGTTAATGGTTCCGGTACCGGTTTCGGTGTTATTCCCTGGTTTAAACTAATTTCATTTGCAAACTACAAATTAAAGCACATGCTTTAATTGACAGTTAAATTACTAGATATTTTTGAAATTTTACGATAAGATTGCTTATCTTTATTTCAAAGAAACAAGCCTGAACAGAAATAAATGTGATTTTTTATGAAGAAAGCTTATCATTTGATTGATTGCTTCCTAGCTCCATTTAACAAATATATTACATTATACATAAGATACTATATTTAGTGTTTCTAGTTCTTTAAAAAAAAATAAAAGAAAGTTAATCGTTGGAATAAATTTAGCTTTGCCGTTACACATATGCCCACTTTCGCTTGCGCAAATAGAAAAAATAAATTCAACACCCTCAAAATAGTTTTTAATTAACGCAAAAGCATAAATGCTTGAAGTCATTTTTTTTACCGCTGTAGTTTAAAATCAGTAGATAAAAAAATATTAATACATTCGTATATAACTAAGTTTAAAAGTTTGGGTTTTTTTCCAAGGTTTATACTCTAGTTATAGAAGTACCCTTTGTCTTCCGTAATTTCTTGGAAATTTCATGAGTTATCTTTCATCCTTATTTCATCCGGGTAATTTTAAAGATCGCAGCTCTATCTTCCAGCTTATCATATTTTTGTGTACAAACTGCTAAACATACTTTAGGAGTATATCATATCCGTTATACCCCGTACTTGATAGTTATCGCATGTACTTCTCCTCAATAAAACGGAATCTTGTCTAAAAGAACTCGATAATAACTGTCAAGCCTATTGACATTAGCTTTAAATTGTTATAAACATTTAAAGAAATGAGACACGTTGTACTCGTAATACTTGAAATGTCACCGTCAAATGACGGATGTCTAAAAAAAAAACTCAAAATGAAATGGAACTTTTGATAACAATTTCCATGGTCAGTTCCTCTGTTGCGTGATAACGTAGAATTTGTAGAAGCAATCTTGTTGCACAATAATATTCATATATACATATATATATATACATAGTTTTTTGCTTTAATCTGACAATTGAAAGTGAAGGAAATAAAACAAAGCGCCAACACACGCACAGACAACAATTTAATTAAATTCTTTTAGAAAGAATCGTAAAGCGTGGCCGATTTTATTGGTTAACCGACGATCCAAACACAAAACAATTTAACAATTGGTTTGTTGTCAGCTCCCCGTATTTTTTAACGCTCTACTGTGAATGAACTGTCACGGTATTGTGACCCCGTCGGGTCGTACTTATGTGAAGATGTACGTTCGCTATGAAATAATCATTTCATTAATACTATAGATTTGAATGATCAAAAAATACTTAAATAAAAATTAATCATATTTGTCATTTACAGTTATTGCATTAATAAATAAAAAATTTCTATTATTGGCAAAGGGATATTAGATCCAAGTTTATGCGAAGTGATTTAATTTAAGTTACTGACATTTTACATTATCAAATGATATAAAGACGTATGAGCACTATTCACCTAAGTTAAAGACGGAAAGTCTTTTAAAATATTAATAATTTTGGATAAATTGAATAACACAGATAAACGCATATATTCTCCATAAATAATTTGTTGTGATATCTTATATTTAAGTTACTGTACTTATGGAACTACGCAGACAATAACTAGAATTTAATAATAGAAAAGTAATTTTTTTGTTACACAAACATATTTTTACTTTACTTTATCTATCTAACTATCAGACATTTTCATTTCCTTAGTGAAAGAACACCGGCATACTCGTACTTTCAATCTACAAGTAAATTGATATGATAACTGTATGAAAATATGAGACAAAAGCTAAAGAAGAATTCTTTAGAAATATCAGACAGCAAATTGATCATAATGATATTGCGCAGCCACATATGAATGTGAGTTAAGTGTTCCCTTTAATAAATAATTACATATAAATAATAAGAAACAAATATTTGATCTTCAGAAAAATAAACAAGAAACAAGTTAAAAATTGAGTACATTTAGACTACAAAAAATTGCAATATTATTTTATAATATAGGAAAACTGCAGATAATAAATATCATTTTAGCTCGGAACATATTGTTGGGCTAAATATAGACTAACAATTTGGATATATTTATCTCGTGTGCAACGTTGTGATTCTCGAGTTTCGTTTAACTATGGACTGAATAAGTACTGTGCATATGTATGTATGTATGTAATATGTGGGTTCAATTTTAAATGCAAAGTGATTCAGTGATAAGCAATTTATGTAATTTACTTGTAACTGCAATGTTTTGCCAATCCAAAAACCGTTCCGGCAAAATATTTACCTTGGCACGCATTTTAAACCCGGGCAAATTGCAAGTATGCGATTACTTAAGTTGAGGTCTGACTATTTCATGCCTAGCGTAAATCTAATTAATTTGCAATTACAATTGCAATTTAAATTGCCAGCACATTAACATACAGATGTGAGCTCATCAATTGTGCCCGGTCTACAATTACGGGAACAATCGGTCCACCCACACAATGCAATTGAACTCGTTTGACTTTGCGGTTCTATGATTAGAACTGGTCTGTCACACAACTTCCGCAGCATTATTATTATCATTATCAGCCCGAGCAGTTGTATTTGTATTTGTATCTATATGTGTTGTATTCCTTCTATCCTCATCATCTATGGAATCCTCATTGGTATCAGCAGGTTCTTCCTTTGGCGGCGGCATAAATTCACCCACACTCAGTTTGTCAGGCAGACGGATAGGCTCTCTCACGATGCCATAGGGCTTTAAATGATAAATCAGATAGTCCATTACGTACATCTGCTGAGGAGCGACATAGTGAAAAGCTATGGCGTTGTCCGAACAGCAATCGAGGCCCTGAAACCAGACGCAAAGTAAATAATCCTTAACATAAATAGAATTTCATTTCAATCTCACATCATCTGTTTTATAAAACATGTAGCTCCAATACCAGAAAGTCTTATCGTTACTGGGTAATAAATGATGTTCCGGTATAAAAGGAAACATGCGACCACGTCCATTATAATCTCGAGAGTCTCCTGCTGTAACATTGAGATTCTCCATGCATTTTCCAATCTCAATGTCCTCATTTACAACTGTGCCAGGCAGACACATCTTAGGATTGGGAATACCCTCAACCACAAATCTACGCAGTGCTTCTCGACTGAGGACATAGCCGGATCCACCCGACATATAACCCTGCTTGACGTAGGGCTTGAACTTGAAGCCAAAGTGAACTGGAGTCTTTGGATTATAGGGATACAGCATATAGCGAAGATTCTCGATCACAGCATACGTATCATCGTCGGCTTTATAGAACCAATCCGCATCGTTGTAGTGATGTTTATAAACGTACTTAAAGGCCTCTTTAACCTTTCGCCATAGATTTGGTCGACCTTCTTCGACATCCAACTTGACTGTGGGCAGTTCATCATCTTCAGCGGAGCTCATGAATAGAAGAATGTTACAGCGTTTTCCCCAAGTTCGTTTCACATGACGTGCTTTCTTCTTGTGATTCGTAGGATTTGTCATAACCCAGCAGAGAACGCGGACATCCTTCTTTAGTTGATCGGCCACAGATGAGTTGTCATATGGATGATCGTGACTAAGCACATCAAGTTCAGAACCCGATTCATCATTGTGTACCGAAGATCTATGGGAATTTTGACGTATATGATCACTGTAGGAATCGAAGCCATCGATCGCTAGTGGAGTGTTGAATATTTTTATAAGGCAACAGCCGACGATTATGCCGGCCATAAAAATAAAAATCGGGTGTTTATTCCAATGAGCACCCTCATTTAGGTTGGTAGTGAGTAATCGATGTGATCGCATTTTTCGAGATTACTTTAGGATATACACGTATTCGAACGAAAGATTTCAGTTATTTATCACATATTTTTGGAACATATTTCACACTGGTGATTCAATTTAGCATCCTTTCAAGGATTTACTTGCACCACATACTGTGAACTCGAACTGTTACAAATTGAACCACAAGTTAGCGCACGCAGCTATCTACTAAGAAGTAGAAACCACATGATGATGAGTTTTATAAATGTGCCTCTTGATTGCTCCATTACCTGATTAAAAAGTGTCAAAATTGTTGCCTTATACACAGATATGTTACTGTGTCTGATAACTTTTTAATTACACTTATGAGCTAGGTAATCTATTTCCAAAGTGGAATTGGTTTACACTTCTTTAGATAATTTGCTGTCCATAATGCTCTGCCGTAAACATTGTGTTTCCTAAGAAAAATCTAATAAAAAAATATTTTTTGAAATTATGATCTTCATTATCTATTTTTAATTATGACTTTAAAGAGATTTTATTATCATTAAACATTTTTAGTTGATTTTATAAAGATGGCTATAGACATTAAAGCTCAAGCGTAATTTTGTCTTCATTCGATTATTAGAGTAGTAACTAACGCGGGGTCTATCAAACTTCAAGCTATCGATAGTTGTATATTGACTTGGAACATTTTCAATTATATTTATGCACTTCGTAGGGTATACTCAAATGGAAATTTCTATTAAATTAATTATTTTAGAAAATGGAACAAGAGTAATCAATTATTTAATTATTATTATACTAAAGAATTTAATGTATTTTATGGTAACTATTATATGTCTTATGTTGAGGAACTTTATATACATTGTGTAAGAATGAAAAGACACTCCTTAGTTTGTTAGTTATGATTACAGAACGGTTTCATTAATGGGGCCCAGCCCAGCCTGAACATGAATCAAAGTTACATTCTATTTAAAGCAAGTAGTAGGTGTGTAATAGAAAGATACTTTATATATGTAGATTGATAGTAGAGATATGTAAGTGGTCTTCATTTGATGATGTACAGTACTCTGCTCGATCTGAGAGTGAGTGTATGTTTTCAGGTCGATATATAGATGGTATGTTGTTGTCCTACTCTTTTTAAACGTCATATTGTGTATACTCAATTTATGCCTCCTTTTTGTCTATTTTCAGAGTGGTTAAATCTGTTTTGTATCCTGTGACCTATTTAATACAATAATGTCACCATCTAGTTGCTTTAACTAAGACTATCATTACTTAAAGATGAAATTAAAATGACATCATTTATTTTTGTAAAAATAAAAGAGCAAATTATTTTAAAGAATGTTATCGATTTACAAATTCGTCAACTATTTTTTGTTTCAACAAAAAATTATTTATTTTATATATTGAATTATCAGTTAGTAGTAGCTGGAATAAAATCGCAGCCAACATTAGGTTATTATCGTCTTTCGAGCGGTTTAAATGTTTCGCCATTGCCATTCAGTGCCGCTTTGATAACGACTTGAAAAACGCAAACTGATAAGCATTTATGTATAGTATATTCGCTGATAAGCGGCCTCTCTGTGAGTCATAAATAGATTCAATGCACATGTCTCAGTTCAATTAGTTAATTGCATGTAAGATAAACGGCCTTCAATAACAATAGAAGCCATAACCATATGTCAAACCCAATTCGAAGTGTACTCGTATTTCTTTCTGTCTGTTTTTACTGATATCACGACAGGCTGCATTTCCTTCCATCTCAATATCCATTTCTTTTTGGGTACGTTTTGAGCCAGCGACAACATAGAAAAACAACAACTACAACGTTTTTTGCAGTGTACTCGACGTTTGCTTTAAGAACCTCGGCTTATATGCATTACGTTTTCAGTTGTCACTCGTTAGCGAATCGTGCTAGACCACTACTTCAGAAGTTTACTAAGCAACAGTAACATTTAAAATAATCATCATAATTAAATAATATATTGCAAGTATAATCTTGCAGTAACCGATAAACGTCTGTTTGTTGGATTATCGATGTGCCAATAAGTTTTTCAACAAATGTAAACAAACTCTTAAACTCAGTCTATTGCAGTCTATAATTGCACTTTTATAAACAAATAATGAAATTGATTAAACAAATTCAATACTTAATAATTGCTGTGCTGAATCGTTTCATATTGTGCTTAAGATTAGTGTCTAATGAAATTTGAATTAAGTTTGAAATATTATTATCCGAGTCGAGGATTTAATTTATAATTTGTTATTGTATCGCAAGCAATAATAAATAGATAAAAAATTATAATAATTTGTTTTCAATTTTATTGACATATCTGTTGCCATATGAGTTAAATGGATTGCGATAATGAAATATTATGGGAAATGCTAAACTTTAATTAGTTTTTATTTACTTTATGAACTTTGAATCTCAGCTATATTTGTAAAATTGTGATATTTTTGTTAATTATCAATTATTTAAATGTAAAGAGTGGTCCCTAAAAATTTCGCACTATTTTAAAATGTCATTAGACAAGTCAAAAGTTGAATATTTATTGGATGTGGTTATTAAAATGGCAGTGACAGTTCGTGAATTGTTTCAGTTCTAGTCGTGAGATAGTTAATAGACAGTTTTAATGATCAGAAGACATACATACATTAAAGAAAAATGAGTTAGATTATTCAAAGAGTACATTTCTGACCCAGTAGAACGAGAGATAAGCAAATCAGAAATCGCACACGTGCATTACAGAACAAGGGAGAGATAATTAATTGATATCAGCAGCAATGCATAACAGTATGCACGAAAATGGCAAAAGTAAGAATAATGAAGAAAATGTAACTAATAAAAACGTTGCATCTGGGACTGATCAACGACTTGCAAATGTTTCAATTGTCACGTTTTCACATAATATTAACACAGTTTGACTGAGCATCGTCTTTGTGCCCAATACTCAGATAGTTTGGCACTTGTAATCGAAACACAGACCAGAGAGGCAGAAGACTGTAGACTGTCTTTACTGTGCGTGTGGAATATGAGAGTAAAAGAATTCCTAAGAATTTATATTGAAATATAATACATTGAATTTGTGTTTTCGTTTATTATTTGCAGAAGATGTAAAACATACATGAAATAGAAGGTCAACCTACGTAACGCAACCAAAGAGGCTCAAGGCCCCAGTTCCAAAGATTAGCGGTTGCCTCAGCCGTAAACGCCACAAGTCCCACCTTAAAGCCAGCTATAACATAGCACAACTATAGCCAAATGACTGCCAATAGTCTGTTAGGACGATCTTTACTCAATGAAGGTAAATTTATGGATGATTTACTTTTAAAATTTCGCTAAATTCATTTTCGATCCTGTTGATTTTTAGGACGTTCCAACAAACGTTCCCTCATCTCTCTGATCGTTGGACTCGTTGTTGGCTTCTGCCTGGCAGAGCTGTTCGTCTACTCTTCCACGCCAGAACGTAGCGAATTTATGCCCTACGATGGTCATCGGCATGGCGATGTCAACGATGCCCATCACAGCCACGACATGATGGAGCTGGCGGGTCCAGAGCAGGATGTGGGTGCTCACGAGCATGTGCACGACAACAGCAGCATTGCGGATAAACTGTACAGTGAGGTGCGAATTCTCTGCTGGATCATGACGAATCCCACCAACCATCAGAAGAAGGCACGACACGTGAAACGCTCCTGGGGAAAGCGTTGCAATAAACTCATCTTCATGAGCTCAGCCAAGGATGAGGAACTGGACGCCGTAGCGTTACCCATTGGGGAAGGACGCAACAATCTGTGGGGCAAGACGAAGGAGGCCTACAAGTACATCTACGAGCATCACATCAATGATGCGGACTGGTTTCTCAAGGCAGACGACGACACCTACACGGTTGTTGAGAATATGCGCTACATGCTATATCCCTACAATCCCGAGACGCCCGTCTACTTTGGGTGCAAGTTTAAGCCGTATGTGAAGCAAGGTTATATGTCTGGAGGAGCTGGTTATGTGCTCAGTCGGGAGGCAGTGCGTCGTTTTGTGGTGGAGGCTCTGCCCGATCCGAAACTGTGCAAAAGTGACAACTCAGGTGCCGAGGATGTGGAAATAGGCAAGTGCTTGGAGAACGTTAAAGTCTTGGCGGGCGACTCAAGGGATGCCAATGGTCGTGGTCGGTTCTTCCCCTTTGTGCCAGAGCACCATTTAATACCTTCACATACGGACAAGAAGTTTTGGTACTGGCAATACATCTACTACAAAACGGACGAGGTGAGATCTGATATTCTTAATTGTCATAATGAAGTAAACTGACATTAGATCTTTGTTACAGGGTCTGGATTGCTGTTCGGATAACGCCATATCCTTTCATTATGTGTCGCCCAATCAAATGTATGTGCTAGACTATTTGATATATCATCTGAGGCCATATGGCATCGTCAATTCACCGGATGCCCTTCCAAATAAGTTGGCGGTAGGGGAATTAATGCCTGCGCCCAAGGAACCACAGGATTCAAGCACTGATCAAGCGAAGAAGGAGTCACAGTGATTGTAGGCCATAGATACTTGTATATAGATCTTGTGTAAATATCCATTGGAATAGATCACTCTTAGTTTAGCATACTTGCCATTTTCATTTTCATTTTCATTTATCGTCGTCTCTTTTGTTAGTTTTATTCACTCAGGATTTGTTTTAATATTTTCTCGAGTCTTAACTTATTGTACAAATACCAAAACAATAAAACATGAGTGCTGTTACTATAGTTTTTAATAAAGTCTGCGCAAATAGCGTTTATGCATATAGTATATATACACATAAATATATATTTATGTAAATGACTAGCTATACTATTCATCTAATAAGGTACTCACAATACTACATAGTGTAGCACAAAACTAGATATTAAGTAACTACAGATATATAAATAATTATAACGTTCTTGGGCTCATCTAGCTAGCAATCAAATTAATATTTAATATAATGACATAAATATTTCGATAAGCTTTAATACTTGTCTTTGCTAAATTAAGATGTATTAGCATCTGCAAATTAATCGTAAATATTTAATAAAATATTGTATTATAAACTGATTAATTTGATATTTATTCCACACCTGAATTTAAAAGGCGGTAAGTGAGGTTGTTCAATTTATAGATTCAAACTGTAAGGAGCTCTACTGCTTTAATTAATGCTGCCGTTCTCTATCAGTCAAGCAGTAAACTGCTTAAAATTAAGCAGGTAAGCAGTGAAGAGTTAACTGCTTCACAATTTTAACTGCAACCATGCCATAGGTCGAAAATCAAGATTTAGTATGAAAAAGTTTTTGTTTTTTGAGATATCTTAACCAAACTGATAGAATATGCTTTTAAGTTGTTGTTATACATCCTGGCCAAATTTGGTTTAGATCGGTTATCTATATCATATAGCTGCCATAGGAACAATCGGTCGAAAATCAACTTTTAGTACAGAGTACCTGGACACAGTGTATCCTACTATCGAGCGTGCTCGACAGAAGTATATAGTTTAAATTTGTTGCCTAGTTTACATAGTGATGATTACTTGATGATTTTTTTAAATTTTCATCATTATTTATTATTTTGAGTTTCATAAAAATCTGACAGTATTCATTATATTTTAGTGAAAAAAAGAACCACATGTTATTATGGGTTTTAATTTTTTTATCAAAATAAAAATCGATTGCAACTTATGGCTAACGGATTTCCAATAGTATCGCATGTACTTATAAAGGGATCCCAGAGGAGTCATACAAGTCAAAAAGTTTATTTTTGATTTTAAAAAAATTATACGGCACTGGTATCGAAGGTGAAATATGACACGGCTACTGGGTATCTAACAGTCGAGCTCCTCCACTGTGGCGACTTTATTTGCAGACTTACTTCACTTGGTCGACTTACAAAATTATCTATATTTGCATAAATGCCATCTGCTTTAATTTTTATTACTTCTGTTAACAAATGTTTAAACAATTGGCAGAAGCATCGTCTTTATAAAACGACAAGTATCATTATCCAAGAAATTAGTCGACTGAGTGAGGTGTGGACACTCAGATCATCATCTGATTAACAGAAAGCAAATGAAGCTGAATGATATCATATCAGATATAGTTAAGTTTACTTTTGCTTTAATAAACTTACAAACTGCACTCAAATGAAAAGCAATAATTTACACATACGCTCCACGCTATCCGAAGGTATTTCAAGATATAGTATCAAAATACCTATCTACATTATTTACACTTAATAAATTCTAGGCTTTCGTTTGTTACTTATACTCATTGTGGGAGTAATTGCCGGTTACTGGATTGGTAGACTGTTCTCCCTAATTCCCCATCCCGGAACTTTGATTTCAAATGAAAACAACAAGATACAGGATATAACAAACTCTCCTAGCCCCGATAACCAATCTGAGCAGCCCATAGATAGTTTATCTCTTGGTGAGTAACTGCAGAAAGAGGTGCGAATTCTCTGCTGGATCATGACGAATTCCACCAACCATCAGAAGAAGGCACGACACGTGAAACGCACCTGGGGAAAGCGTTGCAATAAACTCATCTTCATGAGCTCAGCCAAGGATGAGGAACTGGACGCCGTAGCGTTACCCATTGGGGAAGGACGCAACAATCTGTGGGGCAAGACGAAGGAGGCCTACAAGTACATCTACGAGCATCACATCAATGATGCGGACTGGTTTCTCAAGGCAGACGACGACACCTACACGGTTGTTGAGAATATGCGCTACATGCTATATCCCTACAATCCCGAGACGCCCGTCTACTTTGGGTGCAAGTTTAAGCCGTATGTGAAGCAAGGTTATATGTCTGGAGGAGCTGGTTATGTGCTCAGTCGGGAGGCAGTGCGTCGCTTTGCGATGGATTCCAAACACTGCGCTGAAGATGTGGCAGTAACCAAGGGCTTGGAGATACTGAATGTCTCTCCACTGGATGTCAATGAAAAAGACAGTTTGTGTCCTTTTATCCCCGCTAATTTGATGATGATAAATCAATATCAAAACCAGAGCGAGAAGTCTTTGTACTGGCGTAACATCTATAAGTTGATTGAGGGGAGCTTCCATTATACGCTAGTTGTTATTCAAGTTATCACGTTAAATAAAAACTATAGAGTATTTAATCTTATTTGTAGAAAACGGAATGCTGTTCTGACATTGAAAAGCCGAATCCGTTGTATTAGCTGGAATACCTAATCTACCACCTAAAACCATATGGAATTATCAATAATTTCAAAGGTCTTCCTAAAAAAATACTTCTCATTCATCATCTAGCGCTTAACATAAATAAATTTAAAAAAATGTTATATTTTATAAAGTTTTTAATATTACATATTTTTTTCGTTTTTTTTTCTTCTCAAATTGCTATTTTATGAAAAGAAATATAAATTTAAACGAAATTTAATTAAATGCGTTAAGCAGTTCAGCTTAACAAAATTCTATGCCAAGCAGTGTACTGCTTGACACGCAGCTAAAAGCAGTTCATGACCCCATATGCGCTTTGTTGAATGTCGGAATCTCAATTCTTAAAAGTTAAATGATTATATGGATTCACGAAAGGTCGATACAAAAGCTATAATGATACAAAGAAATATTTCATCCCAATTCTCTCAGTTTGCATAGGAATTATCTGTTTTTTCTGCAGCTATATTCACTCTCTGCTTGAACAGTTGTGGCAAAACAACTTGGAACAGGTGCAATTTAGATTGTTTTCTTTAGCCAACAGATCATAATTTTTGACCTTAGTCAAAAAAAAATATATCGATTAATTGATCAATTGTGCCAAATTCATAATTTTTATCACGCAAACTAAAACTTAATAAGTTTTAAAGAAGTAACAAAAAATAATATTGTCACTTCAAAAATAGGTGAAATTGCTTGGCGTTCCGTTTAATAGCACTTCATCTTTCGCATTTTTTGTTATTTCCTCACAGAAATGTCAATCGATTTCCAAACACAATTTTCTTGACTTGATTGACGTGATGTTCATAGTTGATGTTTATCAATCATCCTACCTAATCGCATTAAGATTGCTTAAAAAAACAGCAGTAATGGCTATTTTAATCCTATCCTAAAAGTATGCAGCGGGTATTTCGATAGTAGGGGCTCCGACTATAACCTATCCGACTGTTCTGTATTTATTTTTGAATTATTTTATTAATTTTAGTGAAAAATTAAAAAACTGGGAATTCTAAATTGAAATTCTGGGAGCAACTCTTCCTCTCCGAGGCGCTGGTACCAAAGGTAAAATACGATACGACCGATACGATATAATACAAACGACCGCGGAATGAAAGCTCCATACAAAAATTACAGTACAAAAATTTTTCGAACGTGGAAAAAAAAGCAGCGAAAAATTCTATTAAGTATTAATTTAAATATATATGCGCTAAGCAGTTAAGCTTAACGAGATGTTTTGTTAAGCAGTACACTTGCGAACTGCTTGCACATAACATACAAGCAGTTTAAACAACGCGATTATTATCATCAAGTTTGAGAAATGCTGGTTATAAAGTTAATTGTTTGTGCTTTTGATGATTGTCAGAATCTCAAAACATTAAAGTTTAATGTTTCAGAAAAGGTCGATACAAAAGTTTTAATGATATAAAGAAATGTTTCATCCAAATTCTCATACCTTGCATAAGAATTATCTGTTTTTTCTGCACCTATCTTCACTCTCTGTTTAAACAGTTGCTGCAAACAATTGGAACAGGTGCAATTTGAATTGTTTTCTTTTGCCAACAGATCATAATTTTAGACCTTAGTCAATTGCATGACGTGTGCGTGCTTAGTTCATAATAGCAAAAATTAATATCTCTTTGAAATTATAAAATGTGCCGTAATTGTTAGCACGCAACCAAAACACTAAATAGGTTTTATTGCAGAAAAAACTAAGAATATTGCCTGCGCTTTCAAAAATAGGTTAAATTACATGGCTTTCCTTTTAATATCATTTTATCTTTCGCATATTTTGAAATTTACTTACAGAAGGGTCTTTCTGCAAATCTTAAACAGTCCACTATAATATTTCAACATCAGAATGCGGACACGACATTTATTAAGAGAAGGTAATATATTCTAACTTGTTTAAGAAATGTTTATAGCACTGAACTCATAAATACTTACAAACCTTTTAGGACACCGTAAAGTCTTCACAGTTGTCGTAGGATTGTTTGTAACCTGTTGCCTGGTTAAGCTTTACTCTTCGCCGCTTCGCATCGATACTTTTGATACCTTTATTGCAAACAATCAACATTCCCAAATTGATCCAAAATATGACTCCGAGCCATAAAGTGAACCCGTATCAAATGAAGATCTTAATTTAAGCAAGTCAGACTTCAAGAATAAGATAAATTTAACATTTATATAATTGACATTATATACATACAATTAAGTAAATACAAGAATAGGACTAGAAGATATCCTACAATTAAGTTTTCAAGCTCTCATTTGCACTTTTGATAATAATACATTAATCGGGTGTGTGCTTCAAATCTCTAACAGCCATTGTGTTTCAAATGTCTATAAAAATAGTGAGAGATTTGACAAAATTAAATACATATTTACTAAACGGTTGTTTTTAAAAACATTTATCTTCAAAATCTCTAGAGATTTTTGGAACACACCTGATTGAGAGATTTGACAAAATTTAATTCATATTTTTTAAATTGAATTAAAATATCTTTAAAACTGAATAAGTATATGTTTAAAAAAATTAAATCTCTGACATTTAAGGAACATCAAATTTTTTAACGGTTGTTTTCAAAAAACGGTTCTTTAAAATCTCTAGAGATTTCTGAAACACAAAATAAGATACTACTGTGATCAAATTGAAAGGTACATTTTCTGATATTTGTAAATCTTTATTTATTTATTTAAATCTATTTCATTCCCCTCAAAGTAATCCTCTTTCGCTGCAACAAACGTATGCCAAAGACTTACCTTAGTATGCAAAGTCATCCTCGGCATGTAATTCAGAGCGATCTTCGATTTTATCTTACCCGGAGCGAAAAAAGACGTTGATGAAAGATGTGTCTTACTCTTACCACAGGAGATTTTCGAGATTACAATGGCCGTCGTCGGATTTTTCCATTTGTACCATAAACGAAATTAAAATAAACACATATACTTAATAAACATATTTTAGGTGAATTAATCACTTAAAGCTAATATTTTTGGAGGCGGGAGAGATAATTTAGGAGGGAAAAAGATCAAAAAACGGTACATACGGAATGTTGACACTGTAGTTTTTTTTTTTTGTTACAATAAATAGAATCATAATGAAGTCTTTGTGTTTGCGCAACTGTTATCTGAGACAAAGCCTCTACATTTTCGGTAGCCTACTTATAGCTAATGCTATACCAATTCTCTGGTCTAGTTTATTTAGTAACGTGGTAGAGTTCATGTATCTTTCGAAGTCAAATTTTTATTCGCTTTATTTAAAAATTATTCTTGAATAGTTAAGAAGAGTTTAAAAAATGTGCAAACTAACTAAAAATTAAAAAGAATAAATAAGCCATTACATAGTTTATTTATATGATTTAAAAAATCTTAAAGTGCAACGCAAA